>NC_052625.1:91812943-92115973 GCF_016161935.1 Mauremys reevesii
AATTTGTGGTTGCAGGGTACAGGGCAAGGCCAGCATCTTGTCAGTTTGTGGGTCGCCAAATTTCATTGTTCTATTGACAGTGCAATCCCCTCCCCATGCCCTGAAGGCCACAAACAGCAGGCATCTGGGCTTGCAGAAAGGGACAGACAGGGTGGAGTTGGAACTGTTTAGTGGTGTTACTCTGCAGACCTGCTCCGAAGACTTTTCTACACATTAACAGGGAGCAGAAAAGCTATTAGCAAATTCTAAAGGACTTTTTAAACGTTGGACATAATATTTAAAGGGTGTCTCAGAAAATGAAAAAGTGAGACAATACTAAAAAAGTTAGTCACGTGTCCCTTTAAATCGTCTTCATTGGCCTTTAGAGTTATCCTTCCTTCCAATAAATAGGGCAGTTCACATCTCTCAGAACTAGTGTTTCACTCTGTGCAGTGTCAGGAGGACAACACGTCAGTTACCCACAAGTAATCTTTTGAGGGTCTTCTTCATCACCCTGCAGATTGGAACAGGGGTAGGCAACCTATGGCACGGGTGCCGAAGGCAGCACGCGAGCTGATTTTCAGTGGCACTCACACTGCCTGGGTCCTGGCCACTGGTCCGAGGGGCTCTGCATTTTATTTAATTTTAAATGAAGCTTCTTAAACATTTTAAAAACCTTATTTACTTTACATACAACAATAGTTTAGTTATATATTATAGACATAGAAAGAGACCTTCTAAAAACGTTAAAATGTATTACTGGCACACAAAACCTTAAATTAGAGTGAATGAATGAATTCTCAGCACACCACTTCTGAAAGGTTGCCGACCCCTGGACTAGAATTTCAGTTATATTTGGAATGAGAGCTCAGGTTCCATAGAAACTCATGAAGCCAGCAATCTGGAGTGGGGGGAGGCACTGCCTGCCCACCTCTTCCAGGCATTGCTTTTCTTCCTGATCTCCCTGCAAAGAGCAGAGTGGGCTTGTTAGCTCTAGCACCAATGTCAGGGAAGGTTTGCCCTGAATAAGGACTACAGAGTTTGGCCTGTGATTTTTTTTCATGAAAGCCATCCAGATATAAAGCATCAGTGCTGAGTAACACAGACTATCCCAAAACATTTAGGTGTTCTTAACTTAGATGGCAATGAACTAGCTATGGGTATTTTCCTGGAAGGTCAGGAGGACAGATGCAGGGTGCTGAGCCCTGGTGGCTCTGGAGCAGCATGAATATGAGTTTGAACTGAGCTTATCAATATGGTTGATTTGCTGAGGGTTTGAGGACTGTTCTCTCCCACTTTACAGAAGGATTATTAATGTATTGTTTCCTTTCTGGGCTACTCACTGGCATATGGGGGAAACATATCCTCTGAGTTACAATAAGCAGAGTATAATGTGTTCAGATAATTAACAATGGTGGAGTTAATTCAACTCTAGCAAATTCTTTGGTCTATGACTCATTGTATTAGTGGCAAACAAACACTGCCCAGGCTGGCTCTTTGTCTAGTCTGGTCTCCTGTCTCCGACACTGACCTATAACCTATGCTTCAGAGGAAGGTGTAATATCCCTATAGTCATAGAATCATAGAACTGTAGGACTGGAAGGGACCATCTAGTCCAGTCCCCTGCACTCATGACAAGACTAAATATTATCTAGACCATCCCTGACAGGTGTTTGTCTAACCTGCTCTTAAAAATCTCCAATGGTGGAGATTGTACAACCTCCCTAGGCAATTTTTTCCAGTGCTTAATAACCCATGACAGTTAGGAAGTTTTTCCTAATGTCCTACCGAAACTGCCCTTGCTGCAATTTAAGCCCATTGCTTCTTGCCCTATCCTCAGAGGTTAAGGAAAACATTTTGTTCTCCCGCCACTTTGTAAGAACCTTTTATGTACTTGAAAACTGTATCATGTGCCCGCTCAGTCTTCCCATCTCCAGACTAAACAAACCCAATTTTTTTCAATCTTCCTTCATATGTCATGTTTTCTAGACCTTTAATCATTTCTGTTGCTCTTCTCTGGACTTTCTCCAATTTGTCCAGATCTTTCTTGAAATGTGGCACCCAGAACTAGACACAATGCTTCAGTTGAGGCCTAATCAGCACGGAGTAGAGCAGAAGAATGACTTCTTGTGTCTTGCTTACAACACTCCTGCTAATACATTCCCGAATTATGTTTGCTTTTTTTGCAACAGTGTTACACTGTTGACTCATATTTAGCTTGTGATCCACTATGATCCCCAGATCCTTTTCTGCAGTACTCCTTCCTAGGCAGTCATTTCCCATTTTGAATGTGTGCAACTGATTGTTCCTTCCTAAGTGGAGTATTTTGCATTTGTCCTTATTGAATTTCATCCTACTTACTTCAGACCATTTCTCCAATTTGCCCAGATCATTTTGAATGTACTTTTCCCACTGCACAATGCTGTACAGTACCATTACTGTACTGTGGCTTTTCTTCCCAGTACCCTTTGGTGATTACTTTAGTCCTCTGAGCATGTGAATTTATAGCCACTGTAATTTTAGGACCTAGCTAATATGACTGCAGAACTTATTTCTTTAGATGCCTGATCCTGTTTTCACTTCTGTGGCCTGGTCTACACTACAGAGTTAGGTCGATGTAAGGCAGATTATGTAAGCATCTAACTCTGTAAGCATCTACCCTAAAAGGTAGCTCCCACCGATGTATCTCCCCTACTACATCAACTTAATAACTCCATCTCTGCGAGGGATGTGGTGCTTAGGTCCATGTAGTTAGGTCAACGTAGTATCAGTGTAGACACTGCCTTGCTTACATCGACTGTTGCTGCCTTTCAGACGCTGTCCCACAATACCCCACACTGACAGTTAAATTGGTGCACCACTCCTGGTGAGGATGTGCACCACCAGCACAAGGAGTATGGTGTGGACATGCAAAAGTGATTTAATTACTTCAGTGGCTGTACGTTGACATAACATAGGTCAACTTAATTTTGTAGTTGAGACTTACCCTTAGAAAACTATTTTCCTCAGTGGTTTCCTGTTAAGTTTGTGTGATAAGTTTCAATATTGTTTTCCTCAGTGATTTCTGTTAAACGTCATTCATCAGGTTTTCCTGCCTGATGGCTCCCTTCTTGTCCTTCAAGGTTCCCTATTTATTCACACAGATAACTACACATTCCTCCTTTTTCTTCCTACAGCACATTAGCTTTGGCCACTGAGGTGGGGCGCCACCAAATCCTATTCATGCTGAGAAATCTTGAGGACTTATTTCCCCCAGACTTAAGCAGGCCAAACTCATCCTTTGTACAACTCTATTGCCTTCAATGGCAGCTCCACCAGGAATAGGTTTAGCCTCTTATGCTGGCTTCCTTTTTACTCCATGTTCTTTTTGGTTCACGACTTCAAGCTCTTTGGAATATTCCCCAGCATTGTCAACATCATGAGGTCAAAAATCTTGAGTCAGTCCATCCCTCAAAATCATGAGATTTGTAAAAAATAAGGAATTTCCATTCTTTTGATTGGCCTTCCGGTTTCTGAGCTTTTAGGGCACACTGGAGTCACTTTTTCACACTTTTGTCTGCGACCATGAGGGTTAAACTTACTTATATTTTTCAAATGAAATCTGAGGCCATATCTACACTACAAAAGTATGTGGCCCTAATTTATGTTGGCATAGAGCCACAGCAGTTATTAAATCACTTGTGTGTGTGCACACTTGTCTCTTTGTGTTGGCGGTGCACATCCTCACCCCCAGCGCTTGTATCGATTGTACTGTCAGCGTGGGGCATTGTGGGTCAGCTTCTGAAAGTCAGCAACAGTTGATGTAAGCTGTGCAGTGCCTGTATGGACTGCATCATCCTAACTACATCATCTGTGACTCTATGCTGCTCTGGGAAGTGGTGTTACTAAACTGGCATAGAGAGGCACTTATGTCAGCAGGAGCCAAATTTAAGTGAAGACAATTACACAGCTAGGTCGACGCAAGGCAGCTTATGTCAACCTAACCATGTAGCGTAGACCAGGCCTGAGAATCTCTTGTACTCCAGATGCCTCCAGGAGCTGGGGTTTTATGAAAAACACCAAATATTGTGAGACTCCTGGTAAAAATCACAAAAGTTGGCAACACTGCACCTCGAAGTGATCAGTAGTAGAAGAGCAACATTTGCCTCCATTATAGAAATTGCTGTGACCCTCCTGTGGATGTATTGGGACCAATTACCAGATTCTGTCAACAAAATCTTCTGTTTGATTGGTTTACCCAAGCATTTAATTTCCCTTCCTGGAGGGATGCTAGTTCTTTGACACACTCAGAGCAGAAAGCAAGGATCAATGCCTTCAGTAGAGAATAAAAGAAGCTAAATAATATGCAAATAACAATGGGATAAGGGTTTAGCAGGCATTAAAAGCTTCCAGCATGTTAGTGGTGGGAGACAGTGGATGTTAGATTAAATTGAATTCAGAAAAGTGATGAGGAATAGCACATCTGGAAGATTTCTATTGAACCTGCAGGTGAGATTCACAAATATTTCAATGAACTTAATATAGGCAATAATCTACTTTCATTTTTTCCTCTCACTTCAATGATTCCAATTTCAGATTTTCACAATCGATCAGCTAATGTACTAGTCAGATTGCATTCAAATAGCACTTTGACCATCAAGCTTGGCCTACACTCAGCAAAAATTCTTGTTCTTGGTTCATCTACTGCACAACTAGACTCATTCAGAGTCTAACTTCTGTGGAACTTGGAATCTGTGATTTGGTAACTCTGGCTGACTCCTGTATAGCAGGATTTATATCTCCTTATATGCCCCTATATAACAGAGTATGCTCCTAGAGACCTTGATTTAGGAATCATCCCTATTCAGGAGAGCACTTACTTAAATTTAAGCATATGCTGTCCTGAAAAGGGATGACTTAAGCATGTACTTAAGCGCTTTCCTCAATCAGGGTGTGATGGGGTTGACTCACCAGAGCGGCGCCTCCTGTTGGCTGCCACAGGGATTAGCTCTGCCAGCTGGTGCACCCCTCCCATTGTGGTCTCTGCTTGCAGACCTGCCTCAGTTCAAGTACTGCAGCATCCTTTTCATGACTCAGTCCTCCATCTGTGCCACTATCTGAATTTCCCCCTTCCAGGGTGGGGACAGCGTGAGCTATCTCCCAGTTCTATAGTCCAGCCACTGTCACAGTGGCAAGTGGGGGGAGGGAAGCAGGCTTACCCACTACTCTGGGTCTTGATCCAGGGACCTTGTAGATAGCAGCCTCCTGCTGCCTCTCCTTAACTTCTCCACCAGAGCGGCTTAAGTTTCCTGGGCCACTTCCCTGCAGCCCCAGCATCTTCTTCACCCTCTTCTCAGGGCTTTTAGATAGCAAGTCCCAGCAGCAAGCCAGGAGCTCCCTCCTGTTCCTTCTATCCCTGCCAGCAACTGCTGTGCCCAAGGTACTACCTTCCCGCAGTCCTCTCTACTTGGGCTCCCTGCAGCAACTGAATGTGCAGGGCCCTGCAGTTCCTTTTATGTAAGCCTGCAGGGCCCTGCTTGGCTGCTTTGTGCAGTGTCTCTCCCAGTGAGTGCTCCCTGCACAGCCTCCCTAGGCTGCTTTTTCATAGATTGTAGGGCTGGAAGGGACCTCGAGAGGTCGTAGAGTCCAGTCCCCTGCCCTCATGGCAGGACCAATTACTGTCTAGACCATCCCTGATAGACATGTATCTAACCTACTCTTACATATCTCCAGAGATGGAAATTCCACAACCTCCCTAGGCAATTTATTTCAGGGTTTAATCACCCTGACAGTTAGGAACTTTTTCCTAATGTCCAACCTAAACCTCCCTTGCTGCAGTTCTGGTTCTACCCTTAGAGGCTAAGGTGAACAAGTTTTCTCCTCCTCCTTATGACACCCTTTTAGATACCTGAAAACTTCTATCATGTCCCCTCTCAGTCTTCTCTTTTCCAAACTAAACAAACCCAATTCTTTCAGCTTCCTTCATAGGTCATGTTCTCTAGACCTTTAATCGTTCTTGTTGCTCTTCTCTGGACCCTCTCCAATTTCTACACATCTTTCTTGAAATGCGGTGCCCAGAACTGGACACGATATTCCAGCTGAGGCCTAACCAGCGCAGAGTAGAGCGGAGGAATGACTTCTCGTGTCTTGCTCACAACGCACCTGTTAATGCATCCCAGAATCATGTTTGCTTTTTTTGCAACAGCATCACACTGTTGACTCATATTTAGCTTGTGGTCCACTATAACCCCTAGATCCCTTTCTGCCATATTCCTTCCTAGACAGTCTCATCCCATTTTGTATGTGTGAAACTGATTGTTCCTTCCTAAGTGAGCACTTTGCATTTGGCTTTATTAAACTTCATCCTGTTTACCTCAGACCATTTCTCCAATTTGTCCAGATCATTTTGAATTATGACCCTATCCTCCAAAGCAGTTGCAATCCCTCCCAGTTTGGTATCATCTGCAAACTTAATAAGCGTACTTTCTATGCCAATATCTAAGTCGTTGATGAAGATATTGAACAGAGCCGATCCCAAAACAGACCCCTGCAGAACCCCACTTGTTATACCTTTCCAGCAGGATTGGGAACCATTAATAACTACTCTCTGAGTATGGTTATCCAGCCAGTTATGCACCCACCTTATAGTAGCCCCATCTAAATTGTATTTGCCTAGTTTATTGATAAGAATATCATGTGAGACTGTATCAAATGCCTTACTAAAGTCTAGGTATATCACATCCGCTGCTTCTCCCTTCTCCACAAGACCTTTTAAGCCCTTCTTTTCTGCTGTGTGGTGAAAACCCCATCACACGGGGTCAGAAAGCACATAGAGTGGGACTCTCAGAGACAAAGTGAAAATTCTCCCAGAGCTGATCATCCTTAAACTTTTGTTGCTGCTGCTGCTGCTAATGTTGCTGTGCACACACACGCAAGCTGTCTGAGCAGAGTACTGTACAAAATTATAGTTTGGAATCCAAAGTGTTTTCTTTGTTTGGTGCCTCCACCAGAGATTCCCCATGGACCAGACTTTTGGGGACATGTCAGATGGCCTTGTTGGCAGGATGAGGAAATCTGTTGCACACACAGAAACCTGTGGAAGGTTGCCAAAGAGCTGTGGAACATTAGCTATAATTAAGGATTGCATCACATTTTTGCAGGTGTCAGAACAGACTGTTGAGGAAGGGTTACTTGAAGGGAATCTTGATGAATGATTATTATCGTTATTATTTAATTATCCATGTCTTTGTTTCCGTTCATACTCACAGTGTGCTAGGTGCTTTCCAAACAGAAAAGAAGAAACTGTCCTTGCCCTGAGGAGACAAAGGGTATGTCTAACTGCAGTTAAAAACCCAGTGAGATGGGAGGGTCCCAGAGCTCAGGCTGGAGCCCAAGCCCGAACGTTTACACTGATATTAAACAGTCCCTTGCCCCGAGCTCCACGAGCCTGAGTCAGCTTGCACGGGCCAGCTGCAGGTGTCTAATTGCAGTGTAGACACACCCAAAGACAGACATACACAAAAAGTCTTTGGAAAGTGTTCTGAGCGCTATGGATGAAAAGCACTGTATCTAAGATTAACAATAGCATTCATAATGTAACATTGCAGAGTGGCCAAGGTGATGTTTGGCCACTTCTTGATAATGTAAGGTTAACACGGCCATTTAAGATTGTAAGCGGACATATAAACTATTCTCAATGACTTGTCAGTAGCAGTCAGCACGTTTCCTGTAGGCACTGGAGGCCATAGTACACAGGGAACCTTGAATACACAGCTTCATAGGTGCTGACTCCATGGATGCTCCAGGGTAGTGCCTCTCTCCTCTCCCCCCAGCACCTCCTGCCCGCCGGCGGCCCCGCCAATCAGCGCCTCCCCCACTCCTCCCAGTGCCTCCCGCCTGCTGTGATCAGCTCTTCTGTGGCATGCAGGAGGGGCTGAGGGGGGAGGGAGGTGTAGTGGGGAGGGGAAGAGCGGAGACGGGACGAGGTGGGGTAGGGCCTTGGGGGACGGGGTGGAGTGGGGGTGGAGCCTGGGGCAGAGCACTGCTTGGCACATTAGAAAGTCGGCACCTATGCACAGCATAGCAGCTTTTCAGATGAACTCAGGAAGGGTATTGTGGGACTGAAGTCAGTGCGAGTTTTTAGACTGACTTGAATGGACTTTTGGTCAAGCCCTCTGGCTGGGATTTTTATTGGCGCCTAAGGGAATTGAACATGCTGAAATTCAATAGGATTTAGGCTTCTAATTCCACTATGTAGGCTCTTTTGAAATTCCTAGTCTCAGTGTACAGGAAGCTGTCTGGAGGGAAGCACAGGGATGTTTATCTGACAAATGAGTGGATGGCACTGGCGTAATTGCCAGAGTGGAAGGGACATGAGGTGCTGGAGAAGACAAGTGAGGCTAGGTAAAGGAGGGCTGAAGCTGTGTAGGGCTTGGAAGGCAATGAAATAAAACTTGGACTTGATGCAGTGAACAAGTAATGAGTGATCTCTTTGGGGTATGCCCACCAAGCAACTAGACACCTGCAACTGGCCCGTGCTAGCTGACTCGGGCTCACGGGGCTCGGGCTGTGGGGCTGTTTCCCTCGCTGTGTAGATTTCCAGACACAGTCTGAGCTCTGGGACCCTCCCACTGCTCAGGGTCCTAGAGCCCAGGTTCCAGCCTGAGCCTGCAAGTCTACACAGCAATGAAACAGCCCCACAGCCCGAGCCCCGTGAGCCTGACTCAGCTGGCATGTGCCTGCCATGGGTGTCTAGTTGCTGTGTAGACAGACCCTCAGTGCAGCTAGAAACTGACAATGATACTTAACCTGAGGTGACAGGGAGTGAATTCAATCAACTCCATCTTTGAATTATAAACAATTTTTTATGTATGCAGTGTTGTTGTAGCCATGTTGGCCCCAGGATATTAAAGAGACAAGGGGGCAAGGGGTTAGGTAATATCTTTGATTGGACCCACTTCTGTTGATGAGAGATATGAGCTTACACAGAGCTTGAAAGCTTGTTTCTCTCATCAACAGAAGTTGGTCCAGTAAAGTACATTATCTCACCCACTTTGTCTCTCTAAACAATTTTTTCCCTGATACTTTCTACTGTTGAATGGCCTAACAGATACTATGTCATCTAAATTTCCAGATAGCATAAAACTTTTATGCTCCTTCCCTTTATTGTATGGAGCTGATTGATTCCTTTGCATATGGTTTTGTCAGCCCATTCATTGCTCAGCTGTTGTCGCACTCCTCATGATTCCAGTAGCAGGATATAGGCACTATAGTGTATGGCCTTCCAGAAAGCCTGATTACTTACCAATAAGAACAGACAAACCGAGGAACATTATCACCCGGAGATAATCTTGTTTCTTTGACTTCATTAGCATAGAACTGGGGCCTTGATTCAGCAAGGTGCTTACACATGTGCCTAATGTTCAGCATAGGTACTTAGATTCTAAGGCCAGAAAAGACCACTATGATCCCTGTGACTGCCTAGGAAGGAGTATGGCGGAAAGGGATCTGGGGGCCATAGTGGACCACAAGATAAATATGAGTCAACAGTGTAACACTGTTGCAAAAATAGCAAACGTTTTCAAGTACATAAAAGGTTGTTACAAGGAAGAGGGAAAAGAATTGTTCTTTTTAATCTCTGAGGACAGGACAAGAAACAATGGGCTTAAACTGCAGCAAGGGAGGTTTAGGTTGGACATTAGGAAAAACTTCCCAACTGTCAGAGTGGTTAAGCACTGGAATAAATTGCCTAGGGAGATTGTGAAATCTCCATCATTGGAGATTTTTAAGAGCAGGTTAGACAAACACCTGTCAAGGATGGTCTAGATAATACTTAGTCCTGCCTTGAGAGCAAGGGACTGGACTAGATGGCCCCTCGAGGTCCCTTCCAGTCCTATGATTCTGTGATTGATGACCATCTTCTCTGATCTTTTGTATAACACATGCCATAAAACTTCCACATTTATTCTTTTGTAGTTCTGGTCCTTCAAGTTGCATTAGATGAAAGCACATCAAATGTAAATTCTTTATTTAAACAAGTCACAAGCTTTCATTGTGAATCTCACTCCTCTTTGCACACAAGGCATGTCTTTTGAATTATAATGTTTTGACAGATGTTGACAGATGTTTATTCATATTTCTCCCCTTAGATGGCAGAGGGCCAGATTTTATTTCTCTAAGATAGCCAGAGCACGTGGTTCTGTGTCTTAATACAGTTCCAAATGCAGCAAAAACATTAATACTTTTTGTCAGCAATCTTGAGGGTATTGGTGGATTTCTTCAGGAGATAGATAAGAAAGTCCTGGCACAAAACAGAAATGCAGAACAGTAAATAGGGAATAACTAATCTTTATTTTCAAGCTGAAGATTCTTTGGTAAACACAAAGCAGGTCATATTCCTGAAATTAGCTCCTCTCTTCTGATGCTGAGCACAGAGATTGCACGTATCTGTAACTGGATCATCTGTAATAGTGAAGTATAGTTTAGTTGGGAGTAACTTTTGGCCTGTCACAATGTACTTTGACATTTCTCAGGGGGCTAACCTCTACTTTTATTAACATGTGCAGTCATTGTTTATCCCCAGGAGCATACAAAGCTCTGGCTACATTGTAAAATAGTCAATACAGATACGTATGGGAAATGTCAACTTATTTATTTGTAATTGGATGTACATGGCATGGGGAATCACTAGGTCCTCAGTTCTAATCTTTGGTCTGCCGGTCAGTCAGTGTATGGTCTTGACAGCTTACTTCACCTATCTGCCCCTTTTTCTCCATACGTGGATAATAGCGCTATACTTAATAGGAATGTTGTGAGACTTAGTTAAAATCTATAAAGCACCATATAATACTATGTATCGGTTATACTTACATGTTAGTCTTAGCGCAGATGCAACAATGTCCCTTTGGGTCATGTACAAGGTTTGAACTCTGGAACTTCCAAACTAACAACATGAGCCTCCGCAAGGGGAATCTCGGCTAGGAGCAGAGAGGTTACTTCCCCTCTGTATTCGGCACTGGCCGCTTCTGGAATACTGGGTACAGTTTTGGTGCCCACAACCTGAGAGGGATGTTGATAAAGTGGAGAGGGTTCAGAGAAGAGCCACAAAAATGATTAAAAGATTAGAAAACATGCCTTATAGTGATAGACTGAAGGCATTCAATTTATTTACAAAGGGCCTTACTCACAGGCACAAAGGGGACATCTCCTTATCATTAAAGAGATTCCATCCACAACACTGAGCATCTGGAATTACCAACAGTATCGGTTCACTATTTGCACATGATAATGATGATGATAACATTGCAAGCTGCTAGTAACACAACTGTCAGTTCCCTTATTTCCCATTACACAATTTATATAATTTGAAGCCAAGCAACATTGTGCCCTTTTTGGATAGCTTTAACGGTCTCTTGTCAGCTGTAGATGTGTTCCAGCTTAAAATAAGAGTTTTCTTCGGTTCCAGGGGAGCTTCCTTCTGCGAGAAAGTCCAAAGAAAACAAGTCAGGGCATTTTCTGTTGAAATGGACTTGGGACACTTGAAGTTCTCAGCTGCCAGAACTATACATCCACCCCTCCCCCCAGTCTCCTTAAATCAACAGCAAATTACTAAATAATCTGAGCATGCCAGGAGAGTAGTGATCAGCGTTCCATTTCCAAAGGAAGCATCATCAGCTCAGTATGCCAAAGAGAAATTCATCTGGAATCTTACATGGGTAAGTCTGAAGTTCTGCTGATGATTTTTCCTAAGGGCTGGATGTCCAAAAATTGAATGTGTTTAATTAGTTCCAAACAGATTCCAAAATGACTCAGTGTCGTGTGTTAGGATTAAAGCTCTACAGATAACTGATTTGTCTGGTTCACTGGTCGAACCGAAACATTGCAAAAAATTGTTTGGCCTCAACCCAAAATGGAACATGTATTTCATTTTCAGGTATTTTTTTTACCTTTTAATAAAATAAAGTTGAAGTTAAATTCGAAAAAAAAGTTATTTCAAATAAAAAAAAGTGTTTTGATTTTTTTAAAGCTCTTTCGTTCGGTGAAAACAATTTGATGAATTCAGCATGAATTCACAAAATGTTTCAGTCAATGTGAAACTGCAATTTTTGGTGGAAAAAAAAGTTTTGTCCAAAAAAATGTTGCTAAGCTCTAGGTAGGATATGGATGATCCTTATGACGGTAACATTTAGTAAGATACATGGGAATAAATAACCCCTTTTGGTCAGGACAAATCCTAAGCATAGAAAGAAGAGAGGAACAGGTTAAGATGTGGGATCCCATTAATGTAGGAGATTTTCAGCATGTTTGTAGCTGTATTCTGCTGTTAAAGAAAAAGCTACTTAGCCTGAAGCAAAGCATAGAAGTGAAATTTATTATTAAATGACTTTTGAAGAAAATAATTCATCACATCATGTGCATATTGTCACTATCCAAAACTACTGAGAGTACTGAAATAAATCATTGTATGACTACTACAGATGATTTACTTACAAATATAACTTTCAGTTCTGATTTCCATTCACGTGGGAATGGGAGAGTTGATAGTTTTATTAATCTCTGTTGCCCAACTCACTGCTTTAAACCCAAATTGATTTTCAAAGAGAGAATCTGCTCTGTAGTAATGAATCAGTGTCTTAGAAAGTTTGCACCAAATTAGAATAGGAGCAGTTCTTACCCATTTCCTTGATAATATCTTTGGAACTGTAGATCTATTTTTCAATGCAATAAAGTACTTACTGTCAAATATTTAGAGCTATCTGACATCCAGATTGATGTAAGGCAAGAGATGCAGTAATTCAATAAATAACACAGCGCTGACACAATCTATACAATACAGCTTACCTTTGACTAGAATATTTTATACAAACTTTATTCCAAAACATGGTTGAGTTAAATTATACAATTACACCTCTACCCCAATATAACACTGTCCTCAGGAGCCAAAAAATCTTACCGTGTTATAGGTGAAACCGTGTTATATCGAATTTACTTTGATCCGCCAGGTGAGGAGCACGCAGCCTCACCCCCCCCCAGAGCACTGCTTTACTGGGTTATATCTGAATTCGTGTTATATTGGGTTGCGTTATATCAGGGTAGAGGTGTATATGGTTAAAAAGACAACAGAGAGAGAGAGAGAGAGAGAGAGAAAGAAATCAAGCTGTACAAACAAGTAAGAAGAAAAATGTTTTCAGATGAGATGTGAAAATGGTTGGGGACCTCCTAAGGCGGAGAAATACAGAAAGATTGATCTGACAGGGGCTACTGGAGAAAATGCTTTCATACCAATGGTGATGAGACTGTGAAAGAAGAGAGGTGACTGGCACTAGATAAGAACAAGGGGATTAGATACAAGAACAGTGAAGTATCAGAGGGGTAGCCGTGTTAGTCTGGATCTGTAAAAGCAGCAAAGAGTCCTGTGGCTCTTAGACTATAGACTAACAGATGTTTTGGAGCAGAAAGCTCATGCTCCAAAACGTCTGTTAGTCTATAAGGTGCCACAGGACTCTTTGCTGCTTTTAAAGAACAGTGAAGTCAGATGTAGTAAATCCATGGATTGTTTAAAAAACAAATCAATTTTAATCCATCCGCTGAAATGAATGTGAGCCAGTGGAGTTATCTGAGGATGGCGTTCACAGGACCTGGGAGTCCATTAGAACCCTGCTGACTCTTTCTTAAGAAACCTCAAATCTCACAAAACTCATCCAGTTTGTTAAACTTGAAACTCAACGCCTGCTCAACTGTGTTAAAAGGAGGCCTGTGAACCTGTAGAGTGAACCCAGGCCCAGTTCTGAGAGAACTGGGCCCATTTATGGTTTCATGATGAAACTATAAGAAACTTGTGGTTTCACCTGCTTCATGAAAACAGATGCAACTTAGCACTTTTGGCACATGATACCCAATATGAGGAACAGTCAAACTTTTAACTCACTCCATGCCAGAATAGGGTCCGGATCAGAGACTTCTGCCCTCTGCAGTAGTGCTGGAAAGTGTCTAAATGCAGTAGCTTTTAGAGTAGATAGATGACTGAAATTATAAGAACATCAGCATGGGGAAGCTTTATGCAATCTGAGAGGGAAATAAAGACATATCAGCTTCTGGAGGGCAGAGACTCACTGGAGCAGTCAGTAGTGGAGACAATGGCACAGAACTGGATTTGAGAGTGTTTTATATAAGGAGACATCAAAAACATTTGAGAAGACAGTGGAGAGGAAAAGGAATTGTTAGGACAGGGTGTGTTAGAAATTTTCAATATGAAAATGAGGGTACGTGTATCGTGTCCCTGTCTACCTGGTTATCTCCTTTATCACCAATTTCCTTTCAGGTTTTCATGGATGGGACTGGATTCATCTGGATCCCCCCTGTGAGACAAAGCCACTCCCAAACCAGGGCTGCTCACTCATCTGCCCCTCCCACAGCCCCTGACACCTGCTCCTTCTGCGGCGAGAGGGAGACCCTGGTGCACATCTACATCCAATGTGCCACGTTGCAGCCCCTTTTCCAGCTCCTCCAAAACTTTCTTTGTAAGTCCTGGCTACACTTTCCCCTGCACCTCCTTATCTGTGCACACCCCCTCCTCGTCAGCCTCCTCCTGGCGCTGGCCAAGTTAGACCATCCATCAGACCAGGCAGAGGAAGCTGGAGGGGGAGGTGCTCTGCGACTGTGGGGCCTATTTCCAATCCTCCCTTAAGTCACGGCTCCAGGCAGGGTTCCTCTGGACTGTGTCCACTTGCTCACTGGACGCCTTCAAGGAGCAGCGGGTGCCGTTGGGAGTTCTCTGTTCAGTGTCCCCCTCTGGCTGCCTGCTTATGATCCTGTGACCCTCACTCCCATCCCTGATTTTCATTGTTGTCCCCTGTAATCTTTTTGATGCCTGGGCTCACTGGCTCTTCCCCTTAGGCTGGGTGGGGGAGCAATTTAGAAGTGTATGGGCTTGTGCTTGCCATCCCCAGAGCCTCAATAAGTGGCCCTCCAACAAAGCAACAGTGAGTCATCACTCAGGCATGCGGCAACAACTCAGCTGCACTAACGTACTTTTCACACAGAGCCTGCAGTGACTCAGCCTTCAGGCATGTGGCAACAGCCTATCCCTGAGTAGATCCTGGGTCAGATGACCTCCAGGCTCAGGTATTTCCTCAATCCCACCAGAGCTGCAGCTCAGTCTACCCGGCCAGGATATCAGGCTCTCTCCATGCTGATAATATCAATGAATTTCCCCAAAGTCCCATTCATGTGACCTGATACAGCAGGAGAAAAATGTGGTCTCCTGTTGGTATGCTTACTCCTTTGTATGTGTCCCCTTGCTGACCTGCAAAAACGATACCTTCTGTAGCAGCAAGAAGCCATTTGGCTGACTTGGTTCAGGACAGCCCTGAAGACTCTCACATGTGGGATGAAATGGTAAATTCCTCCAGTAAGCTTAATAGATGGTAAAATCCCCAAATCCTTTCCCAATGGCTTGAAGACACAATTTGGAGAATAGGGGGTTTCTCAAACAATTTCCCTATCTAACAAAAAGATGGTGCACTCACAGCTCCTCAAATGATCCCCAGGTTCAGAGCTGAATCTGGACTCCTCAGGAACTGCAGAGGGGCTGACAATTGCAGTTGGAGGCATTCTCTTCATACAAGAATCAGGCCGCTTCTGTTCCCAAGATTTCCCCTCACCACAAAGGGATACAGGGATCAGGTGCAGATCACAATAACCATACTAAAAATCCTAACTCCTACCCTAGAGCTCCAATACAGTCACAGAGGGTGAGCAACCCAGAACTAGTAGCCAGAGTAATACTGGACATGGGGTAACTGGTTTATCTAAGTAGCTGAAGGACTAACTCAGCCTGGTTGGGAAGGGAGTTTTCCAACAAAATTCTAGGCACTGTGAGTCACCTGGGACAGGGAAAGGAACAAGTTTAGGGATATTTCCTCCAGATACCTGGAGGCCAATCCTCAGGGGGATCACATATGCAGGCCTGGGACTCATGAGCTCACCAAACAGCAAGTTCTAGCCTTTCAGTGGCTAGCTCCAGAACCTCCCAAAATGACTTCTTTCCTCCCACAGTGATCTCAGAGGTGGGCATCTCACTCAGGCCCTTCCTTATTGGTTAGTCTAGCTGTGCTTTCCCAGGATTTTTCCTATCAATAATTTTAACTCTTCCGCCCCAACCCCTTTCTCTCATACACTGCTCCTCCTCTGAGCAGGCACTCTGGTGGCCAGCCAGGCACGCCTTCTATACCTCTCCTGAACTTACAGAGGCTCCTATTGCTCCAAATAACGTTTCTCCTCTCCCTTGCCTAGCAGGCAGGACTCTGAATCTGCCCTTGGCCCCCCTGCCTCCCAGGGGCAGTGTGCTTCTCCCTGAGTTACTAGCAGAGAGATACCCCGGAACCAAGGTAAGTTCCATGGGGGTTACACATACATTTCCTTCGGCGTGTCTTTGGGTGTTAGGTTGAGGAACATGATACAAAATTGGAGATTTTGGGGGCAAATCTTCTCCACAGTGACAATTCTGAATATGGACTGGGCTCTCTTCAGGGGGCAGAGGGAAGGACTGCCCCCCCTCCCCGCTGGCTGGGGAGTGACATCTGAACCATTCTTCAGCTGCAAGCCAGGGCTGGAGTAGGCTCTGTGGTTCTAGCACCACTGCTTCACAGGTGGCAATGGCCAGTTGGGGTTCTTCTGGCTCCTCCCCATACAATCCCCACGTGCATGACATGTGCCTGGAGCCTCCGTGAAGTTAGGCTCTGCTGTGCAATAGTGCATCCACTTTATACAGGCTCTTGAAATCTTGCTCGCTCAGGCAGTAGAACTGGTTTCAGTGCATCTGAGACCGAATGTATCTGTGGAGGGTCTGAAAGAGATAGGATTTGCCTTTTAGTAAATAGGCCAGTCGCTGTCTTCAAGGCATCTCTCAGTATTGATGGCACAATTTACTACAACTTGAATGTGATGAGTGGGGTTTTAGCCACGTGATTTCCACTGAAGTCCATGGAAGGCCTAAAGCTGAAGTTTTGATAATGTAGTGATTGCATGTGAAGTGCAAACATTACTCCTGAGGGCATTCTGTGCCAAAAAAATTAAAAATTCTGCACACAATATTTTAAAATTCTACAAGTTTTATTTCTCAATAAATAAATGCAGAGGCTCTAGCATGGCAATGGGGAGCACAGGCCACTGGCTGCACGAAGGTGGGAGATCACCCTGCAGCCTCCCCACCCTCGGGACATGGACTCACTGGTGAGCCTGCACCCAACCCTGACACAGCACAAGCCCTGGGCCTGCTCCAGAAACACTCTGGGGCCCTGCCCCTCTGTGTGAGGCACACCAGGTGTAGGGCAGGCAGGCTCAATCAGGCAGGATCCAAGTGTGGAGAGGCTCAATGTGGGGGGATCCAGGTGTGGGATGAGGGGATTCTGTGTGGGACAATCTGGGTGCAGGCAGATCAGTGGGGGGTCTAGGTGTGGGGGGATCTGCATGCACAGAGGCTCATTGGGGCACCCAGACTCCAACCCCATCAAGCCCCACTCATGCAGCCCCCAGACCTCCTGCCCCACCTGGCTGGGGCTCAACCAGGATGGGGTTGGAATCTGGGTTCACCTTGAAAGCCCCTGCACAGTACCATTGCCTCAGGGTGGTGCGGGGTGGAACCCATCAAGGGGTTTGAGTGAAGGGAACTCAGTGGGGGGGTGGTCTGGGTGCAAGGGTAGCAGTCCAGAGGCAGAGGGTCTGGGTGCAGGGGGCTCCAGATGCAGGGGTTGAGATTCAGTAGGCTGGGGTTCAGGTATGGAGGGCTAGGGGGTTCTGGGTGTACAGGGTGAGGCTTGGGGGGTGTCTGGGTATGAGAGGTCTGGATGCACTGGGGTTGGGCGGATGGGGGAGCAGCTTCCTGTACAGTGATCTCTCCCCATACAGTTGAGGAGTGATGGGGGCAGGAAGCAGGGGAGGATGCTAAGCTTCCCGCAGCTGGGGGAGGTTTATGGGGGTGGTCTTACACAGCCCCAGCCACTCCTTGCAGGGGAAGAGAAAGTCCCATCCTCTCCTGCCTCCAGCCCAGCCGGTACTAGCAGCTGATCCCAGCTCAGGAGCCACTGGCTGAGGTGTCCCCAGCTCTGAGGTGATTTATGCTCTGCCAGCTGCTCTGGGTGCCTGAAACAATGTACCTGCACAGTTAGCAAATGGTGCATGACCTCTTTTGCAGCTTCCCTATCAGAAAGTAATTTTTCTGCAGGGAAGCAAAGAAATCTGTAAGGGACATGAATTCTGCACACACACAGTGGCACAGAATTCCCCCAGGAGTAAAACATATCTCAGAGCGCAAATCTGTTGGAGGACATGATGCTGGGGAGATGAAGGTGTATGACTAAGGCAGCATCAACCATTCCTATGCTTCTCCTTTGGAGTGGCAGTTGTTATGGTTACTATGCTTGCCCAGGGTGGAATTTCCAGTGGGATCACCAGTTTTTCAGTTTTGCAGCTCAGGATTTTGTCATGTGGTTTGAGGACCATCATCCTGTGGTTTGGGCAGTTGGGGTTGAAGCTGGTTAGATTCCTGAAGAGAGTTATAAACATGAAGCTTGGCTCCTTTCATCTTCGTGTGTTTTATTAGTTTTATTCTTGGTACACTGCAATTTGTATGAATCTTTTTTAACGTATAGAAAATGTCAGAACATTTTGGAGAAGATACTTGTCTTCCCCCTCCCCACCCCACAAAAAGTTCTGGTCCTTCAGATAATGTCATTCAAAAAACCCAACAGTTTCCTTAGCTCCAGTGCTTAAAATGTGGCACTTCTGACCAAATGATTATTCTCTGCCGAAAGTTTTTTGGGCACAATAGTGATGGGGGTGGGAGGAGAGTGATATTAGCAAGCACCTGCAGTCTTTCTAGGAGATTCTCTTTGAAAGACAATACACTGAATCTGCTTTGTCTGAAATTAGCTTAAGATAATAGGTGTTCCATTATTAATGTTTTGGCAATGGCACAATTTTTTACAGAGCTGGCTAAAGACAAGATAAAAGTTTGAATCCTAATCCTATTTCTAGAGCAAGCAAATAATTCAATAAGGAAGTTTTAAAATAATTTACACTTTAGTCCATGTACGAGATAATAAATTTACATTTAGATCAAATAAAACATTTTATATTAACTACATGCCAATTCCATAATAATTCAGAGTTATGAGTCACCATACAACTCTTGTAATGAGACATATCTTTAGATTTAATTGAACAATTATTATATTTTTTATCAAAAGATAGTTTGCACATAAACTGAGATCTAAATGCATATAGTAGAGATGTATTTATTACACAGTTGTTAAACCTCAACATGTTCTTTATATCTATGCATATTTATTTCCTACGCAGAAACTATTCCAATGGTCTTTATTTAATTTTGTCAGACTTTTTATAGGGTGATACTTAACAGTATGTCTGTCTGGACTTGGCAACTTGTTTTAACATAGTATTTTCTCTCTCTCCATTTCACTATCTGTTTAGGCATTTATACTGCAGTGATTGCCATGGTAACTTAGTTCCTCAACATAGAATCTGCAAATATCTCATTGATGAGATTTTCTTGGGGACATTTTGTTCCCATTATCACATTTAAAAGGAGTCTTGATTTAAGATTTGGAACTCCAAGTCCCACATGGGGACTAAAAGTCACAGATGAAATGCACCATAAGGTAGGACCACATCATACTGAATTAACCATAAATAAATACGTCTTTGGTATGTTCCATTGTTACCAACAACAAACCCTCCTTTGGCTTTGAAAGTGCTAGCTGTATGAAAAAAACATTCTACCTCACTTGGATTAGCTACAAGAGATGGATATTTTTTAAAAAGAAAAATTGAGGTCATAGTACTGATTCAGAAAAATGGGATTCAGAAAAAAGAGTTTAGCAGTCTCTGCTCAGAGTCTAAGTTCAAAGAGTTAGCTTTCTCTGATCTCCCACCAAGCCAGTCTGACAGTGGTTTGCAGAAACAGGCAACAGCCACATGAGCATGACTCAAAGATAACACATTAAATGGTAACAATAGGACTGAGATCTTTGAACAAGAAGTAATTCTTTCTAAGATGTTTTTCCAGTTTTATCTCTGGCAGGATTGTGCTCAATTAGACTCAGCTGAAATAGCAAGCTAGGCTTGTCTCAGCCAGGGCTCTTGTCCGTTGCAGAGAGCCCTGAACATTTATCATCAGCCTCTTTTGAAGACATGGCAGTCCAGAATGCATGGCTGCCCAGTCTCTTGCAGCATCTGAGGAAGCCGCCTTCACTAGGCGGCAAAGGCAAAACCTTTACAGACATTTCTATTTGTTCAGTTAGAGAAAACTCTCTGGACAAATGTGTTTTCAGGCGCATGCTGTGGTTAAATGATAAAGAGCATTTGTGGCATATTTACAAGTCAGGTGGATCCTCTAAATATGTAATTCTTCTCTGCTGAAGGAGAAAAAGCCAGCCAGTAACTTCATACTGCAGGCTGAAAAAGCAACAGTCTATGTCTTCATCAACATTGTGGTCTAAGCCAAGGCCTTAGCATGCCCATCCTTAAATGACTTTATGTGGGACACAGCAAATGGTTTAATAATAACGGCTGCTCTGTAAAGGGTAAAGAGTAACACTCTCAGTAAAGGGTCCTAAAGAAGATCACTTTAACTGGTGATGTTAAGACTGCATACGGACTACCGCTCTCCTTGTCTCATCCTGCTCACACACTACTCATTCTGTCAGAAAAAGTCTTGGACAATAAACAGGCCTACCAAAACCAAATAACATGGCTCACTGAATAAGATACTGAGCTAAGACTCAGGAGATCTGTCTTCTATTCCTGATTCTCCCACCTACCAGCTGTGTGACTTTGGACCAGTCCTTTATCTCAGTTTCTTCACCTATACCTTCTACAAACACTGTCCACTGCAATGTGGTTGTGCTATGGAAGAAGGACACACTGAGAGGGACGTTTTGGTAAATCAGAGTGATTCTGCCAATAAGAATCTAACATCCACTGTTGCAAACTAAGTATGCAGTGTGGGGAACCACAGTGAAGTACCAGGATATTACTCCAGTCTCCTAAAAGATTGTTTCTGTAATATCCAAGCTAATGTTATATAATTGTAAGACCATATACTTTGGTCCAAGACAAAGGGTTCCAATGACTCAGCAGCTCTGGTCAGGAGTCACATTTTTCTCTTGAAGTTCTGGAACGCAGACACATGAGATTCACTATGTCGTCCCAATCAGACCATTGATCCACAAATCCTGTGATTCTGCCTATGGCAGAGCTTGACCTGATGCTTCAGGGGAAGGGGAAAACCCTCCATAATGCACCTAGCCAATTGTGAGATGCAAAATATTGAGGGGGTTAGTAGGGGGAATTCCTTCTTGACTTTTGCAGGAAATCATCTTATTTCCTGGAGCATGTGATTGCATTACTCTTATCATTATCATAGCTAGCTATGTAATTAGTGGTTCGCCAACTTACAAAGCCTTTTAATACTCCAGCAACAAGTATTTGAGTCATCAGCCCACTTAGAGTTTGGTAGCAGTTATATGGTCTTTATCAAACCGAGAAATGAAACTAGTCAGTCTTTGAGCCAAATGCTTTTTGGAAGAATTCCTTCAGCAGCTTCTCCTCTGAATAGGTGCTCAGACCTGGAGAAAGAGGAATTGCTATTGTTATACAAATTGCTGTTGCCATTTATGAGCAGGGTCCAGAGTCACATCACCCCAGGAGGAGCCTGGGAGAGATAGGTATCATCTGCCAGAGAATCACCTTTAAGAATCAGCTGAATACTAAGACATGCCTATTTCCTGGGAAGCCAATGAAAGACCAGATCCTACATTAAGGGAGAACTTCCTTGGAAGTGCTGCTGTGAATACATTATGTAGTGTTGCTTCTCCTGGTAATTATTATTACTGTCATTATTTATGATTTGTCCTGTGGTAGCACCTACAAGTTCCAGTCCAGAATGGAGTTTACAGAGACCCAGGACACCGTGCGGGCAGATTCAAAGGTCAGAGCATGGTTGGCAAATATGGAGCATGAGGCCCAATGGTCATGTGACCATTACCTTTTTAAAACTTAAAAAGAAACCCCAAACATAAAGCATAAATCACAGGCCTAAACTAAAGTGGAATCTCACTCAAAATGTGTTGGCTTGAGTATTTCCGCCATGAAGACACTTTTCCTTGGCAAAGTGTTTTGTGATGCTGTCCAGCTTCAACTTTTTCATCTTATCTTTCTCAATTGCAAGGAGAGCTAGGTCCCTCAGCTGAGTCTGTGATAGTGTTGAATGCATGTAGTTTCTGACACATCTTTAATCTGCTCACTGAGGATTTGGCACTAGCCACTCCAGTTGGTCTGGTGAGAGAGAGTTGATACAACATTTTTCATTTCTGGTACAACATCATCAAGAGAACTTGACACTGTGAAATTCAAGTAGCTCTGGACTCCAAATGACGAGCTAAAGACCTCTGTGTCCTTTGTAAAACGGCACATCTGGAAAGACATAATCTCATGAACCAAGTCTAAAGAAAATGAGCATTTTCCCACGAGTTTAAGAACTTCCTCCTTTGACTCTTCTAACATTACGTTTTGAAGTTGCTTGGCCTGCAAAAACTCAGAGTAGCTACCTCGTGATATGCCTCGCATTGAGATTTTAATTCTCCTATCATCTTATCTAAGACCTTAATGTGTTTCCTTCAATGGTTATCCACTGCTTCTAACACAGAATCATGTGCAAAGCCATCATCCCTGTAGCGTACATGTCACTTCCTGGATAGTTTGTTTTCAAAATCTATTGCTTCCCACATATTCTGAGATTCTTTTACAATTTCCTCATAATTTTCTTCAGATCTGAGATTGTTGAGCTCATTCACTGTGCTCTCAAGTGTCTGAAGGACCTGGAACGGGTCAATTTTCTTTGAAGGATTTCTGAGGCTACATCAATGCTAAGTAAGAACCTATACCACCATAACAGATTGAGGTAAAACATCCAATCCATCAAAAACAGGTTGCTTTTTGCTCGCCATATGTCCTCACTACTCATGCATTCAGCAACAGTTTCATCATCTAGGCATTCAATTATACTCTGAAAATTTTCAATCATTGCCTGAGTGGCTTTCATTCAAGTTGCCCATCTAGTCTTGCAGAGTGCCTTTAGATATAAAGGTCTCTTTCATTCTTCAGAAGCCTGTTCAATTTCATCTGCTGTATCAGTTCTGTCAACTTCTTCAGGGTTCTGAAGTGTATCATCAAGTTCTGCTTCTCTTTGCAAAACTGTACGTTCTTGAGCAAGTATTTGAAGATAAAGATGATTTTTAGACATAACCATTAGTTTTTCCCATTGACGGTTAGTCTGTGAAATATTTATATATTTCCTCCAGAGTTGCAAAGAAAAACCTTCAGGTCAAGACTTCAGCAACATGCAGAAAAACTGGGTTAATTTGATGTGCTGGGCAATGGATATATGGTGGATACACTTCTTTTCCTTTTAAAGATAGTCTCTCATTTTTGCTTGCAACCCTCCATGAGCTCTGGCCAAAACACTGGCCCCATCATATCCCTGTCCAGACTTGTATTTGGGGTCTAATCCATACTTGCAAAATAAAACATTAGTTAACTGGTCATACAAGGATGTCTCGCGTACAGCCACAAAGGGCAAAAATGCTCTTTTAGATCTATTTTTCCTTCAAGATGATCAATATTAACAAAACAAAGCAAAGCAAAATAGCTATTTGAGCAACATGGCTAATATCCGTGGTTGCACTCACAATGACATTTAAAAAATGTAGCTTCTTTGCAGCTATTATGTATGTGTCTCCCAGTTTCTGATTCCAAAGACTTATATTCATCAGTAATTGTCTCGCTCAAATATTTGACTCTCATGGTGTCACTGATATATAGGGCAAAAGTTGTACTAAGTGTGGCAAGTAGCTTAATGATGCTCAAGTAAATACCACAATTGTTTCATTCCAACACTTCACAGTCACCATGGAAGAGGATACCTAAACTAGCAATTTTTTTGATTCTGTCAAGCAATGTTCCCTCTAATTTTTTCCATTCATGTGCAGAATGAATTTTGTTATGTGCACCAATATCGAGGTAATGTGTGGATGTCCGCCACCAGTAGAAACAAAAACCCTAGATATAATATATATTTTTAAAAGTTACCAGAGGGATAATTACTCCAGCCAGGACAGGTTAGGCATTTTAGAACTCACTAATCAAAGAACTACATTTAAGCATAAAAGAGAAATAAAATTATGAAATGCACAGACCAGACAAAAACTAAAACAGCACTTTGAAAGAATAAAATTACAGAGAATATATGTGCGTTGCAGGAAGTACCAAGAAGAAATAACACAAGTATGTGTTGGGAGGTGAGCATGAAAGAGACTGTGTGTGTACGTATGAGAGACACAGGGGTGAAAGTAAAATACATCTCTTACAGGTACGGGACCCACTCTGCCCCCCCCCCCCGAAGGGGTGGGGCCTCAGACAGAAGGGGTGGGGCCAGAGTGGAAGTAAGTTACATTTCTTACCCGTACAGTCCAAACACAAGCAACCCACCTCTCCTACATACTTCATGGATCCCTCTCATTGCATGACTTAGATATAGAAATAAAGCTACTATTACTACTACCAGTACTGTCTGTAATAAAACTTTACTACTGGAATAAGCCTGAAAAACTGAAAACTCACTGTCACATTTTTTTCCTTGTCCTCCCTCTTCGTCCTTGAGCCAGGCTGCCCAATGTGGCTAGGCTCCCCATTCTCCCGACCCCCGCACTCATCAGGGGCTACAGCGGCTCCCCTCTAGCTTGTAGCAGGGAGCAGGGGGACTGGTTGAGGGAGAAGCCTCCCCAGGTAGCCTTCTGCCTGCATAAGAACAGTTTAAATTTAGCTGTTCACTCTGCGGTCTGAACCCGGATTAGGGGCTATTTCTGGCATCCTTGTTCATTTCTCTCAGGGTTGTTGAGGGGGTGGGGGGGGGAGTTGACCAAAGCCAGGGCAGTTTTTTTCTCCCCCCTGGATGAGGCGATCTTCAATAATATAAATTGAATATAAATGAACTGCCCCGGCTTCGGTCACCTTTCCCCCTCCCCCCTCTTTGCAGAGATGGGGTACATGGGTGGAGGGTGAGGCAAGGGGAGGGGGACACCCTGACTTCAGGAAGCAGAAGAGTCCTGGGATCAGCTGGCCAGGGGCTCCAAGGCAGAGGGCAGGAGCAATGTGGCTGCAGAGCAATGGGGGGAGGGGCACCTGAACACACATCACCAGATGTATGTGGCTCTGCTAGTCAAGTGCACGGCGCTTGATTGACTCTTGGGCGGCTGCATGGCTGCGCAGCTTAGAGGGAACACTGGTGTCAAGCAATATCTTTAGTACTTCTTGCTATTTCCTCATATTTTCAGATGTTTGTTTATCAACACATGCATTGTTACTATGACTCTTTGTGAATTGTAGAGCTGCCACATGTGACTGCATATGTTGTTTCTTCCTCCCATGAACAGTCACTGAAACCTATTACCATGTTGTTTTCTGAATTTCTGTATCCCTGAAAAACCAACAAATATGACAGGTTTCAGAGTGGCAACCGTGTTAATCTGTATCAGCAAAAACAATGAGGAGTACTTGTGGCACCTTAGAGACTAACAAATTTATTTGGACATAAGCTTTCATGGGCTAGAACCCACTTCATCAGATGCATGGAGTGGAAAATACAGTAGGAAGATATATATACATAGTACATGAAAAGATAGGGGTTGCCTTACCAAGTCTAATGAGACAATGCAATTAAAGTGGGCTATTATTAACAGGAATTAAAAATCACTTTTGTAGTTGTAGTCAGGGTGGCCAATTTCAAACAGTTGACAAGAAGGTTTGAGTAACAGTAGGGGAAAATTAGCATGGGGAAATTAGTTTTTAGTTCTTGTAATGACCCAAATATGAGCGTATGCATAATCTGAAAGATATGTTCATGTTGGCTACTTAACATGAACATTTTCATGCAGTGTATTTTTCATTCTGCATAATTGTAGCAGGGTGGACCTCTGCTCTTGCCCTGAAGGGGTTAAAAACAGCCCTGGGAAGGGGCTGTGGCTGGAGAAAGCAGCCTTTAGGCTGGGCTGATTGGGGGAAGTGGCTGCAGCTGGGGCCATGCCTCAAACAGAGCAACAGGGCCTTATAAGAAGGCCAGGGAAGCCAGAAGTCCAAACAGTCTCTCTCTGTCTATAGAGTGAGAAGGGCCTGGCTGCAGGGAGCTACAGACAAAGTACCTGGGGGAGCAGGGCTGGGGACAGGCTGAGGAGATTCAGTCTGGAAAGCCCCAGGCTGCGGCCTAGCATTGGGCTAACAGGTACTGGGGGTTGCAGAGGCAGCCCAGGGGTAGGCCAAAGCAGCAGGTCCAAACCCTCCTTGCCAGTGATGAATAGGCTGATACTGCAGTCTGCCCCAGGACATGGGGCTAGATAATGACTGGCAGTGGCCATACACTGAGGCAAGGTGGGGATAGAGGGTGGGGGTTCCCTGGGGAGGGGAGATGAGACCCTGAGAGAAAGGGGTTACTGCTGGGGGGCAGCACCCCATATAAAAGGGCACCGAGGTCCAGGGAGGGACTTGGGGCCAGAGAACAGGTGGATCACTGGCCTGCAGAGGGCACTCCGTGCTGGAAACCGAGCTAATTCCCCAGAGTCACCAGCAGGAGGCGCCGCAGGGGTGAGTCTGACCCGGTACAATAATGAAGATGAAAAATTCAGGTTTGTAGGAAAAAAGGAAACTCTCCATTTAGCATATCACTTTCAGTGGATTGGCAAGGACCAATCTATATAGGCATATGCAATGGCTCAGGTGATAAAACTGAATGTTGAAGTGACCTTTATCAGATAGGAACTTCAAACCTATTTAAGCAGGAAGACTGCTTTGACTTGCTTTATTGTTGACCTGCTCATCTCCAGGGTCTTTGGTTTTGCTCCTTTCCAATTCATCTACAGGATCTTTGTTTTTTGGGGTTTTAAAAATATCTCTGGGATCTCTAGATTTTTTGGTTTGTAGCTCATCTACAGTTGTGCTGGTCTCAAGCAAAGTTTTTCTGGAAATATCATCCGCTGCTACTACAGGTGCAACTTCGGTAGTACTGCATGAATCATTCTCCTGACTTAAACCTTGATACAACAGATTCACGATTGCTGAACTGAGATCTAGGTCTTGACTTTGTACTTCAAACTGAAGGGGTTGATCCGGAAGTTTACAAAAAGATACTTTCTGCTGCTTAGGATCTTTGGAGGCAGTTTGTAATAACAAAATACCTTTTTCTTTTTGCTAAAACCAGATGTGTATTTTTATTTATGGTTTTCATTTTCAGACATCTTCCAGAAGGAAAACAACTAAGTTGGAAGTGTAGGTCTAAATTAAATGTATTTTTGTGCTGCTTAATTTATCTGTCAGTTGTTGGGGTAATCCTGATTTTTCTATGCAGAATCTAGCAGATAGGCAGACCTAGAGTGGGGCTGGCTGGGAAGAGTGAAGTGGGGCTGGGACGAGGTGAGTGTCCCACAGCAAGAGAAGGATATGGATCGAGGTTATGGAAACAAGCTACATTTCCCAACGGCAGCCCCTTCAGCACTGGAGCATGCTTAGGGGTTGTGACCTCTTCAGGATGGGATAGGAAACTTCTTCTACTACCCACTGGCCACTGCTGGGCATGCTCAGTGCTGTGGGATTTTGCAAAGGCACTGCAGGACAGGTGGATTTGTGTTCCCTAGAACCCTTTTAAAAATGGGGGTGGATGGATGGGGGTGGTGTTAGATATAGAACTCATGCAATTGCTTCGGCCCTGAGGCAGTAAGGGGGGCCCCTTGTCAGGGTGACTGATTCAGTTACTTGTGAGGGAGGGGGCCCAAAATCAAGTGGAGGCTGTGTGTGGATGGGTGGGCGGGTGGGGACAGATAGCAGTGGCAGAGAAATAGCTGGTGCAGCTAGGGTGGCCAATCCTGGAATACCAGACATTTCAGTATTTCCAGGAGCAGGCTTGCCCCCACTGGTGTGACCTCTCACGCTGCACAGAGGGTGCCATTTTGAAGAGCATGCCCTCCTGCCCCCATCTGTGTGACTGTACGCACAGTCCATGCGAGGTAACACCGGTGGGGGTAGAGCAGCGTGTTGTTCAAAATGGTATCCCCCATCTGACACCAGACAAACCCATGTCTGGTTTTGCTCAGAACTGGACAGGGGGAAGGACTGGATGATACAAAACCAGATGAGTAGCCTCTCCAGATGCAGCTGCTGAGGGGCCCATGCACTTAGAGAGCCCCTGAAGGCTCAGGGCTGCTCGATGTGTACCATTGTTTGCAGCCTGCTGGAACTTCTAGGAAGAACAATGTACTGGTCCCCACTGCCTACATTCGAATATGCCCAGGGAGGGAGCCTCTAGAATGGTGGCTGTGCCATGAATTCTGATTAGTGTGACCAACGATGGCAGATCCTCCATTTTGCTCAGAGGCCTCTCCTCCCCTCCCACTGCCTGAGCAAATTCAAATGTGGGCAGCAGAAACCAGCCTGCTGCTCTTCCTTGAGGTATCTGGCTCTAGCTCTGGTGGTGGCAGCAGTGGTGGTTCATGACAGCAGTTCTGGATTTGGCAGGAGCAGCACTGATGGTGCTAGAAGAATCAGCACAGGTGCATGGGGTGGTTCAGGGGGAGCAGGTGGCCTGGCATGGAGCTGGGTGGAGAGTGGGGTCAGAGAGCAGGGACAAGTGTGGGGAAAGTGAGAGTTTATTTGAATGTGGGGCAGGTGGGGGCTGACAATGAAATCCTGCACCAGGGCTCATCTTTGAGCAGATGGGAGAGGGAGATAGGGCCTCCCGGACCAGGTGGGGCCTGGTCAGCATTTACAGACCTTGCTGACTATTAAATCTGCCAGTGGGTGGAAGGGAACACAAGACTGACTTTATTTCCTGTTTCCACAGGCTTTAGGCTTATATTTCCCTGCTGCATGCCTCCTAGTGGCTCTATCTTTTCATAACTAACACCACACTGGGCACTATACAAATAAGCAAAATAAAGACTGAACCTTCCCCCATGAGCTCACAGTCTAGGATTATGACAAGATGTGGCAGTAGCTAAACAAACGGGCGGAGTAAGGGATAAAGTAACAATGAAGATGACCTATTTGCGTAAGTCAGGTCACCCATTGGCTCCCCAATAGTAAAAGTGGTTGACTACAGCTAGAAAAGAAAAGCCAAATCACTCCCAAACCACAAAAGACTATCAGTGACTGATGCATGTTAACATAGCTGGTAGTCATGAAGAAAGTTTCATTGAAATGCTTTGGAAATTGTGAAATACACACCCAGAAATTTAAAACAAATAAACCCACCAACCACTAAAAGGTTTTTAATTGCACAATATCTCTGTGAAGGAAGAAAATGGAATAATGTAAAAATATGAACTGAAGACAGCAGGTGAAATAATGGGCTAAATCTAAATATTTTTATGTAAGGGACAATACATTAGCCAGACATTAGCTTACTAATAACTGCTGTCCATGATGAAATCAGAAAAGAAAAGGCATGATGCAAACTGGGGTGATTCATAACAAACTGGATGGCAGAACAGACAGCTGCATACTTATGATGATGATAGTGCATCACCTCAAGCATGGAAGGCTGAAATAACGCATGTGAGAAGCCAGTATTCTTAGCGTCATGAGAGAACTCAGAAACTGGGGGACCCACGATCAACTTGTTTGTAGCCTGCAAAGCACTAACAAAGGAGGAGGTGAGGTGAACACCCGGGCAGCTCAGTGACCACATTTGTACATCTACAAACAATATTTCAGTTTTGTAAATCATATAACAAGTGAGGCTGGGGCTCTCCCTGTATTACAGGCCCACATTTCTCTGACCACAGCAACTTCTTTTTGCTGAACAATTGGAAACGTCCATAATTAGATATACTTTCTCTTCACCTGAGCTTACTATAGACTGAACTGGTACTGATTGTGGGCAGAAGTGGAAAAAGAAAACACATTAAGTTCCTATAAAAAAATTACAAAATACGAGGACATTCCTTCCATAACATATAGGAGCAGCTTGTTCTCTGTGCTCAGAAACCATGGTGATGGGTGCGGTATAAGAACCCAGTTAGATAGATAGGATGTGACTAGTGACCATCTGCCTGCATAAATGGGGTGAAGTAAGATGAGGGCTGGAAGGTTTATAGAGCTTAAACCATAAGGCATGGCTGAAGTAAATGCACCAAGTAGCAGCATACAGTGACAAGCTGGATGAAAGATCACCTGGGTCACTTGGAGCCGTCAGTCATGTCTGAGTCCACTTTCTCAGTGATGAGGGACCATTAGTATATGACCTTAACTGCTGGCAAGGAAGAGATGACAAATGTTGGGGAAATCTTACAGAAATGGTCTAAGAACATTTAAATGGCCATAAAAACCATCCAGTTCATTCCCCTTTTAAGCATATGGTATGTAGGAGTGTTTTCTGTCCCATATAACATGTTATGAAGCATCTGGTTCGCATGACTTGGGATCAGAGCAAATGGTATAACTTGTAGTAATATGAAGGATAATTGCACAGGGCACTCTATCAAAATTGAGCAGATGTGATGAAATGTTGGTCCAATGTATTTTTTCAGCTGAAAAGTTGATCTGTGGCTGAGAGGGATTTTGAGACTCATTAAGTTCCCCTCCTCTCCCCCAACCCCAAGATAGTGCACATATGGTGATGATCAACATAGAAATGACTTGTTGTTGTCATTTTGATCAGCCATCACACATTAAGAGCCAAAGGCGCACGCGAGTTCAGGCATTTTGTACCCATTAATATGGGAGAAATTGCCTATAAAATGTGTTTACTTACAAATTCCCTAATGTAAATATGCTAAAGGAACTTGAGCATGTATGGGCAGGGGGTTCAGAGTGAATGTGCTGCCATTTTTCTATGGGAAGAGGTAGCCACTCTTTCTGAGAAAGTGAGGTGACCCCTCCCTTCAGAGGGTGGAGAAGAGACTTCTGAAGGAGAAGAGGGGGACAGTGGAGGGCTGAGGCAAGCAGTGGGGCACTTAAGAGGGGGAGGCAGAGAGAAATAGAAAGTCTGCGAGCAAACATAGAGGCAGCAAGAGGGAGAAAGGGCAGTGAGAGGGACGGAGAGGGAGAGGGTGAGGGCAGAAGATGGACAGAGAGGGATGGAAAGGGCAGCCAGAGGGTCGGAGGGAAACAGGGATTGAAAGAAACCAAGAGTAAGTGGAGAGACTGAGATTGAGCAGGTTTTTGTAAAGGGAAATCATGCCTCACCAATCTACTAGAATTCTCTGAGGGGGTTAACAAGTATGTGGACAAGAGGGATCCAGTGGATATAGTGTACGTAGATTTTCAGAAAGTCTTTGACAAAGTCCCTCACCAAAGGGTCTTAAACAAAGTAAGCTGTCATGGGATAAGAGGAAAGGTTGTCTCGTGGATTGGTAACTGGTTAAAAGATAGGAAATAAAGGATAGGAATAAATGGTCAGTTTTCAGAATGGAGAGAGATAAATAGCGGTATCCCCCAGGGGTCTGTACTGGGACCAGTCCTATTCAACATATTCATAAATGATCTGGGAAAAGGATAAACAATGAGGTGGCAAAATTTGCAGATGATACAAAACTGCTCAACATAGTTAAGTCCCAGGCAGATTGTGAAGAGCTACAAAAGGATCTCTCAAAACTGGGTGACTGGCAACAAAATGGCAGATGAAATTCAATGTTGATAAATGCAAAGTAATGCACATTGGAAAACATAATCCTAACTATACATATTAAACTATGGGGTCTAAATTAGCTGTTACCACTCAAAGAGATTTTGGAGTCATTGTGGACAGTTCTCTGAAAACATCCACTCAGTGTGCAGTGGCAATCAAAAAAGCAAACAGAATGTTGGGCATCATTAAGAAAGGGATAGATAAGACAGAAAGTACCATATTGCCTCTATATAAATCCATGTTACGCCCACTTCTTGAATACTGCGTGCAGATGTGGTCGCCTCATCTCAAAAAAGAGATATATTGGAATTGGAAAGATTCAGAAAAGGGCAACAAAAATGATTAGGGGTATGGAACGGCTGCCATATGAGGAGAGATTAATAAGACTGGGACTTTCAGCTTGGAAAAGAGATGACTAAAGGGGATATGATTGAGGTCTATAAAATCATGACTGGTGTGGAGAAAGTAAATGAGGAAGTGTTTATTTACTCCTTCTCATAACACAAGAACCAGGGGTCACCCAATGAAATTAATAGGCAGCAAGTTTAAAACAAACAAAAGGAAGCATTTCTTCACACAATGCACAGTCAACCCATGGAACTCTTTGCCAGAGGATGTTGTGAAGGCCAAGACTATAATGGTTCAAAAAAGAACTAGATAAATTTATAGAGGATAGGTCCATCAATGGCTATTAGCCAGGATGGGCAGGGATGGTGTCCCTAGACTCTGTTTGCCAGAAGCTAGGAATTGTGACAGGGGATGGATCACTTGATGATTACTTGCTCTGTTCATTCCCTCTGGGGCACCTGGCACTGGCCACTGGCAGAAGAAAGGATGCTGGGCTAGATGGAACTTTGGTCATTCTTCTGTTCTTACGACAGACAGATGGGCAGTAGAGGGCCCCTGCAGTTTAAGACTGGTTGGTCAAGTTAATTCATGTCTGATGTGTTCCTGAGCATATGTTTGTGCCTGATCATTGGCTCAGGTTGTCTCCTATCATTGATTCCTGTGGCCCCAGAAAGCCAGAGGGTCCTTCAGATCCCAGGGGTCTGGTCTAATGTTCACCCCTGCAAGCAAGCACCACTGAAGTTGGGTCCATCCCTTCAGGAAGTCACAAGAGTTGCTTGAGACTCAAAGATTGACTTGGGGGTTAGATAGCACTCACTGAGATATCTGGAGAAAGGGGAACCTTGAAATAATAATAATAAATTAATAACCTATAAGATAATCACCTGTGCATATAGATATATTTCTTTATTTAGAGGGTTAAATTTAATTAAGTACACTGGCAGTAAATTATAGAGTGTGTGTGTTTGAACTGTTAATTTTTTTATTGTATATATTCTTCATTGATTTAATGTTGTTGTAAGTAGGTGGAATCCAGTTCCATTTGTTCTGGTTTAAATAAAATCCCCATTATGTTACATTTTTGCCAATCAATTGTTTTATCTTGGCTACCATTAAATAACCATTTATCAAGGAATAAATTACCTGCTAGGTAAATTATACTGCCACTGTGATGGACCATTACTAAATCTTGCTTGGTCGTTTTGGGACAGAATGACCCTCTGACATATTTAAAATTATAACACAATAACCCTACTCTCAGAGGTCTGTTTGAACTAACCTCCCTTTCTCAGGGAATGTAGACAGGGAAAGAACAGATACCTCCAGAGATTCAGGCAACAATTACACTATCTGTCTAATCATCATACTTACATGGCCCTCATTACCATAGTGTGAACACCTCACAGTCTTTAAGGGGAGGTGGTATTGGTAAAGGAGACAACAATATATATAAAATGGATTTCCTTGAATTCATACAGGCACTATCTGGGGATGGCTGACTATTGTGCAAGTAATTTTTAGTTTGGTTATGTTATGGATCTGATCCAAAGCCCACTGAAGTGGACAGAAATTCACCTGACGTCACTTGGCTTCAGCTGATGCTGGGAGGGTGGTGGGGGTGCCTGAGATGTCCAATAGATGATTGCTAATAGACATTTTACATTGGTAATGATAGTAATTCAATGGCTTTTCAATGTTTTTCCCTGTGTTTCATTTTTAGTTGCCTTTTTCCCTCATTTTTCTGTTATTTAGGTTTATTTTGCCATCGGAATATTTTGAGTTCTTTACCAGGTTGCTTTTTCAGGGTGAAATTCACCCCTGTGCAGAGACCCCCCCAGCTCAAGATTTAAGCACTGCTTTAATCTTTGAAATAGGAATTAGCAGAGATTAAAATGGGGCCTTCTGCTGGCCCTCTGTATAGGGGCAAATTGCACCTATGATAAGCAATGAAAAGCTCATGATGGATTCTAACAAGTGTTTGGCTGTAAACTCTTCAGGTCAGGGAACTGGTCTTATGTGTATTTTGCTGCTGCAAAGCCTTATGGATATCCACAGCACTGTGCCATTTAACACATTGCTAGACGCTGCTACAGTTATATGAATACTCCATGCTGCCTACAGATTGGTGAACAGTACATCCGGTGACTGCCTTTACAGATTTCAATGGCATTAGTGATGAAAAAGCTCTTAGATGTTACCTTGTCCATCCCCTGCCAGTGCAGGCTTGTTCTATACAGTATATTCATTATTTTATTTTATATTTTACACCATCCAGCTCACATTCTTGGTGCTTTACAGATTATCAAATAACAATGTCCAGTACAAAACTTCTAACTGTAACTCTTCTGCCGGATGGAGTCGGCAGCAGCAAGGGCCAGGTTCAACATCTAGGGGTTCCTCTTAAAAAATACAAAACAGAACCAGCTCAAGTTCCAACCCAGTAATCTGTGAAAAGCTGGGTGCCTCTAAGAGGCAATACTTCCCCACTTCCAAGCACTGAGTCTGTGTATAACAAATGAGAACTTTTATTAAAAGGGAAAGGGAACCAAACATTAGTCTGGGAAAATACCACTATCATACTGACAAGCATGTGAGCATAAGCAAACCTGGCCCCACAGTGTCCTTTGCCTCAGTTTCCCACCTGGTGGCACGAAAGTCCAACAAATTTCCCTTTAACTCATCACTCTCATCTCCTTCTGCTGCACCCCACACACAGTTGGCTGTCCTTGGTTAGCAACGACTCCGAGTTCAGAGGGGCATTCACAGAGTTCACCTCCCACCCTGGGGGAGGAGGGGGCGTCGAACAATGCTTCTGCTGCTGCCTCTGCAACTGGCTCCTAGCTGCTGCTGTTTCTCTGCTGCTGCTGGCCACTGTTGTTGTTGCTTCTCTACTGCCTCTAACCACAGCTGTTGCTGCCCCTGCAACATCATGTTCTGAGGTTCTGCCACTTAACCCAGCTCTCAGTGATTTCAGCAGGGAGTGAGGAACCTCACAGCCAGTGAAGGCTCCGTGATGTCTTTCACTATCCCCACACAAGATTCAGATCTTAGCTCCTAGACATGCTCAGTAGTGATGTCAGCTCTAGGAATCACCAACCAGAAATAAGGACTCTCAATTGAGTCTATTCAGTTCTGTCATTAAATGCTGGAGGAAGCAGGTCTAATGGTGTATAGGACTCTTTGGGCAGAGTCCACACACCACCAGGTGGGAACACCTGTCCTCACCCACTCCCATCGTCACTAGGATTTGGCATCCCTAGACCCTGCCTAGCAAGTGAAGTTCACTTTAAGGTGAGCCCCTCAATCAGGGCCTGCAAAACACAGTTCTGCTGCCCAGTACTTGCACAATAAGGACAACAACATTTCATTACCCCTGCATTCAAATACCCCTGTAACCCCAAACCAGTCAAAATTGATCATTTTGGCGAAGCAGCTCCATCATGCTGTGCACCTAGGCAGAGTAGGTGTGTCTATGCATGATCTGTTCTTAATGCCTTTTCCCCCAGTGCATCACTAGATGTCAGGGAAGAGCTCATTCAGAGCTGCTTACATCACTATTAGCATATTAACTGAATTGCCACATAAAATTCTCTTTAGCAACTTTCATGGAACCTGGAGGGAGAATCTTGGGTTGCGGGAGGGAAATGTTTGGACGGGACAGCAGATTTTGGAATTTGGCCAACTGCAGTTGGAGCAGCTCTGTAAATAGCTGATTGAAGAAAGAGCTGGTTCAGTTCAAAGTAGAGCTGATCAGAAATTCCCAAGTGGAAAAGTGCTCCATCAGAAAATGCTGTTGTGACACAGCCGAAATGTTGATTCTGTCAAAACTTGTGATAGAAACCAGGCAGGGGGTCAGGCAGAAGGGATGCCTGGCTCCTAAGCTCCCTAGTGGCTGGCCTGGTGGGCTTCCTGGGCTCCCAGCTCCTTGGTAGCCTGCTTGGCAGGGAGCTTGGGTGCCAAGGCTTCTAGAGCTCCCAGGGTCCACAGCACCCTGAGCAGCTGGCTCCCTGGGCACAGTCAGGTTGCACTTATTGAGGAAAAGGCTGAGTAGGGCAGTAGTGATTCAGTGGCAGAATTCTCATCGGCCATGTGGGAGGCCCAGGTTTGATTCCTGTCCAATACAGCAGCTTGCTGTTTTGCTGTGGGTGTGGCTGGCTTGCAAGTTGCTCTGTCATCCTAAAATGCTAAGCTTCAAGGTGTACTTTACGTGCTGAGCTGCTTGAGGGAACCTCTTGTCAGGGGTGCTGCTGCTCTTTGCCCCCTCCTTCCTCTTTGAGGAGCAGTGGCAAGGGGCCGCTTGCTGAGAAGTGTTCTGTTGTGCCTTCATCCCCTGGTGAGAACTTCACCTGTGTGGTCCTTTCCCTTAGTGGCCCCTTGAAGAGTGCAATGGGCTTGCCTTTGCTTGAAAGAGGTCTAAAGGGAGCTCAATCTGTGCTGCCACATAAGCAGGGCGGGGCACAGGTTCACACCACACGCCAGGCAGGAGGCAAACCTGCAATCTCTTGATCCATAGTTAGATGCATTCTCCATTGTACCACTGGCCCCGTGTCTGGACCTTTCTCCTGTGACAGCCGAGTTGCCTAAGTGAGGCAGAAAGCCAGCACGAGGGGAGACCTGCTCTCTCAACCCTGCTTTCTCCTCCCGAAGATGAGGAGAGAATGCAAGAAGAAAGACAGCAGCAGACAAAGGTGAGGAGCAGGGAAGATGCAATTCCACAGCTGGGCAGTGAGTGGCTGGAGAATGCCTGTGCACCTTGTCAAAGCCTGCCTTTCTCAGCCTTGTCAGGAGCAAGAGCAGGGCTGTTTCTGCCTGGCTTTAAACTGTGGATCTTTTGTGTGTGAGGTGAATGTGATAACTGCTACACTACAGTAGGGTGACCAGACAGCAAGTGTGAAAAATCGGGACATGGGTGGGGGGTAATAGGATCCTATATAAGAGAGACCCTAAAATCGGGACACCTGGTCACCCTACACTGCAGAAACAAAGGGCCACCTGTCTGCTGGTGCCACACTGGAGAGGCCCCCTTTGGCTGCCATGAAGGATAGAGCAGGCCCCAGAAAGAGGCAGAAGGACCTGGCTGGCGTTGGCTGAAGCCATTGGTGGAAAGCGCATGGTCTGGTTGCCGTTGTTAAGGAGCAGGCTGAGGAGGGCGTTGGTGGTTCAGCAGTAGAATTCTTGTTTGCCACGCTGGAGGCCCAGGTTTAACCTGTAGTCAGAGATGTTCTCCATTGCGCCATTGGCCCCTGCACCATGTCCTTACCACATGCCACCTAAGTGAGGCAGAAAGGCAGCGTGAGGGGAGACCTTCTCTCTCTCAGCCCCACTTTCCTCTCCCAAGAGAGAATGCAAGAAAAAAGGCTTGGACAGCTGGGGAGGCAGCTAGCTGGAGAAGCAGGGAGCCAGCTAGCTGCCCAAGGAGCAAGCCAGAAAAATTCCATTTTGGTTCCTCCAACATGGATTTTTTCATGATTTTTACTCCTGTAAAACTTTATGAATTTTTTACCTTTTGTCCTGACTTGGGATGGTTTTTTTCCCCCCCAAAAGTCAATTTTTTTGCAGGAGGGAAGTTCCCTTTTCCCACCAGATAACATGGAGTTCTCTCGTGTTATTACCCAGCACTCAGTATAGGAAGCATGGTGGCAAGAATTTGTCTAGGAGGGTCCATAACACAGAGTGAGACTAAAAGAACCACAAAGCAGCACCTACAAACATGAAGCAGCCTGCATGGAGGGGCTCTGGCCATGGGGAAAGCTGAATTTTCAGACATGAACTCTGGCACAAGATTAGAAGCAGTGGAAACAAGACATGAGTGTGTGTAGAGAGCTGGCCATAACCCATCAATCCATCTGCTCCCAAATGCCTGTACAAAAAGTCAGGCTTTGCAGTGTGTCTGGAATCTAGTGAACCAAAGTGGGGAAGCAAGTTCTAAAGTCAAGGGATCTGCACGGAGAGTATGTCCCCTCCCCCAGCCCATTTAAACCAAGGAGACTCCAGCTTCCAGTCCAATGATCCCAAATATGACAGTGCTGCACAGGAAGAGAAGTGGTCTCGCTAGTAACCAAGTCTCAAACCACTTCAGGCTTTTTAGGTTAAATCCAACACCTTGAATTCCATCCAGAAACTTATGGGCAGCCAGCGCAGACCACAGCGCACCTGTGCTATAGGTGACTCACCATTTCATAAGTAGGCAGCCACATTCTGAACTAGCTTCAATTTCCTTTTACTATCCTCTTTTTCTGAAAATAAACAGTAATTTCCCAGAATGCATAGAGGCCTGCAGCCAAACCATATCAGCCTCATGCTGAGCCCTTGAAGACAAAAACAGTACACAGACAGGTGATTCATCTTGGAGTCCCTGTGCCTCCTAACCAGACAACCTGCAATCCAGCCAGCTGAGAATAGTTCCACCTAACCCAGATTTTCTTGAAAATGATCCAGTGAAAATAATGAGAATTCCAGCTTCAGTGGCTTAAATTCCACCTTGGCCTGCCTTTTTTTCCAACTTCTTTTGGGTGCTACATTAGAGGTTACTGTCCAGCTTAGCGTGGCCATCCTTTTGCACAGCTTATTTCTTACCTCATTTCCATCCATAACGAAATATCATCTGAGGTGACATGTCATAGGAACTCACAAGGGAATGAGATGTATACTACTGTTGAACAGAAAGCTATGATATGATGTTTGTTTGAAATGGGTTCCCACTACCCCCCACCCCATGCCTGCACCTCGGCAGAAAGTCAAGCAAACATATTTTTTGCACATGATTGTAGACTCTTCACTGAAGTGATTGAGGGCCCTGCTCAAAGCAATAGGAGGGGAGGAAAGATTCATTGCACATTGTACAACAATCTGACAGAAGTTCTGGAAAGTGCCTGTCAGTGCTGAGTCCATCTCTGTAGAATGCCAGCCTGCTAATGAGAATCCTTCCCTTTTCATTTAACAAGCTGGCTTGTGCCTTTGTCCTCTCCCTGCTGAATGGAGGTGTGGGGCTTGTACTGGTGGGGCTTGCAGCCTACCCTGCAGGTCACTATTCTGGCATTCAGTCTTGACAGCTTTCATGGCCACTCCATGGTGGTTAAGAAGGTGGAACAGTGTTGCGGGGTGCTAGCGCTATGGATGCCATTCAGGGAGGGAGGGGGGTTCAGCTATGAGACTCTGGGTTCCTCAATCCCTGTGATAAGGAGTAGAGGGAAACAAGGCAGCAGGACATTGTGCATTCAGTGTAAATAAAAATCAAGGATCCAAATCCTCAGCTGCTGTAAATTGGCATAGTTCTGTTGGCTTTGATGGAGCTATTCCAGTTTACACCAACTGAGGAACTATCCCAAAATGTGTAATCTGAATACTGCCTTCGCCTATCATTAACTCTCGAAAAGCTGCACTGTTGCTGGACAAAGATCCCAGTCCTGGGATCATATTATTAAATGCAAGATTGGTAGCTAATAATTTGATCATGAGCAGCTGATATTTTAACAACTAGCTTGCCCCTGCCACCCCAATCTGACATGCTGGCAGCGTTATTCAGATCAAAACAGTGTATTATAGCAGTGCGGCAGCAGCACTGTGCTTAAGGTTGGGTCACAATTTCTGTTTAAACATTGACATTTCTAAGTCCTCTAAAATTGACATGCTTAGCTGGATTTCTTTGAAATTTGGTGGGCTTCAGGAAGATGCAGTGTGGGATTAGTGACCCAAATTTGGGGTTCTTTATACAAGGGGTTGGCAGTGATTTAAACCCAGAAAAAATAGCCATTTTTCAAAAAGTTTCCAGGTGCTTTTTTGTGTGTGACAAACCAGACTACTGATGTGATGCTGGTCAACATGGTCTCAATGCAAAAAAATGGCTAGAGGCTTTCCATTCCCACCCCTTAATGTGCTTTAAAGCTTGACTCTCGTAAAATCCAAATGGTTCATCAGATTGCTTTGAAATATGGTGCACCTCATGGGGGCATAGGGTAGCACTAGTGATCCAAATTTGGGGTCATTTGACTGAATCCCAAGTTACAGATCTCCCATAAAAACTGTTTTTCTTCTTCTGCCTTGTACAGGTAAACAGAGAGGTACTAATGACTGGATGAATCACAGACCTCGTTGAGATTAATGGCTATGACCTCTCCTTTCAGTTAACATAACTAAGGATAAGTTAAGGACAAGCCCCCCCAACCCTCCCTGCACCCCCAGCTCTGCCAGTGCACATCTATCCAGGCACAAATTCTGCACACATCTGTGGGCTCTTTGGTGGGGTGGGGACTGTGTCTATTACTATAATGGCATGGCACCATCACTATATTTAAGGGTATGTCACAACTTCTGTTTAAAGGTTGACCTCTCTAAGTCCTCTAAAGGTTGTGCCAGGCACCCACTAAATATTTGGGAGGCCCAAACTGAGAATGGTATTTAAGAGCATGGTCATAGCTTCACTCGCGTAGCTGTGCAGTCCAGAAGGATTACATTGTGCATGCACCAATAAAGAGATGGTTTGTATGGAGCCACTTTATGCTGGCCTGGGTAGCTTGAGGGAATGTGCTGACGTCACTGCTCTTGGTGAACACCCTGCCACTGATGTTTCTAGTCTGAACCTTTGTACATCTGTGCAATTAAGATTTAATAGCTCCTGTTGCTTTCTACAAGTTGTTTCTTTTATACCACAACGTGTTTATTTTATGTAGCGGTTTACTGTGAACACAGCAGAATAGCCAGCAGCTAGTCAAACCAATTTTTTTGTTGTATTGGATTGGGAGGAAGCAGAAACAGAGGACTTGGGCTGAGGGCAGGTGGGCTGTGAAGACAGGCAAAGGGAGAGGGGCTGCATCTGCAAAGGAAGCAGGAAATGAGGACGGGTGGTGCGACTACTTCCTGATCTCGGGGCAAATTAATTTGGTGTTTCCAAAGACACACAGTCTGGAGGTTTGGAACAGAAAGTGCAGGTACCGTGACCACTGAGAGAAAAGAAATACATGTGCTGCCAGTGTGTGGATTCTGGATTCACAAGGTTGCAAAAGTTTGCAAGAGACCAAGGAGTACCCCATGACATGAGGATTGCTGACAACAGGCTGACCTGGATGGAGAGAGGTGGCCTGCATTGGCATCATGTTTTACCCACTCTACAGTGTCTAATTGGTGACTTAAGAAATTGTGATCTACCAGACATGGTGGTGATTCACTTGGGCAGAAATGAGCTGGGTCTTAGTCCTGGTATGCACCTTATACAGTTTATAAGAGCAGATTTGGACCACATCAGAGACTTGTGTCCAAGAGCTGTGATAGTTTTCTCTGATTTGGCTGAGCATCTGAATAAATGCCACAGCGACATATGAAAGTGATTAATAAGTGTCAGAAGAACATGAATTGGGAAATTGGAGGGTTCATGACTGACTAGAAAATATGTCCTGTATGGCATAGAAACATTACAGAACCCATCAACTCATCCACTCGAATACCTAACTGTTTCTCAGAGATGGGGCACATCTGTTGGACAGGGCAAACATAAAACTGTCAGTATGTCTCTCACTGGCTCTGCCAAAACCCTTCTGAATTGTGCAGGAACATCATTTCATTGTAACCTAGTTTTCCTTCGCTCCAAGCACTGCTGGTAAGTCGGTTATGGGTGGTGGTGGGAGTAATAGCAACAGAAACATCTGTATACCAGAAAGTGAAGACTTCAGCAAGATGTGGTTCCTGCTTGTGATGATAGAGGAGGAGGCCAGGTTGGCGGGGGGAACACAGTGAATGGCTGTTGAGATGTGCGGAAGCAGTGCTGCTGGGGCCCAGCTGATATGTGCATGTGGGGCTGGGGGGCCTGGCTGGTACACAAATTGGGGGACATGATATGTACAACTGCCTAAATGACTACTAACTCCTACCAACAATATATGTTTTCCTGTTTTAAAAAAGCTAGGAAATTCAATGGCAGAAAACCACGTTAACACAGAGTGAAGGTTGCGCGGTGGCATTTTGTCCCCTTGCTGAACGCTGAGTTGAGCAAAACTCAAACTTCTGAAAGCCAAGAAATGCACAGGTAAATGTGCCCATGCAACCTTAACTCTACCCTTTCAGCAATGCCTCAATACTCCCCATTACTCTGCCAACCTCGCAGTTGCTGAAAAGTACAAGCTCTTCATCTCCTTTCACAATCCATTCACCTTCACCCACAGGATTCCCCATAATACTATTAAAGGACAAAAAAAAAAAAAAAGAAAGTTCATTCCACCTTTCCTCTTTCCTGTACAAGGCAGAAGAAGGAAAAAAGTTGTTAGGGGAGATTGGTAACCAGGGGCGGCTCCAGGCCCCAGCACGCCAAGTGTGTGCTTGGGGTACCATGCTGCGGGGGGCACTCTGCTGGTCGCCGGGAGTGCGGCAGGCAGGCCACCTTTGGCGGCATGCCTGCAGAGGGTCCGCTGGTCCCACGGCTTCGGTGGACTTCCTGCAGGCGTGCCTCCGGAGGGTTCGCTGGTCCCGCGGCTCCACCGAAGCTGCGGGGCCAGCGGACTCTCTGCAGGCACGCCTGCGGGAGGGCCACTGGAGCCGTGGGACCGGTGACCGGCAGAGCGCCCCCTGCGGCATGACGCCATGCTTGGGGCAGCGAAATGTCTAGAGCCGCCCCTGTTGGTAACTTGGGAATTATTTAGTCAAATGACCTCAAATTTACATAACCTCTTTGAGCAATGCCTCAATATGCACATAGCAAATATTCGCACTGGCCTTTCGCACTAAGAGCTTCAGGTGGTTCCGGATCCTGGTGTACCCTCATACACTTAGACAACTCTTCAGTTTAAGAACCACTTCAGAGCCATTTACAGCTCCCCTACACTTACAGGATACCGTCTCAACCTACACATTCACTTAACCATCATTAAAGCATTAGAATCCTCTCCTACTCCACCTCACTGGTGACGATATCCTGCTACTGACGTAACTTACACAATTCTATATAAAAATGATGCCTCCTGAAGGTACACATGCACCTCTTTCATTTTTCACACACAAGAAAGTGGAGACGACAGATCTCACATCACACTCACAGCTCTGTCACACATTCCAGGGTAATCCACGGATCTCGTAAACATACCTCTACCGAGCAGAGTCATAAACACCTCGGGAATGGAGGAGGTTGTTCGCAACTCTGAATAAAAGGTTACGGTTGTTCTTTCAAAAGTTTACAACTGAACATTGATTTAATATAGTTTTGAAACCTTACTGTGCAGAAGAAAAATGCTGCTTTTCTCTTTGTTTAATAGTTTACATTTAACATAGTACTGTATTTGCTCTTTTTTTGGTCTCTGCTGCTGCCTGATTGTATACTTCCGGTTCCAAATGGGGTGTGTGGTTGACCAGTCTGTTTGTAACTCTGGTGTCCGTAACTCTGAGGTTCTACTGTATTGCCTCCACCATTCAGTACAACTACTCCCAACACAGACCACGTTCACTTTACCTGGAGTGCATGCAGATAATAAATGCTTAGACTACTCTCAGATCCCAGCTTGCTACTGACAGTACTCTTTGCAATAACACCCTATGCCCTGCTAATTATACAGTGTACACAAATGTGCATTGAAAAGATGCATAGTGGATCCTGAGATACACATGCAGCTCTCCCCTTTGCTCACACCCATCAGAGGATGCAAAACATAGATCTCCTCATATCATAACTGCAGCTCTGTCACATGCGGCAAAATAATCCACATGTGTTTATGATATGAAGACATCTTCATCAAGCAGGCCTAACTCTCAGTGGTTTGAGCATTGGCCTGCTAAACCCAGGGTTGTGAGTTCAATCCTTGAGAGGACCATTTAGGGATCTGGGGCAAAAATCTGTCTGGGGATTGGTCCTGCTTGGAGCAGTGGGTTGGACGAGATGACCTCCTGAGGTCCCTTCCAACCCTGATATTCTATGATACTGCCTCCGTCATGTAGCGTAGGTACATCTAACACACTCACTGCACCTCAAATATATGCAAGTAATTCCCATTGACTACTGCTGGAACAGAAGGGAAGTGACTTGGGCAATATTTTTTCCTTTTCCTTTTTGTCCTTTAATAATGTTAGCTGGAATCCAGTGGGTGGGAGTGAATGGGTTGTAAAGGGAGGTGAAATGCCAAAGTGTAAGGGAGAGAAGAATTTGGCCTCGTATATCTCACATTGATGATTTTACAGTCTGTTACAGTATTAGTCATAAATGTAGGTGAGTGGAATGGTTTTTCAAATAAGTCATTATTGTGAGTGTCAGATTTTCCTGGATTTTAAAAAGAGGGAACAATATAGTCATTCTGAAGATGGTCTAATAACCTTTGAATATTGCTTTTTTGATGGGATGGGAGAGGGCAGATTCAGGCAAGGTTAATGGAAAACTGTAAAAAGGAATGAAAAGTAGAGTCTTTGTTCGGAAAAACAAACTAAGGTGCAGGATTAGCATATGTTCTTAATGGCTCCCAGATGCCCCCCTTTATTTAGAGGGCACATGTCCCTTTTCTGGCTTGCACTCCATGTTTAAACCCAACCCAAAGTGTCATTTAGTCTCCACACCAGAGGCAGCTTGGGTTTACACACCTCGCCCCATCCCAGTACTTGGGTGCTTGAATTACACCCACCTGACTGATAAAGATGTCTCTTACAGCACCACAGGGGATCCAATGCATTGTATACAACTGGATGTGTCAGTTAGCCAACATTAACATGGCCCTGCAGCAGTGGAAAAAGCTACTCTCAGGGGGACCTGTAGATTACTGCCATTGGCCCCGGTGACTGTCCTTTTTGTTAAAGTTTGGACAAAAAGCTTTTTCTCCCTTTTTTTTTTCTTTCGCTAACTTCATTCTTCTTCCCCCGGTGTCCAACCAGTGATGTGGACTCCTATGTACCAGGAACAGGACTGGGACCACCCAACTCATTTCCTACAGGCCACCAGGAAGCCGTAATGTTTTCACTAACAGTGTAGCCTGGCTTTACATCTAGTAGCAAACGGCTCTGAAACCATCCAGTCCCTCTAGGCCAGTGGTACTCAAACTAGGGCTGCCGCTTGTTCAGGGAAAGCCCCTGGCGGGCTGGGCCGGTTTGTTTACTTGCCGCATCCGCAGGAAGCAGCGCAGGCCAAGGGACGTACTGGCTGCTGCTTCCTGCAGCCCCCATTGGCCTGGAGCAGCGAACCGCAGCCACTGGGAGCTGCGATCGGCCAAACCTGTGGACGCTGCAGGTAAATAAACTGGCTCGGCCCACCAGGGGCTTTCCCTGAACAGGCGGTGGCCCTAGTTTGAGAACCACTGTTCTAGGCCACTCAGGTTGAATACATTGATTATATTTTAAAAAAAAGAGTCACTGCTCTTTTAACTCCTCATTCAGACTGAGGAGACTAAAGAATGCTAGAGAGGAAAATGTCAATGTGTATTTTTTTCAGGCTGCCCTGGTGGCCACATCATGTGTAAAGGCTATTTGTTTTTGATCTAGACTTTGATGGTGTCAGTTATATCACATGGTGATGTGACTGCTTACATTTTCCCTGGAAACACATAATTTTTCTATTAATATTCACCTACCGGCTGGTTCTATCCAGACTCCCATCCTCATACCACTGCAGTTAAATGGACCAAGTGATAAAAATCTGAATGCTAGGATAGGAGACTCCACCTCCACTTTGTTTATCTGGCTACAATGGATAGTCATTTGTTCTTTGATTTAATGAAGCTATAGCCTTGAAAACCAAAACCACACTATGGTGGTAACATGAATGAGCATTATATATTTGGATAAACAACTTTTAATGTCTCTTATGGCAGGCCCTTAGGTTGTTTCATTTGGAAAAACAGTGGGGCCCCTAGTCTTCTGTAGCAGAACATAATTGATCTGATCATTGAGTTGGATGGAACTGGGAATACTGAAAGCTAAAGATTTGGGGGTGCTAAAAAGATTATATCATGTATTTGGAATAAGCTCTGGATCACTGCTGCCTGAAGATCAACTGGTTTCATGCAAGGTTGTTTTCTCTCCATTTTAGTACCATCATAATGTGCAGAGAGATGCTTAGATGGTCCATGATCTAATTTAGTTAAACACTGTGCTTCCTTCTCCCCCACTGGACACATGTACTTCCTGTTAACACTAATAGGAGCTCATGCAGATACATTGAAAAGAGAATCTACTCTGGTATACTTAGTGTACCATTGTCCTGTGCTCCTTGAGAAGGACATAAATTGGTTAGAGTTTCCATTTTAGCTGGAGAGCTGACAAATATTTATGCAGCTCCTCCAGATGAGTCTGTCTGCAGTGCATAAGTCTTTCCATGTAGTGTTTCCTTCCAGACTCATTGACATCTCCAAGGAAGGACCAGATGCCTTGAGGACACATTTATCAGGTGGAATATAATACTGCTTTGCCCTTGTGGACAAATTTAGACTGGAAAGAGGAACACATCTAACATTATGTAGCCTCACAAGACTGCCCACTTCCCTCTGCCCAGCTAGATCAAAACGGGGCTTACAAGGTGTGGGAGCAGAAGGAAATTTGGGTCCTGATCCTAAAAACACTTATGTATCTGCTTAACTTTATGTACGTGAGTTGTCCCATTGGCGTCAATGGAGGTACTCCTGCATTACAGTAGTGCAGGGTTTCTCAAACAGGAGTCGCCACTTCTGTAGGGAAAGCCCCTGTCGGGCTGGGCCGGTTTGTTTACCTGCCGCATCTGCAGGTCCAGCCGATCACGGCTCCCACTGGCCGCGGATTGCTGCTCTGGGCCAATGGGAGCAGCTGGAAGTGGTGCGGGCCGAGGGACTTACTGGCTGCCGCTTCCAGCTGCTCCCATTGGCCCAGAGCAGCAATCCACGGCCAGTGGGAGCTGCGATTGGCCAGACCTGTGGACGGGGCAGGTAAACACACTGGCCCGGCCCGCCAGGGAGTTTCCCTACAGAAGCAGTGACCCCTGTTTGAGAAACCCTGCACTAGTGTAAGTGAAAGAAGAATCAGACTAGCTATCTCCGTTAGACAGCCGCATCTGATCAATGTACATTATGAACAGTAAATTAGTGCACATTTCTTTATCTTCTTATATTTAAAATGACCAATGTCCTGGTTCCCCTCACTTATGCTGTAAAATGTGAGTAACTATTGAAGTCAATAGAGCAGGATTTTTAAAAGTGCCAAAGAGATTTAGGAGCCCAAATCCCACAGAAAGTCACTTAAGTGCTTTTGAAAATCCCAGCCCCAGGGTAGTAACACTGGGGCATGTGAGAAGAGAATCAAGAGCCCTTGTTATATCTAAGGACATTCCTATGTTTGAGATGAATATTTGGTCAGCTGCTCATCTTCATGTAAAACTATCCTCACGGGCTCATTGTTGACACTATCAGAAACAGTGCACTGTGCCTGTTTTCTAGGTATAGAGGAATTCTTGTCAAGGTCTGAAGTGAGCAGACTTATCAGAGTTCATAAAACCTTACAGTTGGGCTTAACTGGTAGCCATTTTTGCTGGGATTTTGAAAGGAGCCTATGGCAGTTTGGCACTCAAATCCTCTTGACTCTGATTGGCTTCTATAAGAATCCCAGCCTTTGGGAAATCAGGATATTATTGCCTTACCCTTCCCTACTCCCTTAGCCTTTTCCCTGTCCCAGTGTTTTTTCTACCAGTGCTGCCTGTTTCAAAGTATTTGATGCAGCAAAAAAAAAAAAAAAAATGGATGATGGGAAGTTCATGTAAAAGTTTGGATTTAACATATATAAAAAACCAGATGATTAAATCCTGGGGCGGCAGGATTCCTCAGGAAATGCACCAAGGGTGACAGAAACGACATTTTCTTCTAAGTCTAAGTTTGCAGTGGTCTATAGAAATCTCCAGCCTGCTCAGTGGACTGTCAGTTACTCTGTGGAATGTCAGTAAGAAGGTTTTCTGTAGAAATTCCAGACATTTCTGAAGGAATGGAATGGGGAAAAAAAAAAAAAGCATCTGCCTGAGCTAATGCATCATCTTTTTTGCTTTGAGTCCAGCTATGAGGTTTTATATTGGTTTATTACAAGAATAGTCAGTGCATGAAGCTACTATAACATATGAAAACAATTGTAAAACAAATAATGCTAATTGTATTATACCAAAACCATCATAGTGTAATAGTCTTATGCTGTTATGCTTTGTCAAGGGGACTTCCCAAGTACTTTGAGCATATGTTATGAAAACAGACTACAGAGCAGATTCTGTCTTTGCTGCATATTAATGATTACTTTGATATTTTTAGAGCTAAAATTACAACCTTAATCCTTTTTGAAGAAAAATGATAACACTCAGGAAAACAATTTATTAATCCCTGGAAAACATCAAATCATAGATTACTATGTCCTTAAATAGCAACATGAGTTCTAGGGCTAGGCTAGGCTTCCAGGGGAAGAAATATTGGGTCAGCTTCTTAGCTGGTGTAAATCAGTGTCATGGCATAGACTTCACAGTATTCCTGTGCCCTCAGTGGAGCTGTGCCAGTTTACACCAGCTGAGGTGCTAGCCTATCCTGGTGATACTCCTGAGCCATGCTAGAGTTGGTTTTGAGGTGTACGGTGTCATGTTATTAAGATTCCTTGATGAAATCTTACCTGACCTACAGAGTATTAGGGACTGATAAGAGGATACAGAGTTGAGCCCCAGTTCTGCAGCCAGATCTGCATAAGCAGAGCCCTGTTCCGGAGGGGATCCTCACTGAGGCGAACAGTGTTCTGAAGGATTGAGACATTGGTCACCTCCAAATGTTACTCAGAATGGACAATAGCATTGAATGGCTGGTCAATGGCTTATGTTAAATGAATTAATGGTCTCAGCCCACTTCCTAGTGGACAGGTGTCCACAGAACAAAAGCCACTGTCTCCATCACTGACAATTTTAAAATCAAGGTTGGATATTTTTCTAAAAGATATACTCTAGGAATTATTTTGGGGGAAGTTCTATGGCCTGTGCTGTACAGGAGGTCAAACTAAATGATCACAATGGTCCCTTCTGGCCTTGGAATCTATGAATTTGGTATCCTTCTCATTAGAAAGTCCCAAGATAGAATGGACAGAGGTTGAACTATGATCACCCATAGAATTGGCCACACACAGACAAGATTGACATACATTAGAGGAGCACAGTGAAGCACCTTCCACTGCTGCTGCCTTTGTTATAACTGTTCTGTTGGTGGAAGACTTCAATATCCAGTGCCGTTACTCTCACACTTTTTAAAATTAGTAATTAATCAGGGAATGGAATATAGATAATTCTCTATGTGCATTTGATTAATTTTAATAGGATTTTTTGGATAAAACAGCGATGAAGTGTGTTACAAGTCAAACATAAGTTTCTATTTCAATATCGCTGGTACTTAAAAAAGCCTCCTTTTGGTTTTTCCTTTATTCTAGTTAAGAATAAAGAGTCTGTTATACAGATCCTTGCTTGTTTGATTGCAGATGCCAAATAAATGCGCACACAGTTTAGAGAGAAATGAGATTTAATGTAATTTCTACAAGAAAAGAGTCCTTTAGTACTAACAATAAATAACTTGCACTGTCAGTTGAACAGCACAGGGAGTGCAAATGAAATGCACCTGAGATACAGAACTTCTCAATGCCAGGCCAGGAAGAGAAGAGACTCAAGATGTTAGTTTCCGGTTTGGGACTGAATTCAACTTGACCTTCAGCAGTGGGGTTATTTTTGGCCTATTGTGCAGGTGACATAAGTTCAATTTTTCTGACTATGTGGAAAATCTGCTGAGAAATGTGTTTTGTGTAAATACTTTCTTTCTGCAAGCTGCCTTCTGTCAACTTAATTATTTTCTGTCTCCATAGGAATCACGCTCCTAGACTATTTTTATAACAACTTATTGTTTATTATTAATAAACAATAATATGTGTATGTCCATGCCCTCCAAGGTTAGGACAAGAAGTAATTGCCTTAGTTTGCAGCAAGGGAGATTTAGGTTAGATATTGGGGGAAAAAACTTGCTATCTATAAGGGTAGCTAAGCACTGGAATAGGCTTCCAAAGGAGGTTGTGGAATCCTCATCGCTGAAGGTTTTTAAGAAAAGGTTGGACAAACTTGTCAGGGTTGGTCTAGGTTTACTTGGTCCTTCCTCAGCACAGGGAGCCAGACTAAATGACCTGTCGAGGTCCATACCAGCCCTATATTTTGGTGCTTATTTGTCTTGTTCCCCTAGAGATCCCAATTGAGATTGGTGCCCTCTCTTGTCTAGGCACTGTGCAAACACATAGGGTATGTCTTTTTTTAACTTTATTTTTATTATTCATATATAAAATATAACCATGTAACATAACAAACATATATAAATAAATACACAAAGTGGAAACAGCATATAATGAATAAAGTTCACTGTTCATTATTTGCAAAACCTGAAAAAAACCCAAACCCAGCCTGAACCCATAAAGGTCATGCAGGGTTATTAAAGTGGCTAAATAGAAAAATAAGTAAGAACATAGTGTATGAGTATCAGGGACACATTGGTATGCCTATGCTGGAGCTGGAGGTGTAATTTCCAGCCTGAAGAGAAATACCTGCTCTAGCCTTGATTAAGCTAGCACACTAAAAATAGAAGTATAGCTGCAGTGGCAGGATTGGTTAGCTGCTCTGAGTACCTGCCTAGGGTTTCAGACAGGATCATACTGGAGGCGGCTAACCTGTCCTGCTGCTCACACAGTGTTATTTTTACACAGCCACAGTGTTATTTTTACACAGCCACAGTGTTATTTTTAGTGCACCAGTTCAATCACAGTTAACACAGGAGCTGGAAATTACATCTCCAGCTCCATTGGAGACATACCCTTGGTAACAGGCAGAGCAGGCCCAACTGTTGAGGCAATCCTTCCTGGTCAGTTGGGGAGCTCTGCCTCAGACCCATGGCCATGATGGGCTGTCCATGGTCCTGAAGTTGGAAACCAACAGAGTGGAGGATTTGAAGGGTGGGGTTTTCAAGTACACTCAGTCCTGGTCTAACTCTGCTGCCACTGAAGTCCATATGAACTGACTTGTGTGGGAGCAGAGTTAGGCCAATGTGGAGTGGTTTTAAAAATCCAACTCTTAGGCCAGGTCTACACTAAAAATGTTTGCCAATATAATAATGTTGGGTGAGCTGTGATTTTTTTGGTGACATTTCTGTACTGACAAAAGCCCTAGTGTAGACACACTTATACTGGAATAGAGCACTTTTGCCAGAATAGTTTATTTTGCTCAGAGAACCAATATAAGCTATACTGGCAAAACAAAATTGTTTACTGTATAAGCTGCATTTTCACTCAGGATTTTCTGGTACAGCTATCTCACAGTACCTATACCATCAAAACATTTCTGAGTTAGACTTGCATCTAACACCCTCAAATCTGCCTCACAGGAGCATTAATCCTAATGAGGGCCTTCAAACTGCATTTGGAAGACATATAGTGGCTATGTACCTATAAATGGTCTTCTTTGTTGCTTGTGTGTTATCCAAATATCTTGGCAACACACACAGACCTCTACATCAGCACTATTCTGAGAGGTTCACCACTACAGTTCTGGAACAGTCTTCCAAGGGGAGCAGTGGGGGCAAAAGACATATCTGGCTTCAAGACTAAGCTTGATAAGTTTATGGAGGGCATGGTATGATGGGGTAGCCTAATTTTGGCAATTAATTGATCTTTGACTATTAGCGATAAATATGCCCAATGGCCTGTGATGGGAGGTTAGATGGGGTGGGATCTGAGTTACTACTGAGAATTCTTTCCTGGTAGTCTGGCTGGTGAGTCTTGCCCACATGCTCAGGGTTTAGCATATTTGGGGTCAGGACGGATTTTTCCTCCAGGGCAGATTGGCAGAGGCCCTGGGGGGTTTTCACCTTCCTCTGCAGCGTGGGGCACAGGTCACTTGCTGGAGGATTCTCTGCACCTTGAAGTCTTTAGATCATGATTTGAGGACTTCAACAGCTCAGACATAGGTTAGAGGTTTGTTGCAGGAGTGGGTGGGTGAGATTCTGTGGCCTGTGTTGTGCAAGAGGTCAGACTAGATGATCATAATGGTCCCTTCTGACCTTAAAATCTATGGCTCTATGATTCTACAGATAAAATAGCAAAAGACAAGTAACCAAAAGTATATGGCTGATGTCAGTGAAGAACTGACTTCTTTCAAAATTTCTGTAAAGGTTAAATGGGTAAAAAAAAAATTCCTTTTATCCAAAACCAATCAAGGGCAGAAACAAAACATTTTTATTCTAGCTATTTCTAGAAAATATCCCAGATAATACTTAGTCCTGCCTCAGTGCAGGGGACTAGACTAGATGACCTACTGAAGTCTCTTCCACTCCTGCCTTGCTATGATGCTATGATTTCCAGCATCTATTTCCTTCCCCTTGCACATGATAAGCTGAAACTCAAAGAATTTCCTTAAAAAAATTCCCAGACTGATTTTTATTGACTATTGTGGTCAGGGAACTATCTATGCTGTTTTAAACCAGGCATATTATGATCTTTACTCACTGCTTGAAATGGGCTCACATTGCTTTGCAGCCCATTTTCAGACATCACCAGTCTCTACTGAATCCTTCCTGCTCCCTTCCTCATAGTCCCTGAAATGCGGTCAACCTGCTTTCTCCCAATCTACTCTTGTGCAGGCAGTCTCTCCTGCTGATTCTTCCAAGCATGCCATTCATGCAAACTGCTTTCTGCTATGGCCAAAACCAAAGTCACAAGGTTGGTGTTTGGTTTGAAAAATGTGAACACAGCTGGCTTGGGTGGAGTTGGAAGCTAATGTGAAATGGAGTTGTAGTGAGCAGGAGATCAGTTTTCTTTGCTGTAGCTGGAGAGTTCTAGACAAGCAGTTCTGTTCCTTAGTTCTTGTAGCAGTGTTTTTCAGGTGGGAGAAAAATACTCCTGAGTTCAAGTATGCTTTTCTGGCAAATCCCATTCAGCTGTAGAAAACAACCCTAAAAAATGAAAATGGGACTTGGGGAACTGGCCAAAAATGGATCTGTGGATTTTAGAACATAAAAACAATGCAAAAAAGTCTTTGAACAAATGAAGACCATCTGAAATGTGGTGAATACAGTACCCTTGCAGCTTGGACGAAATGTGTATTTATTCATGGGAGCACATGATGGATTTTTGTTCTTAATCTAACACACAGTATAGGAAATGTATCTGGGGCCCAAGAGATCTAGTTGTAGAAATTATCAGATGAAGTCCAAAGTGGAGTGGCTGTACATAGTGACAAGACCTTAGAAAAAGTAAAACCAATGCATTTTAGACCCCATCTTTGCCACATTCAGTACAAGTTGGACTTGCTTTCTTCTCGTATCAGAAATAGCCCTGTGGCCTGACTCTGGGGGCAAGACAAAGGACTGCTGGGGTCCATTGCACGGATAAGCAACTTGCTGAATGTCACAAAGGGACTCCATGACAGAGCTAGGATCAGAACTTCCAGGGCTGCATGTAGACCACTGCAAACATGCCTATGTCAGGATGACGTTCATCCATGTGCAGTGAGCTAGCACAAGACCTATGCATCACGTAAGTCCCACTTAGGCCCTCAACACAGGTCTTAAGTGAGATATAAGTGTCACATAGGCCTTGCACTGGCCTACTGCACAGGGGCAATTTTCACCCTCAGCAGGCTTCAAAAAAGACCTTTGAAGAAGAATTAAATTAAAGAAATGCAAGAGAATGAGGGTATGTTTATACTATACTGGCACTGCTATGGCATTCTTCCATCAACATGGTTCTGTCTAGACCTGGGGCTATGTTGCCCTAACCACGGCTCTCAGAGCATGAAATTTTTCATAGCCCTGGGTGTTGTAGCTGGGTTGATCTAATTCTTAAGTGTAGACCATGCCTTAGTCTCTGGAGACAGTTGCATAGAGTAACTTACATCTGACTTCATTTGGTAAAAAAAAAGCTCCACTCAGCGATTGGTTTGAGGTTTTTAATTCTTGGTCACAATGACTTTTACTGGCTTCTTAAAATAATGCTGGCGTTTAAATGTAACTTTTCATCTGCATAGAGGATTAACTGATCTGGGCAGAATAAGTAAGGAAAGTCATGTGTATTTATAAATAGAATAACATATACAAATGAGACTGATTTTAATCTGGTTAGGTCATTTAGACCTTTGCTAATACTTCTTTACGTAAAGAGAGAGACATAAGAATGCAAATGTTTGGCCACATTATGTATCATTATTTATAAAATGATCCAATTCCAAGGTCAGAAGTCCTTTGCAAAGTGTTATATGTGTTCCTATTTAGTTTTTAAAGTTTATTTCCTAGTGCAATTGCATTTCTCATATGAAAAAAATTTCAAAATAGGAGCATTCTTCACTGAAAGTCCTTACCAGATCTGATGGCTGGTTTTGGTGGGCAATGTGAAAGGAAATGGTCTCAGTGCAGTTCCCCATGGGTGCATGCCCACATCACAAAACCACCATCATAATTGGCATCAGCAGCAGACTAAGATGAGGAGCCATGGGCTCAATGGGTATTTTATTATTAATTATTATTATTTATGTGTATTATCATAACACCAAGGAGCCCTCGTCGTGGACCTGAATCCTACTCTGCTAGCTGCTGTGCCTTATGGCGGCTGGATTATTCTAGACCATACCATGATACCATTACTCACACCAAGCAGTACTTCACTTTGTGAGTGGTGCCACTTAATTCAATGGAACCATTCATTGAGCAAGGTGCTACTCCCTGTGCCTCAGGGTATGAGAACTTGGCCCCCTGGGTACAAGTAAGTGTAACTGGGATTAACAGCGCAATTATAGCTAAATATTTTGCAGCAGGACCACTTCAGCAAGTCTGAACATCCCATTAAAGTAACAGGTCACTCACTAAATTGGAACTAGATGCACTGTATTTGATCTCATAAAGCCGCTTTCACAATTGCCTGCGGCTCCATTAAATAGCTTCAGTTGTATTCCTGACAGACAGTTTGGGCTGGATTCAGTCATACATTGCTGCTCTTTCATGTCACTCCAGCAGCATAAAAGTGGCCTCTGTAGACTATCCCCATTATCGGGGAGTTCTCTTACCCACACAGAGCAGGTGTCACCTCTCTATGCTGTGCACCATTCCCTGCCTCCCGTCCCAGAACAGGGGTGTGTCAGACTCAGGAGAGGGAGGGGGGCAAGGCTGGAGCAGACTGTGCTTTGGCTATTCTGTGCCAGCATAAAAGTCCACAGAGTGGGTATTAGAAGCCGGCACAATTTACAACAGCCCTGAGCTTGTGCCAGCTTTTTGCCAGGAGCCAGTCAGGCTCACAGCACTGCTCAGAATTAAGGAAGTGAAAAGGTGGCCTAATGCCATCTCCCTCTACCCCTGCTATGTCCTACATCCAGTGCAGGAACTGAGCACCACAGAACCTGGCTCACTATCTCTAATTGGGTTGTATTTGTAGAGTATTCAAACAAACAGAAGGAAACTGACCCTGGTATAAACCACGACAGATACAGAATTTATAATGTATCAGTTAAGCTATTGGTTTTTTCCCTTATCTGATGTGACCACAGTTCATCTTATAAAGTGTTCTCAGCAGAATAAAATGCCTGGCAATAATCAGGCAACAATATTACAACACCCACCTCGAGGATGAGACTTTAAAAGAAAAGGTCCCCACAATGATTTCAATGTCTCCTTATCTACAGCACATGTATGTTGTTTTTCTTTTATAAAATCATCTAACATATGGCATCTTTTAATTTAGTTCAGGTCATATAGGGGACAACGTCCTTTGAAATATGGGATGAATAATAAAGGAATATAATGGCCAGCTCAAAGTAACAGAACAGCAAATTCCAAACCATGTAGAACAGTTTTTAGTATAAAGAATAAAATATGGCTGGTTCATTAGATCAGTGCTTCTGTTGCTAATGAATCACAGTAGCAGAAAGGTAGGGGTGGGTGGGTGGATGAAGGCACTTGTAGGACAGTGTGGGATGAAAGGAATTTTAGATTGAATATATATTAGTACTATATTGCAAGATTAAATATGTTCAGATTTTTCACCAGCACTCTGTGAAGTTAGTAGGGGAGGAAAAGATATAGGGTGAAATCCTGGCCCTATTGGAGTCAATGAGAGTTTTGCAATTGACTTTAATGGGGCTAGAATTTCATCCAAAGACTTGTGAGAAAATCTGAGTTACTAAAAGCAATGTCACAATCTCGCAAGCTGTATAGTGGAAAAAGATAAGACTATGGGCCAAATTCAGTCCTTGTGTAAGAGGATGGGTATAATAGTGCATTTGAATCAGTGGAGTTACACCAGGGTTAAACTTATCCATTTCGTCTTCTCCCAAATGTGAGCCTTGAAAGACCTTCAGGGGAAAGATACAAAAAAATCTTACAATAAATAAACAAACAAACCTCACCCATGTCAAATGTCAAGAAGGGCTGAACCCAGTATTAGTATTTGGGGGTATCCCTCAAAAACCCGGCCTCACCTGTAACAATCCCAGTTGATGAGGGCTGCCAGTAGTGTGCACTGTTGTTCTCTAAACGACCAACGTAGGAAGCAGTGCTTCTAAATAAAATGTCCTAGTATTGACCAGTCTACTCTCATTCTTGATTGATCTGTGCCATTTCTTTCAGGGAACTCTGAGTTTTCAGAATGAAGTGCCTATCAGTTCAGAGGTAGGTCAGAGCTGCAAAAAACTTAATTTCCTCTCAGACCTTTGGATCCTATAGGTACCTATGTTGTGCTGGGTCTGTTTGTCCTATACCTTAAGTTTCTTTTCCTAGGAAGGCCTCCAAGTCCTTCTTGGAGCCTTTTCTTTTATAGGCTCTTATGCTCTTCATTATAGTGTTTGACTGCCTTACAAACATTAGTAGAGTTATCCTCATTATATACCTGGGGGGTAAGGAACTTCAAGTATTGGAACTTCACCCATTTTGCAAGAAGGGTGAAGAGGCACAGCACTTTCTAGTGGCCATAAAGATGCAACCGTCAAAGAATGAGTGGCTTTCTTACGGGAATACTACATGCTGTCATGAAATGAGTTATGTAGCTGTAGAAGATGATCCTGACTGAGGTGAGATGAGAATTCTCTAAGGACCTACGGGTGAACCAAGACATGGCAGACAGTGGTTGGAAATAGTGCTTCTTGAAAAAGTGGAGTCACTAAGTCTGCTGACTGAATGGAAGGGAGATTTCCTTGTGTAACCCTTGGCCAGCAAGTACAATGTTAGTCCAATAAATTAAAAGGATTTATTTTTAATTAAAAGAGGGAAGGGATAGGTTTAGTTTGTAAATACAAATTCAAAAACACTTGGTAACTAAGCAATTTGGCTAGGATCTTGCTTATATAGAGTGAAGTTAGCCATTGAGATCAGAATAATAGCACATGGCAATACATTACATATTTGTCATGAAGTGATTTCATCTGTGCTTCAAGGCAATATATCCCAGTGTGACTGCTGTCTTTTTTTAAGAGTCAGACAGGCTAAAAGGAAAAGCTGTTGCCTTTTAAGAGAGAACAGCATACTCCATATACTCAGACATTAGAGACTATATTAATCTGCATTTAGATCTCACATTGGCCCTAATATCTCATATGTATTTTGATTCCAGTCTTGTGCTCAGCTCTACCATAAACATGCAGCTCTTACTAATGTTAAAAAGATGTTTCTGTTTTTTAATAAAACAAAACAACTTCAGTACCTGTGTAACTAACAAATAATAATTAAAACTCAAAAGTTTTTTTTAAAATTTGAAACTTACTTTTCACAAGTCATGCTATGGATTCACTTTTTGCATTTTTCTTGACTTGGACATTGAAAATAGACTAGTCAGTTCCACATTTGTTTCTATTCAGTTTTAGTTTCAGGTTCTCATTTAACACAGTGCTGCTGGAATAAACACCGGAGGAAATGTTTGGATTCAGAACAGAACCTCCCCAAATTCTGGGGAAGTAAAAATCTCAAGGGTTGGTTTGACGCATCCTAGAAGCAGATTCCAACTGTTGTGTCTGGATTTGAGCTAATTCAAAATTGCAGAGGTTTTCAATCCTAAGGGGCTGGTTTGAGTTTATCTCCAAGTATTAGGTTCCTACAATACTTCAGTGACCACACTGTGTGACACTCTAACAGAGAAGGTGAGGCCTTCCCAAGACCTTGCTTTGCCACCATGGAAGCAGGCAACTTGCCTCATATCTGATCAATTTTCTTCACAAAATCAGAAGAAATGGCCTTGCAGTGGGCGGGGATCAGACTGCCTACAGAATGGAGACATCAACCATACTATGTACCACCTGGATCAAATCTGCTCTTTGACGGTTTTGTGGGTGGTATAGTGGAGGAAAGTAACTTTTTTTTGCCTTCTACACAGCCACAGAATAAGATAAAGTTGCAAGTCTTTATGCTGCAATTGCTCTGCCTATGTATGGGATGTCTACCACCAGCACACTAGCTGCCTTCTTTCTTGCTTCATTTGTCACACTATGAAATTAGGTTGAATTTATAGAAGTCGATTTTTTAGAAATCGATTTTATACAGTCAATTATGTGTCCCCACTCCAAGACCATTAAGACCATTAACTTGGAGGAGTGTGTCCACAGTACCAAGGCTAGCGTCGACTTCAGGAGTGTTGCACCGTGGTAGCTATCCCACAGTTCCTGCAGTCTCCACTGCCCATTGGCATTCTGGGTTGAGCTCCCAATGCCTGATGGGTCAAAAACATTGTCATGGGTGATTCTGGGTACATGTCGTCAGGCGCCCCCCTCTTTTCCTCCCTCCATGAAAGCAACGGCAGACGATCATTTCGAGCCTTATTTCCTAGGTTACCCGTGCAGACGTGATACCATGGCAAGCATGAAGTCCGCTCAGCTCACTGTCACCGTACATCTCCTGGGTGCTGGCAGACGTGGGACTGCATTGCTACACAGCAGCAGCTCATTGCCTTTTGGCAGCAGACGGTGCATTACAACTGGTAGCCATTGTCATCGTCTCCTGGGTTGTCTTTTAGCTGACCTCACCGAGGTCGGTCAGGGGTGCCTGGACATAAATGGGAGTGACTCATGGAGATTCAGTCCTGCCTGCAGTCGTACTGCACCGTCTTCTGGCGAGCAGCCAGGAGACGAGGATGGCTAGCAGTCATACTGCACCATCTTCTGGCAAGCAGCCAGGAGATGACGATGGCTATCAGTCGTACTGCACCGTCTGCTGCCAGTCTAAGATGTATAAAAAGAGATGGAGTGGATCAAAACAAGAAAGACCAGATTTGTTTTGTATTAATTTTCTCCCCCCCCTCCCTAAATAGTGGGGGAAGAGATAGATCAGTGGTTTGAGCATTGGCCTGCTAAACTCAGAGTTTTGAGATCAATCCTTGAGGGGGCCATTCTGTGTATGACAGTTGTTTGTGTTTCTCCTTGATGCAAACCCACCTCTTTTGTTGATTTTAATTCCCTGTAAGCCAAGTCGCCCCTCCCTCCATCACAGCAACAGCAGACAATCGTTTTGTGCCTTTTTTCAGTGCAGACGACATAGCATGGCAAGCATGGAGCCCACTCATATCACCGCCACAATTATGAGCACTGTAAACACCACACGCATTATCCTGAAGTACATGCAGAACCAGAACCTGAGAAAGCAAAACCAGGCGAGAAGGCGAGGGCAGCGCGGTGACGAGAGTGATGAGGACATGGACACAGACTTCTCTCAAAGTACGAGCCCCGGCAATGTGGACATCATGGTGTTAATGGGGAGGTTCTTGCCGTGGAATGCCGATTCTGGGCCTGGGAAACAAGCACAGGCTGGCGGGACCACATAGTGTTGCATGTCTGGGATGATTCCCAGTGGCTGCGAAACTTTTGCATGCGTAAGGACATTTTCATGAAACTTTGTGACTTGCTTTCCCCTGCCCTGAAGCTCAAGAATACCAAGATGAGAGCAGCCCTCACAGTTCACAAGCGATGGCAATAGCCCTGTGGAAGCTTGCAATGCCAGACAGCTACCGGTCAGTTGGGCATCAATTTGGAGTGGGCAAATCTACTGTGGGTGCTGTTGTGATCCAAGTACCCAACACAATCAAAGAGCTGCTGATATCAAGGGTAGTGACTCTGGGAAATGTGCAGGTCATAGTGGATGGCTTTGCTGCAATGGGATTCTCTAACTGTGGTGGGGCGATAGATGGAACCCATATCCCTATCTTGGCACCTGAGCACCAGGGCACCCAGTACATAAACCACAATGGGTACTTTTCCATGGTGCTGCAAGCACTGGTGGATCACAAGGGACATTTCACCAACATCAACGTGGGATGGCCAGGAAAAGTACATGATGCTCGCATCTTCAGGAACTCTGGTCTGTTTCAAAAGCTGCAGGAAGGGACTTTCTTCCCAGACCAGAAAATAACTGTTGGGGATGTTGAATGCCTATAGTTATCCTTGGGAACCCAGCCCACCCCTTAATGCCATGGCTCATGAAGCCATACACAGGCAGCCTGGACAGTAGTCAGGAGCTTTTCAACAATAGGCTGAGCAAGTGCAGAATGGTGGTAGAATGTGCATTTGGACGTTTAAAAGCGCGCTGGTGCAGTTTACTGACTTAGATAGACCTCAGTGAAACCAGTATTCCCATTGTTATTACTGATTGCTGTGTGCTCCACAATATCTGTGAGAGTAAAGGGGAGACATTTATGGTGGGGTGGGATGTTGAGGCAAATCGCCTGGCTGCTGATTATGTGCAGCCAGACACCAGGGCGGTTAGAGTACAGGAGGGCGCGCTGCGCATCAGAGAAGCTTTGAAAACCAGTTTAATGACTGGCTAGGCTACAGTGTGAAAGTTCTGTTTGTTTCTCCTTGATTAACCGCCCCCCCCCGCTTGGTTCACTCTACTTCCCTGTAAGCCAACCACCCTCCTCTCCCCACTTTGATCGCCGCTTGCAGAGGCAATAAAGTCATTGTTGCTTCACATTCATGCATTCTTTATTAATTCATCACACAAATAGGGGGATAACTGCCAAGGTAGCCCAGGATGGGTGGTGGAGGAGGGAAGCACCAGGTGGGGTGGTGGAGGAGGGAAGGACAAGGCCACACTGCACTTTAAAACTTATTGAATGCCAGCCTTCTGTTGCTTGGACAGTCCTCTGGGGTGGAGTGGTTGGGTGCCCGGAGGCCCCCCTACCCCGTTCTTGGGAGTCTGGGTGAGGAGGCTATGGAACTTGAGGAGGAGGACGGTTGGTTACACAGGGGCTGTAGCGGTGGTTTGTGCTCATGCTGCCTTTCCTGAACCTCAACCATATGCCAGAGCATATCACTTTGTTCCTCCAGTAGCCTCAGCATTGCCTCTTGCCTTCTGTCACCAAGCTGATGCCACCTATCATCTTCAGCCCGCCACTTATTAATCTTCAGCCTGCCACCTGTCCTCATGTTCATATTGTGCTTTCCTGGACGCTGACATTGTCTGCCTCCACGCATTCTGCTGGGCTCTTTCATGCGGGAGGACTGCATGAGTTCAGAGAACATTTCATTGTGAGTGCGTTTTTTTTGCCTTCTAATCTTCGCTAGCCTCTGGGAAGGAGAAGATAGTGTGAGCGTTGAAAAAGTTGCAGCTGGTGGAGGGAAAAAAAGGGAGAGTGATAGTTAAAAAGACACATTTTTAGAGAACAATGGGTAGACTCTTTATTTAAAATGGGTTGGCAATTTAAAAGGAGGGGCTGCAGGTTTCGGGTTAATGTGCAGCACAAACCTGACTAATCCCCACCTCCACGCACCCAATTCTCTGGGATGATTGCTTCATCCCTCCCCAACCACGTGGCTAACAGTGGGGAACATTTCTGTTCAGCCACAGGCAAACAGCCCGGCAGGAACGGGCACCTCTAAATGTCCCCTTAATAAAATCACCCTATTTCAACCAGGTGACCATGAATGATATCACTCTCCTGAGGATAACACAGAGAGATAAAGATCAGATGTTGTTTGAATGCCAGCAAACACTGGGACCATACACTGTGTTATGCAATTATTCCAGACTACGTGCTACTGGCCTGGTGTGGTAAAGTGTCCTATCATGGAGGATGGAATAAGGCTGCCCTCCCCAGAAACCTTTTGCAAAAGCTTTGGGAGTACATCCAGGAGAGCTTTATGGAGATGTCCCTGGAGGATTTCTGCTCCATCCCCAGACACATTAACAGACTTTTCCAGTAGCTGTACTGGCTGTGAATGCCAGGGCAAATTAATCATTAAACAAGCTTGCTTTTAAACCATGTATAATATTTACAAAGGTACACTCACCAGAGGTCCCTTCTCCGCCTGGCAGCTCCAGAAGGCAGTCTTGGGTGGGTTCGGGGGTTACTGACTCCAGGTCAAGGGTGAGAAACAGTTCCTGGCTGTCAGGGAAAAAACGGTTTCTCCACTTGCTTGCTGTGAGCTATCTTCAACTTCCTCTTCCTCATCCCCAAAACCCGCATCCCTGTTGCATGCTACTCCATTGACGGAGTCACAGCACAGGGGTGGGGTAGTTGTAGGGGGACTGCCTAGAATGGCATGCAGCTCATCATAGAAGCGGCATGTCTGGGGCTCTGACCCGGAGTGTCCGTTTGCCTCTCTGGTTTTTTGGTAGGCTTGCCTCAGCTCCTTAAGTTTCACGCGGCACTGCTGCCAGTCCCTGTTATAGCCTCTGTCCTTCATGCCCTTGGAGATTTTTTCAAATGTTTGGGCATTTTGTCTTTTGGAACAGAATTCTGATAGCACGGATTCATCTCCTCATACAGTGATCAGATCCCGTACCTCCTGTTCGGTCCATGCTGTGGCTCTTTTGCGATTCTGGGACTCCATCATGGTCATCTTTGCTGATGAGAGCTGCACTCACCTGCAGGTTGCCCTGCTGGCCCAACAGGAAATGAGATTCAAAAGTTCATGGGCCTCTACCTGGCCAGTGCATCCAGAGCGGACATAAGAGAGCACTCTGGGATAGCTCCAGGAGGCCATTACTGTCAAATTGCAAGCACACTACCCCACACTATACCAAATTCGACCCAGCAAGGTTGATTTCAGTGCTAATCCCCTCGTCGGGGGAGGAGTATAGAAATCGATTTTAAGAGCTCTTTAAGTCAAAAAAAATGGCTTCGTCATGTGGATGGGTTTAGGGTTAAATCGATCTAATGCTGCTAAATTTGACCTAAACTCATAGTGTAGCCCAGGGATAAGGCTCAGGAGCAGCAAGTGACTCTTTAATGTGTCTGCTGCAGCTCTTTGCAGCACATGATATTAAAACACTGTGAGATTTAATTATTAACCAATATAAGTTATTAACCAATCAGGATGCTCTTACTATATTATTAACCAATTGTAGTTGATAAAATAATATTTGATCAGAATAACCAAGTATATATATATATATAAAATAGTAAACAAAACAATGAATTCACCCTACTGTGGCTCTTTTGGGCAATGTTAACTGCTAATTTGGCTCCTGAACCACTGAGGTCTGAGTATCACTGTTCTAAACCATCAAAGGTGTGGTCTGCCATCCTTGTCAGATTTTTGGAACATTTCCCAGTATGCTCTCAGGGGGCATCATCTTCTCTGAGGGCACTTTGAGTTCACTCCCATTGAGACCAATGGAAGATGATAGCCATTTGAAAATGGGCAGGGATTCATGGAATTCCCTGTAGGAGAATATTATTCATCATTTTCTGATAAAGAGGAAACTTTTAGTTATGAGGAATAATGGGGAAAAATTACCATTAATTCTAAAAAATAAAATCTTCACATGTGGTCTGTGCAAAAGATTTCAGTGAGTGTTAACTATAAAGGAATTTTGAAGCATTTGTGTTAGTTGGTTATCATTCAGAACTAAAAAGGTCTGACACTAGATGCTAAATTTCTTAAAAGACCCATTTACAAATGAATTTGAATTGCTAAATCAATTAATGGATTTACATGTAAAATATCTATCTATCTATCCTTTTTCCAACGTGTGTGTGTGCGCTTATTCGTATATATGTGTGTGCTAGAAAAATCAGATGAAGATGTGTGTGTGTGTGTGTGTGTGTGTGTGTGTGTGTACATCCACACACAAAGGAGCTAAATAAAAGAAAAGTGAGATGATTATGCAGTAGCACTGCATGAAAACACACACACTGCTATTATGCTGCTTCCTTTCATGGTATGAATCAGTAATAATTATAGCATATGATCCAGGTAAAAAGTTCCTGACCCGCCCTTAAATGGTTTTCTCACTGCTCTGAAACAAATGTAATCCCAGTTACCACAAAGTGCTTGAAATAGTATATTTAGTAAGTTAGTGTTTTAACTAGTGGATGCTTTTATTTAGTCAAGTTAAATCTGTATCATGATATTGGCACATTATTGTTGTAGGAAGGGTTTTTTTGTTTGTGTCCTCAAAGCAAATCTGAACACCACTTTCAAAAGATAAGCCTGAGAGCTTAAATTCATAACTTTGCTAGACACTAAAAATCTTGGTCTTAATAAAGACACTAGAGTCGTGGCTTATTACAACAATCTGTAAACCACTAACCAGACCTTGTTTGTCCTATGACTGCAGAGGTGTTCATGGGACTTTTCACCTTGAATGGTCTCTTAGAATAGGTGTTTAACTCCTTATGCTACACAATATGTTCCACCTTATATTTAATTGTGATATTCGGTCTTTCTGTACAAAAATGACCCCATGGTTGGCCTGGGTCAGCTGACTCAGGCTCAGGGTGCTCAGGCTGTGAGGCTAAAAATTGTGGTGTAGATGTTCAGGCTTGGGCTGGACCCCAAGCTCTGGGACCTTCCTTCCTTGCAAGGTTCCATCAGGGACCATAGATTCTTTGTAAAACTGGGGAGACCATGAGGCCCCACCCTGCCCTTCCTCCTCCCCTGAGACCCTGCCCCCAGTCAAGCCACAAGCTGGAACTGGGCTGGACACCCTGGGCCGCTCCACTTGCCGGGGCTTCCCAGGCTACCTTTACCTGGGCCAGGCTCCAGCTTATGGCCTGTCCAGGAGGCGGGGCCTTGGTGGGGAAGAGGAGGGGCAGGGGGCTGGGCCCATGGCAAAAAGTGGATGGGCCAGGCACCTCCCATTCCGGAACTCCTGAGTCTCATCATTCCATTTTCAGAAACCACAAAGAGTCTATTTTTTACTCCTGGGGGAATTCTGTGTCACCATGCATGCACAGAATTTATGTCCCCCACAGATTTCTTTGTTTCCTGGCAGAAAAATGACTTTCTGATGGGAAAGCAAAGGGAAGCCACAAAAGTGGTCATTCAACCCTCCCCAGTAGTATGTTTTGGGTGCTCAGGGCAGCTGACAGAGAGGTAAATAACTGTGCGGCGCGGGTGGGACTGGGGAAGACACAGCTGGTGGCTCCTATGTGATGCCAGGCTCAGCTGCTAGTCCCAGCTGGACTGAGGAGGACAGAACTTCCTCTTCCTCTGCACGGCATCTGGGACTGGGTCAGACTGGCCCCCAGATTTTTCCCCCGGTTGTAGGAAGCTCTGCAAACTCCCTCCACTCCATGTGCTTCCTCCACCCATCGCTTCTCAACTGCAGAGGGAGGAATCTTTGTACAGGGAGCTGCTGTCATTGTTGACTGCTGCTCACAAGCATGATCTGTCTGTTGCTGATGACACCCTGCTGTTGATGTCAATAGTGCACTGCTTCAAGACATCACTGAGTGTCACAGGGTATAATATAGTCTGTATCTGTTTTTATAGACCAGAGTCAGTCTGCTTTTCCATCATCTCTGCTGTGTTCCTGGTCCTGCTACTCACTCATCTTCTCTTTCTCTTGTTCCTGCACATGTGTTGATGTTAGTCTTTCTTAAGTCCTCATCCATATTTGTTCTTTTCTAGGCCAGTGGCCCCAACTTCCTTTTCTCTTTATTTAGTCCACTTTATTTCATTCTCTTTTTTTTAAACTTTCATTTGACATTCCATCTTTAGTTTCCATTTTCCCTGTAGTCCTGTGGGACTCTCAGGTTAACCATGACCAGCTAACTCATTTTGAAAAAAGGGTGTCCTTGTCCCCCAGTAACGGAAACACCATGTTAGTTTAACATCAAGACATTAGTTAACATGTTTTCTACCGTGATACATTTTCCCAGGGTAGACTGCTATTATTTTTCCATTCTCTCTGCATCCAGGTCTCTAAACAGAGGTGCTTTGGTACCAATTTGTTTTTCAAGAGATGACACAAAAGGGAAGGAAGAGTGGGATTATCATTTGCACTGTTCACTCAGCCCTGCTTAGCTGGGACAGTGGTTGAATAACATTGGCATGGGCATGACTAGGAAGGGTAACAGTGGGAGAGCAGCCCCATTTCTAACAGTTCTGAAGAGATAGTAAAAGGGAAGGAATGAAAGCCCATGAGAATCGTGAGGAAGAAGTTGTAGGATATGTGGCTTGCAGCACAAGGCAATACGCTAAGAAGGACTCTTTGAAAGGAGGATATAGTTACATTCTGTTGTAATATCTAGTGTGTTTCAAAATGGTTTGGAGATTAGAAACAGAACGCTGGTTCCCAGCTATTGTAAATCAGCCTAATTCCATTGACTCGATTTACAACAGCTGCAGATCTGGCACCAACTCTTTATTTTTCAATTAAGTGTTTAGTTTATATGTGAGCAAAACAGCTGATTGTGTTGGGCTTGATCCTGCAAGATATGATAAGACAAGATCCTACCAGTCCTGCAAAGCACCAAAACTCATGCATACCCTTAAATATGCAAATAGTCTTATTGGTTTCAGTAGGACCACTCATAAGATTAAAGTTTAGCATACATGCTAGTGCTTTACTAGACTGCGAGCAGAGTACTTTGCAGCACCTAGCAGGTTTGAATCCCATGTGTGCTCTCAGACTGCTGCACTTTTGAGACACCTCCTGTGATCGGGTATTCAGCAAACTTGGATGAACTAACCTTTCAAACGTGAGCATGTGAAATCACTAATGTTCAGTCCTGCCTGGGCTCTACGCTTAGAGATCCTGTTGCCAAGGAGAAGAAGTCCTATCAGAAAGCACCTCACAGGAGACTCTGGTGAAGAAGAAGAGTAGCACCATCAGCCAGCTTCCTAAAGATCATTCTGGGGAAAGAAGAATGAGTGGACGGTAATGAAGTTTAGGGGGAGATCAGTACCTGAGAATGATAGATCTTGGGATTTGTGGAAGGGATGTTTGGAACCGGTCCTCTAGGAGATGCAAATCAGAGGAAATGAAATCTGGTGTGGGATCTACTATATGTGGACCAATGATCTAATTTGGGATGGCAAATCCTAGATGTCTAGGAACCGGCCCCCTCCCCCACATTTATGATAGTGGTTCATGTGGTTCTGTGGTTCTTATTCAGGCAAAACTCCCACAGATGTCAATCTGCTTGGCTCCAAACCCCTGGACTTTTGGCTTTGCAGGATCAGGCCCATCACATGATTCAGGAAAACTCTTGAGTTTCAGGGCCCTGATGAAACTCCAAGTCCAGATGTCCACCATTTTTGAGTGCCTGTGGCAGTTTCTTGCAGTGCAAACTCAGACAGTGACTCAGTCCCTCACTCTCCTCTCCCTGGATCGCCATGCATGCAGTAATTAAACTATTGGGAAAAGCTTGCATAATGTGCAATGAACATGTGGGCACATTCCTGTGTAAATTCCTTGCTTGTCTAAAGGACCTTTGGAGTTGGTTAAAATCATATGAACTTGCAGTAAATAGATCTACACATTAGAGAAGCCTGAAAGGACTGTTGGTTTCATCACCAAATATATTTTAAATTGAGGTGATCATCAGCTCAACCTGCATTTTCAAGAGGTTTTGACACATCCGGTAGTTCCAAAACAACATTTAATATATATATTTAATATACCCTTGTGTCTTGTCTTGATTTGCTGGACACTTTGGACCTGATCTGCAATGTGTTGAGTATGATCTGCGAGGTGCTGAGTATCCTCACTGATTACTGGGAAGAAAGGATGGGCTTGTGGTTAAGACACCGAATTGGGACTTGAGAAATCTTAGTGCACTTCTTGACTCTGTCACAGAATTCCTTTGTGACCGTGGGCAGCTCTCTTAGGCCCCAATTCAAAAAAGCACTTAAGTAGGTGTGTAAGTCGATCTCTGTTCAGCAGGTCCTTAAATCTCATTGACTGAATAGAGATGCTGTTGACTTCTGTGGGAGTTAAGTTTAAGAGCTATCCTGAATGGAAATACGTTCCTGAATCAGGGCCTTGATCTCTTTCTGTCTCAGTTCCCCATCCCCAAATGAGGTTGTTATTTTCTTACTTCACAGAGGTGTTTTAATGTTTGTGAGATGCTCAGATATCATGCTACTGGGGACCACATGCCATCAGTAGATAGGAAAAAAACATACGTCTACCTTCAAAAATTTCCAGCAGAACTGATTTTTTTTAAAAATCCCTTTTGTTTTTAAAACTAGGGCTTGGTTGGATTCTGACAATGATTTTGAAAATCCCAGTTTCTGTTTCTTATTACTGACATAGTATCTTGCAGAATGATCAGTGTGAGGTGCCATGTTTACTTAAGGGATTCAAACCCTAGTTTAAATGGAAAATGCTATTCAGCATAAAGTATGGAGCCACTATGGTGGTTCCATAATATTCTTTGGCATGGGCAATAATGGTCCACAATATTGCAATTTATAATAAGTATTGTTAGGGTGTGGTGGATTGTCACAGTAAATATTGAAATTTTTAATAAGAGCTGAACGCTAAGGAAGTTCTGACACTCAGTTGAATTAAAATTTTTGTTTATGACACATTGAGGCCTTGCATAATGCTCCCATTTTGAAGTGCTTTCCACTGAGCTATCCAACCAGGAGAGGGTTTCTTTGGCTCCAGATGGGTGACCAGCTAACTCCGCTACTGTTTCTTGTTATCAGATTGTATTCTGCGGCACTGTAACTCCAAACATGTGTCAGTAACACTGGTGTTCTGCACTGTCTGTACATATTAATTTTGTAATTGTGCTGCTTCCCAGGCTGCCTCAGAGCTTATTGAAATGTATGAGGCTTTATCTTAGGGCTGGACTGGTACAGTAGGTATGAGCAGCCCACAGACTACGGTGTGGTTTGCAGAGGAGGCATAAAACCCTTAGAGGGGATTAGTCTGTATTCTTCCAGAAATTTTCCCCTCCAAAATATATGTGATATGATGCAATCTGATGCATTTCACGTACACAAAGTTTGATCTTTCATGGTTATCATGAGGTGTCAGGAATAAAAGCCAGCCGTAATCAAAACTGCTAAATCGTTTAGGTAGGAGCAGGATGAATTTCACCCATGGAAGAGAAATCCAGCTGCACTCACACCCCTGTCAGTTCAAACACTGGCAGATGTAATGCATGTTACTTAACATTATGTATTTGATCTTAACATTTGGTATCCAGGTTTCTCTCTATTTAAAAGTGCAGGCTAGTGTATCTCTTGTATTTCCTATCTCTCCATCCATTTCCACTTGTTGTTCCCTCTTTCCTTCTTTCAAATGTTCTCCTCCTCCTTCTCTTTTTTTCATTATGCTTCATTTGCTACCTCCATCCCTGACTTCTTGTAATTTCCCTTTCACAATCTTTTATTTCTTCCCTTCTTCCTTCCTCTCTTTCCCCTTAATTTCACTTGTCTGCCAATTTCTCCCTCCTTCTGTTCTTCCTCACGCTCACCATTTCTCTTTTCTACACCATCCTTTCAGTTCCCCTATTCCCCCCTTCCCACCGTTCATTCTTTCTCTCCACCCTTTATCCCTGCATCTTCCCATCAGCTCCAACTTCAAAATTAACTCATCCCCCTAATCTAATTGTCATATGCAAAAGCATCAGTCCATTCACTCTTCTACCCCAAACAACCCCATCCACATTCTGAATCTATTTACTAGCAAATCTCCTCCCCTCATTTTAGAGTCTCTTTTCCCACCTGTAATGCTCACTCACCTAGGACTGGGGAGCGTGGACAAGCCCATGGCCATTCTAAGTGAAGACGCATTGGGTGTGTAATTGGCAGGTGCAATGCAGAGACTTGGGAATGCTATAGGATTTTGTAAGCAGAAAGGCACATACATGTCAAAAGGAGCAGACTAGTCGTGTAGTTCAAGAAAATGAACCGCTCAGGGGCAAATGACCATTTGCTGGCATTGTAATTCAGGCTTGCTGTGCTATACCTTGTTTGCTTCTATTCTGTGCATGTTTTTATCTAGTCTGTGGGGATCCATAGGCACTATTGGGATGTGTGCACAAGAACTGCAATATATGGATGTGAAAGGGCAGTTGGAAGATTCTGTCTGCACACCTGAGGAGTCCCCAGTGTGGGGAAATCTTGGGCTAGTGTAGAGTCAGCGCAGCTCCCCTGGTGTAAGAGGAGCATTGGGAGTGCTGTGGGGCATGGCTTAGCACACTGCTGCACTCAGGCAGTCCTCAGCTCGTAGAATTGTCCCTTGGGGGCCATTACCAGTCAGTGTCAGTAGAGCAGTTTTAAAAGTGCTTAGAGCTCTCTCTGTCCTCCCCATCTCCACAGTTGCTCTCTCTGCCTCCCCCAAGCTGCATGGAGCAGAGTTCTGAGGATCAGGGATTTTATTTCCAGGAAGACTCCTTGTCTCCTATGCTCACTTGTTGCACTGTGTTACAACCCTTGCACAGTGACTCAGGCTGTGTCAGATAGTGCAAAGCTGTTGCTCCCAGTCCTAGCAGCGTTCCATTTTCCCTGCCTGCAGATCGTGTGCTGTCCCTTTTCATCCAAAAGCATGACATAATTTTTCCAAAGGCAGCTGGAAGTCAGGCTGAGCCAAAGGTTCATGAAATAGTGAAACTCTCAGCATCTACTGCAGGTTAAATGCCAAGTTGACGATGTGTCTTTCATTACCAGAATTAGTATGTGCAGTAATGTCTTCCAAAGACATGGCTTTAAAAAAAGCTCTTAGTGTTTGGAGAAATGTAATATGTCATCTGAAAATAAGAGGTTTAATTCTGACAATGTTCCCAAGGGGGCCTCTAAGGTCATGTTGCATTTACACTCCTCCCCCTGGCCTCTTTTATGCTACGGTGACCATTTCATTATAAATCCTTGATTAAGTGTATCTTTTTGTGTATTGGGTGAATGGTAATGTCGTGGAATGAAATCCCACCAGAAAGGTATATCAGCTTTGGAAGCTGTAAGAGCCTTTGTCTTATTCGTAAGAGGAGAGGGTCTTGCATGTCATAGTGTGGGTGGGGTTAACCAATAAAAGGTGGCATGGTCTTGGGAGGGAGTGTGATCTAGTGGGTAGGGTAAGGCAGTGGAACAGTTTTATTTCTGGTTCTGACATTGACTTGCTAAGGGTGCTCACTTGAGATGACTTGTTTCACAAATATGCCAGCTATGATGAATCTGTCCAGGCCAAACTCTTGCTGATAGAACTGTTATATCACCATTTCATTAGGTATTCTTCACTATACATATGAAATTATATGTATATTCCTTAATCATTATACTCCTGGAGGAATTCTGCACCAAAAAATTAAAAATTCTGTACAAAATAATTTAAAATTCTGCAAAATTCTGCACATTTTATTTGTCAAAATAATATGGGTTTTTAATGCAAAATGATCCACAATTACAGATTGAGAACAATGTTGCAGGATGTGCAAAATAATTTGTCCCCATCTGGGATGCAGTTTTATTTTTTACATTTCTACACTCTTCTATTGACAGTTCAAGGGTCAACAGTTAATTTCTTCTTCTCCTCATCGTGCTCTGCGGCTTCCTTGGCTCGTTTAGCATGATGTTACTAGGCATGCAAGCTGCTACATTTCTGCCTCAGGGGACAGAGCCTGCCTTGTGCATAAAAAAAAATCCCTACCCTGTTAGCCCAAAACAGATTATAAGGTGAGGCTGCTCAGAAGATGGGCTCATCTGCCAGCCCTTCCCCCTCCCATATCTATCACCGGGGGGAGTTAAGAATGAAACCAACAGAGTCAGGTGCAAATACAACAAGGTTTATTAGACCAACATGGTCTTAAAAGCAGAACTCTTGTTACAAAGCTAAATAACATAAGTACAAATAATAACAAAGCCCATGTAATAATAAATGGCTCGGTTGTTATCAGTAGATTGAAATGGACTTGAAGTCCGGCACCCACAAACCTGATACATTGGGATAACCAAAAGACAATAAAAGCAAAGTACAGTACCATCTCTCTCTTTGTCCTAGGCACGAACCCCAACTGTCCAAGGGATGGACCCCGACTGTCCCACAGAACAAATCCCACCACGCAACGAGGATAGTTCTGGAATCCTGGACAGAACCAAGGAAGACAGGAAATGCTTGACCACTGGAACACACTGGAATGCTGGAGCAGGATGCGATGATCACCAGGTAAGTGGCTCGTCCTCTTCTTTCTTCTGTCTTCCGTCTCCTATGCATCATCCTGAGTGGTAGTATGCGGACTCGCAGGTGGAAATGGAAACAGATGCATGCAGTGTAGGACACAGAGGTAACCTAAGATCTTACACTAGAATCATGGCCTAGCTGGACTCCTTCCACAGACTGGTAACATAAGAGACACTATCAGAGGGTAGCGTGGTTCTCTATCTGTAAAAAACAAACAAATCTGTGGGCTGTATTAACAGACATTTTGTTTGCAGCATGAGCTTGCTTGGGTTCTTGAATGCCCACTTCTGGGTATGGGTGGGCTCATGCTGCAATGCTGCTGTTGTTAGTCTATAAGGTGCCACAGGATTCTTTGTTGCTTTTATAAGAGACACTGACTGTCACTAGGATGGACAGCTCCGAGCAGCAGTAAGGCTGGCACCTGTATAGTCTGCTGTTGCTAGGCAGACTACACAGTCACGTGTTCTAACCGCTCCTTGCCTTTCCCACTCTAATTTGAAAAAGGCAGTGGGGTGGGGAGGGGCCGGGAAGCTCTCCATGAAGGAGGGCGTCCAACATGGAGTCCTACTTGTTTAGTAAAATAAGATGGAGACTAGAGGAGAAACCTACCAAAACAAGATTTTTACCTCAAGAACCCCTCCACGCTGGGCGTGCTGCAATAGCAAGTGAGAGGGAGAGAGTCTCTCTTGCTTGTTGGCCCGCACACATGCCCCCTGATGATGAACAATGTCTCCCACACAGGCACGCATGCCAAGCACCCCCCCTCCAACAGTGATTTGCGTCTCTGATGGCTGCTGTGGGCATGCTGGAACAGATGTGCTGCCAGGGAAGAGGTGCCTGTCTGCCACAGATTTCTTTTGCATTTTTCTACGCGGGAGGCACAGAAATATGCAGACCATAAGAATTCTGTGCCCCCCAAAGTCACACAGAATTCCAACAGGAGTAACATTAAAAACATTACGTTTGGAAAGTCAAGCACTCAAAAGTTAGGAAATGCCAGAATTAAGGTTGCCTTTGATATGATCTAGGATACCACAGCCCAGCTCCTTGTCCCAATCTCCCTGTCCCCCTTCCCCCAGCTTCTGTCCTGTTTTAGTTCTGGTCTCCTTGCCCAGCTTGGCCCAGTCGCTCTCTCCAAGGTGCCCTTCTGAGTCCCAGTCTTCCCTTTACCCAAGCTCCCAGCCAGTCTCCCTTCCTCATGGCTCTCAGCCCTTCTCCCTACCTTCTCCCCCCACCACTGGCTCCCAGTCCAAGTATCTTTGCCCAACTAATCCCAGACTCCCAGATACCAATCCCAACCCCACCCATATTCTTTGCTCTAAACCACTCCACCCCCCACTCCTCCCTTCTGGCTCTTGTTCCCTCTACATTCCAGTCAGGTAGCTTCCTCCTCCATCTGCCTGGATGCTAGCAGGGTGCACACTGAAAGCACAGGAAAGATAGTCCCTCTGTTCTGGCCTGCAGCAGCAGGAAAGGTACTTCTCAATCTCTGCAGCCTGGGATGGAGCATGCTGAATACAGATTGAATCTTTGGAGAATTTAGTTGCCAAACTCCAACAAGTCTCTACTGAACATGCAATCAAAGACTTTTTTCAAAGACATATGACTTGGCCCAATTGGAATTGTTTTCTCCCCCACCCCCACCACGGGACTAGCAAGATGACATCAGGCCACTCCCCTGCCGAATTTAAAGTCCCAGCTCCACCCCTTGGAAGTGCTAGAGCTGCTCAATGAAAAGGTTGTAAGTCTCTTTCAACATGTCAAAACAATGTATTCCCCCTTCCCCCATCTTGTTCTTGGAAATGGCAGAACCATTTTTACTGAAACTTTTAAAAAAAAAGTCAGCCTGAAGCAGACACCCAATATGGAAATTTTCATCCCAATGGTTAAAGTTTGGCAGAGTTATAAGCAACTGGAAAGTGTCAGGCAACCTAACAGTAGGCAGTGCTACCAGCTCTGCCCATAATAACTCAATGGAACGACTCTCAGAGTCTACAATGGACTTTGCATCAGGGCCTTAGAAAAATTAAGGCATGGAGCCGCTTAACTTGATGATTTCACTCAGCCCCTTCAAGGGGGATCAACTAGAGGGAGAATGCAGCAACAGAGCTATGAATTTTATGAGAAAGGAGCTGCATTTTGGAATCTGGCATCTCATTTGGTGTGGGATGTTCCTTCAGAGCTGCCACATTGTGTGTAATGATACAGTATTTTGGGGTGAAGTAATGTGCAGTTAAAACTATATTCTGGAAGTGTGTCAGCACTTCAAACTGGAGGTGTAAATTGCGACTCAAGAAGACATACCTGCACTAGCGCTGAGTGAGCTAGCATGCTAAAAATAGAGTGTAATCATGACCACATGTCCAGAGGGCCGCCCAGTTACGCACCCAGCATCTCGTATAGATACGTCCTAGCTATATTCCATTTTTAGCATGCTATCTTGATCACAGCTGGTGCAGGTGTGTCTCCTCTGTCAGGAATTTACACCTCCAGCTCTAAGTGTAGACATGCCCAGAGTTATAACCATGTCGTGCCATAGCCTGGACTTCTAGATTGCATGGGTTTGGTGGATCAGAAGAAGCTCAGGCAAAGTTTAAAATAATCTTAAAGAAGAAAGATTTAGCCTTTTATTTTATTTAAAGTGAATTTTGTATTGTGGTCTCACACCACTGTGGGTTCAGCTCTGGTGGCTCCAGTTTCAAGCTTAACAGTGTAAAAGTCACCTCTGCTACTTGCTTCAGATTTAGATTCTCTAGGAACACATAAAGACCAAGGGTAGTGACCACACATACATTCACAAGTACAAGGTCTAGTCTGTTTTACAAGTTTTGTTAAAGTTGCAATTAAAGTTATGATTATAGAATTTTTATATGCTTAGGTAAAGACTTATGCACAAGTTACAAATATGGTTATACTCACATCCTCCTAGACAGTGTTAAAGTCTGATGGGTCTCTCATGGGTTGACCATTAGTAGAGGGATGGTTCCTGCTGGAGTTTCCCATAGGAAGCTCAATTTTCCAAATTTGGGCACCCCCCTTTTCATAATGTGATTCTGTCTATACCTACATTCTCCGCATGCCCATAAAAGTGTCAACCCTCTTTTTCCTTATTGGTCCGATGTCTCCTAGAAACATAAGTCACCCAATACCTATGGGTTGTGTAGGTTCTTTTTATTCTCATTAGCATTAACGCACAGCCTGTATCCTGTGGTTAAGACGTGTTGGAAACAGATGTTCCTTTGCAGCATTTCTGTGATTTAAAATTAATCTTCTGGCTAATTTTTCACAATGTCACCCATTGGTACATCTTTTCCTGTAATCTTCTGTTATAGAGTTATTCTTTGGTCACTTACTTATGTCAAGCATTTCTTTGGCCTATGGCTAAGCTAAAATCTTACAGACCTTTTTGCATTTCAGCCTTTCTTACTTAGATATCTAACACATGATTCCCTCCCAATACTGATCAATCTAATACTTCTATAAGCCTACAACTTAACTCTATTTATCATACAATGATTATATATGACATAACATGTTAGTTAATAATAACATCACACAGTAAATGAACAATAAACTAAAAACATTGGCTACAAAGAATAAATGCATTTAATTTGGCACAATACTGACTATCTCCTGTTGCTCTCAGAATGATTGAGAGCTTTGGCTCTCAGTCTTCTACTTCATCTTTGGGCCAAGCAGATAGAAAAGAAGCTCAGCATTTTAGGCAGCATTCAGAGACCATCACTATAAACACATCCTTCCCTATCCGTATTATTCCATTCAGCCAATTCACTTCTTCATGCAATTGTATGAGCTCCCTTTGCCCCATGGTATCCAAGGAGGGAAGAGAGAGAGAGTCCCTGGTGTAGCTCAATGGTATAGAAATAAGGATTTTTACTTTTTTCCAGACTCCTAAATCCACATTTTTAAAGCATGTGTGATGACATCTGGGTTAGCAAGTTTGTTCCAAAGCACTTGGTGCTCCTGGAAATAAACAGAGTGCTAATGTAATCTAACACGGCCCATATTGTAGCAAAATTAATTTTCAGTCAGAAAGCACCACTGTTTGTTTGAATTGTTTCCCTTTGCTAAGCAAAAATGATCATGTCATCTTGTCTGAGAGCATCAGGGCGGATATTAGGGTTAAGTAGAGATATGCTGTAGATAACTGGCTAACAGTTTTGTAAGCTGAAGTTTGTAATAATGCAGGACACTATTTGCTGAAATAAGCCTTAGGGTGAAAGTTGACACTTTTTACATTGGCTTCCTGCAAAACAGAAATTCTCTTTGTATCTTCAAGGAGACATGCAAAGAAAATGAGCACTGTGTCTCCCTCTTGTGCAGTATACTGAAGTGTTAAAATTAGATATTTGCTTCAGGGTTTGGTCTCTCCTAGGTACCACAGCTGTCTGGTGGCTTCTCTGTTTACCAAGAAAGCCTTTGGTAGATTGAATGAGAGCTGTTACCAGCAATTTGTCTTGGGTTAGAACTTTTAAAAAATAGACAGTTTCTTCTTGCTTCTGTAGAGGTGGCTGTAATCATCACTAGTATTGCTCTGATTATTTCTTACTAGACAGAAGTGTAAGGGAGGGCCATTCAGTCTCATCTTTCCTTTCTACCCTAAATTTATCATCTCTAGCTAAGGCCATCCATCCTTGATTCCACATGGGAAGCTAGGAAGACAGGAGATTAAGTGACGCTATGTAGCAATTTGTCGGTTTTTATGTCATCCAATGGCTATTTTATCATGAGTTTAACTCCCATCATCAATCATATGGAGTTTTATGTGTTTAAAATAAACTTTGAAAAATCAGAGGCCTTATGCATTCTAATGCATGGCTTTCTCAGAATGAGGCTAATGCACCCATCGTTGACTAAAAGCTGATGAACATATCTGTTGGGTGGGAGTTAAATGCCTTCAGGGTACTGTAGTTATACTTATACAGCATCCCCTCTCTCATTTATAACATAAAAGATGAAGTGTCAGAGACTGAAGCTTCCACTCACCCTGTGTGGGATCATTCATCTCTTTAAAATGCCACTTGTTTTGGATCAATTGGCTTTGGTGGGGAAAAAAACTCATGTTGAGAAGCTATTTGTGCAATTTGTCTGGAGTTTCAGGTGCTAGCATAAGAGGCTGAAAACTCTCTTGTAATTAACCACTGGAACAACTTACATGGTGGATTCTCCATCACTGACTATTTTAAAATCAAGCTTGGATGATAAAAAATATGGGATAATTTTGAGGCTGTTCTATGGTCTACACGAGATGAGAGCAGATGATCACAATGGTCACTTCTGGCCTTGGAATCTATTAAAAACAAAACCCCAATCCTGTATGAAGACGGCTTTGAGTTCCTCTGCCTAAAACAAGATAACATTGCCTGTCAGCTTTGTTTTGGAAGAGAGTGGTTTGGTCGCAGGGGATAATACATCCCAGCAGAAGTCTGTGTTCCATCTTCCCTATGGCTACTCTCTTTCCCAACTGATTGATTACTCCCAAACTCTCAGAGAAGAACCCACTGGAGTCAACGGGGCTACCTTAGTTTAAACCGAGAGCAGCGTTCAGTCTCTATTGTTTACTGCCCCAGTTTGGGCATGGGAGGCAGCTGGTTTCTGTGCTCTTTCCCCATTGTGCTCAATTCTCACTCATTCCATGTTTCAGCATAGCCTGGCCAGCCCAATTTTCACTCTAGGTAGGAATGCCACTGGGAAATAAGGTCTGGCTCAGGTACATGGGACAAGAAAACTCTATTCACATCTGTACCAAGTAACTCCCACATTCTGCTGTACTAAATGATGGGGCTTTAGCTTAGCCCCGTGCTTAAGTTCTTTCTTGAAGCAGGACCATAAGGATGGGTCAAATTAAGATGACTGGGCTTGTTTAGCGCACAAGATATCTTCATCATCTCAGAGACTCTGTGTTGTTTCCTTATTGCCCTTTGAACTTTGCCTGTCTTCTTTCCCCCAGTTTTATCTCAGCCTTTTCAAAATGCATCAGCTTCTTAAAAAAGAAAATGGGGAAGGGGAACAAGTCATAAATAATGTAATATACTTTTAATATACTCTTATCATACTAGGTTTTTATGAGGAAATGAAAGGATTAAAGTGTTTTTGAGTAGAAGGGGAAAAATGGGGTCATTAACATTAAATAAAAATGTACCTTTAAAACAACTTCAAACCTATAAAAACACAGAAAAAAATACATCTGGCTAATGTATAGTAAGTCATAGTTTCCCTTATTAAAGCACAGACAGAAGCAACTGTACTACAGTATGTTCCTTAAGAGAGTGCTGTGAGTCTCATACTGATGAGGGGTTGCTAAGTAGGTTCTTTTACATTGATTACTAATGTAAACAGGGATATAAAGAAATCCCTCATTTGGCCAGTGCCCTCCCAAAACCAGAGCTTGCTCTGTTGTATTAATTTAGATGGAATATATAGGCTAAAGGTGTTAACATGACCCAGTCACGGTCCACAGTAAACCGTGTTAAACAAGGTTTGGGGGTTTGGTATACAGAGACCTTAGCCTACTTAGTACCAAGGCAAACACGCCATTAAAAAAACCCCACCTTTTATTAAAGATACAGAATAGAAAAAAAACAGTGAAAGCATTTGAAATGTAAAATATTAAATAAGGCTTTCATTTAACAACACCCCATGTTCCCTTTTGCTGGAACTGGGGTGCTACCGCTGGCTTGAAGAGGTTTCCATCATATGTAGGGTTTACAGTTAGGTTCAATGGCTCTCAGCTCCCCCACTGTCCAACTTGTTCCAGCACCCCTGGCTAGAGAAAGATTTTAGAAGGGAAAAACCCTTGTTTGACAGCCTTTTGGATGGTATTAAAAATGGTAATAACTGTCCTTTTGGAGGAAGAAAGAAGAAGTTAGTTTAAGGGGCTGGAGCTGTTGATGTTGTTAAAGTCTGATCTAGTTTGCTAAGAAGACAAGACAAACACACACAAGAGGGAAGCGAAAAGAACAGCAAAGGTAGAAAATACAGCTTCTGTCTGTTGTTGACTCTCACTTGCAACCTCACTACTCAGGAAATACAGGCACAGCACATGGTCTCATTAGCCACTTTGAGACCTAGCAAGCTGACACCTGCATTGGGCTGTGTAGGGCATTGTTTTTAGTTGCCTCTTTCTGGTCATAGACTGTTGCAAAATATACAGTCTTGGCCAGCTAAATCAGGCTCTTATTAGACAGAAGGAAAAAGAAGAGAGATAGGAAAGAGAAGAAATAAAGTGGGAAAGGAAAAGAACACGTGGTGGGGTGGGAGTAGGGTGACCAGATGCCCTGATTTTATAGGGACAGTCCCGATATTCAGGGCTTTGTCTTATATAGGCACCTATTACCCCCCACCCCTTGTCCTGATTTTTCACGCTTGCTATCTGGTCAGCCTAGGTGGGAGGGAGGAGACAAGTCTTACATCCCAGGTGGTGTTTGGGATTCAGTCAGAACTGGTGGAAGTAGTGATGTCATTTGACTCCCTCTCTCTGGCCTGGTTTGGTCAGGACATCTTTCAGGATCAGGATATCATAGGCCCAGGGAGATGGTGGGATTGGTAACCATGATGGTGAAGCTTGCTCCAGTAGCCAGTTTTTCCTCCCCAAAATCTTTCGGAAGGACCCAAAAGGAGTAATGAGTGGAATAAGCCATCCCTTCATTATTTTGTCCACCAGTTAGGCCTAATAGTTGACATACCAATTTTAGTTTATTAATTTTCAGTCCTCAGTTTCTCATGTTTATCAGGTCTGATCTCAACAGTTCTTGGGTTATATTAGTAGGCCTTTCTGTTTGTTGTTTTCTCTCCCTTTCATATCCTTTCCCATCCACATTTGTTATTTAGGTTATTGTGACATTTTATGAACTTTCAGTTATTTTTTACAGTTGAGCTCATAGGGTAAATTTGTAGGTCCAGTTATTACAACAGCTCCCTGGCAACCTTAATTAGTATCCCTCCCCTTTGTGGAAGTGTGTCCAAGAGGATGGACTTTTTTTTCTTTCAAGGTGGAAAATGTGATATTGCGAAAAGAAAGAAAAACATGTTTGAGGCCGCAGCTCCTTTTTTGCTTGAACACGCTGCAAAGAAACGTGTCAGGGTTAAATATTTTTTAATAAATGAAGATTGAAAGGCACATTTTTACTGATGAAAATTAGGCACATTAGCTTTCATCTAGTCCCCAAGGTACACATTGGAAACTACTTCTTTTTTCGTGAGTAGGAAAATCAAAGCCGCCTTTAAAATGGTATATAATTTTTATAGAAAGAGAAATCAAAGTACATAATAAACTAGTCATTAATGTATGGGTTTCTTAGGCCACCCCTTTAGAGAAATACTACACAGATCTGGCAGAAATTTTTCAAATTGAAAAGTGGCCTATTTTTCATATGGAAAATTTTCAGAAAAAATGTGTCCTTTCATTGAAACAGGAAGATGAAAATGTAAGCTCTTTTGTTTTTTGCAATTTCAGTTCATTTTCCCCCTATTTTTTATCTTTGCTGCTGCTTTTTCTTGCCCTCCCTCCTTTTCCTTTTTCCATTCTGCTATGCGGGGGAGGGAAAGAATTTTTTTTTGCTTTTCCATTTTCAAAATAAAAAATTGTCTGTAAACACTTCATGAAAGATTTTGAATAACCAAAAAACCCATTCCTTTTTGAAACCTGCAGAAGGAAAATGACTTCAACGTTTCTCCCCACCCATACAGTGACCACCTATCCCAAATTGGGTGGGCCCCTCCACATGCATGCCCTGGGGATTGGGGACACAGGCTGGGAAATGGTCTCGGGTACCCTGGCCCCCAGTCCACACCGACCCAGGCTTCCTGGGCAGATCTTACCACGGTCTAGCTCCATCTTCTGGCCTGGAAAGGGGGTGGGGCCTTGGGAGGAAGAGGAGGAGCAGGAAACGAGAGCTCAGGGGAAGAGGAGGAGCAGGGGTGGGGCCACAGAGGGGGCAGGGTTCTTGTTTTTGCCTTTTGAAAAGGTGGTCACCCTACCCACCCCATTTTTGACCTGCTCCAGTGCTGTAGTATCCTTGTTCTTCTGCACTTGGTAGCAGACGCTGACATTAAGCTGTTCTGCAGGAGGTGATACTTTTCTGGATGTATCGGTACAGACATAATTTTGATTTATTATATTAACAAAACATGCAGATCCTGTTTCAAAAAGACCTGCAGCAACAGCTGTGCCTGCTTTCCCTCTTTTCTCCCCTCCTACTTCTTTTTATCCTTTTTCATTATACAGAATGAGAGTTTCCCTCTCACCTGTTGCACACTCCCTTTCCACCCTATCTGCCACCTACATGCCCCCTATGTGAAGCACCAGGCAGCCAGACCTGAGACTGAGGACCTGGCTTTATATTCTTAGGAAAATATGGAAAAAATAAGGGCATGATACCACTGAGAAGATCCAAGGATACTTTAAACTAATCCTCTATAGACATCTTTCTACACAACTCTATCAATGTACCTAATTCCTAATCTGCAATTAGGTGTGTTCAAAATAAGGTTGGATTTGTTTTTAAACCATATCTGTGAATAATTAGCCCAGGTCCACAAGCCAATGATATTAGCTGAGCTGTGACAAAATCCAAACTAGAACCTAGGCTACCACCTAGTTCTGTATGAATATACTGAAGAAATCTTTGTCTAGGGCAGTTTTAACCATTTTTGTTTTAGCTCAATAAATGTCTCCTTCCAACATATGGTAGATTTGCAAACATTGACATGTTTTGATGCCAGCAATGAGTAATCTGGTATGAAGTTTGGCTTTTTCCCCCTTATTAACAAATAAGCTTTAAAAAAAAATCAATTGGAGCACTGTATGGAGTTAGTTTAACGATTTCTTTGTCAACCAGCTGTTTATTTTTCTTGGGAAGGAAAGCCTATATCCTGTGCTATTTTGTGGTGTTTCAGGCGGCTTGTTATCCGCTGGAACAAATGCAGTCTGTCCCATTACATTTTCCTGGACATTTTTGAAATTTTTGGAAACTTAGAAAAAAGACAGACTTTAATACCCTCCTGCTTTGTGCCTCCTCTGGGATTTATGTCCTTTGTAGCCAATTTGTAGTCACTCTATGCAAGATGCTTAGGGACATTTTGTCATTCAATATAGCATAATGCTGTGTTTCTTCTTCCTGGAGATCGTGACCTGCAGGTGACTGCTTCGGTGTTCCCCACTGGGGGAGAAAGGTATCATATTACGGTTAGGACTCGGGGATACACATTGTAGAAGGTGAGGATTGGAATACTGGGAGGAAAGGGGTATGTTTGATATGTCTGTATAAAACTGACAAAAGAAGGGAAATTTCTGTTCTAATTTGTATGCTAGAACAGTAAGGAACCTGCAACCTGAATCCTGTCCTGATTATCTTGAGTGGGGAGAGTGATGTCCAAGCATTGGACAGGAACCTGGAGATCAAATGGACCTAGCATTAAATGATGATTGCGGTTATAGTTACACAGAACCTCACAATCAAAAACTATTTAATATATAAATAACTACACTCTTTATTTCCCATAGAAGCTGTTTTCTGTGTCCCTTTCAGAGTCCTCAGGATTCCTCCTCCTTCAATTTTTTCCTCTGCTCTATCAGTCCCTGATGTGTGCACACATACATGAAACTGAAAGGTCATAAATTTCAAAGCCGGGTACATTGGTTTTCCAATGACCTGTGACTCAAAAACAGATTTTTCTGCAGATTTTGCTGATTTTTCTTCATTCTCCTTCACCTTGGGACGGGGGCGAGGGGGTAATAGGCCTCTATATAAAAAAATGCCCAATTATCGGGACTGTCCCTATAAAATGAGGACATCTGGTCACCCTACTTCAGAGTAAGTGTTGCAATTCTCAGGCCAAACTGGAGAGAGATGGGAGTCAGAAAGATCTTGATAAGAAAAGCTGGTTGCAATCTTAACTACAGAGAGGTTAGCAGGGGTCGGCAACCTTTCAGCAGTGGTGTGCCAAGTCTTCATGTATACACTCTAATTTAAGGCTTTGCGTACCGGTAATACATTAACGTTTTTTAGACGGTCTCTCTATAAGTCTATAATATATAACAAAACTACTGTTGTATGTAAAGTAAACAAGGTTTTCAAAATGTTTCAGAAGCTTTATTTAAAATTAAATTAAAATGCAGATCTTATTAGTTTAGTGTGATCCTTGCCCTTGCTGAGTTTTCCAGTGTCTGGTGGCACCTATTTAGATACTTTAAACTGCACACAGGCTTCTGAGTTATAAATTGATAACCGGCTGGCAAGAGGTCAGCGGCTGGAACCCCAGATCGGCATCTGAGGTGAGTGGAGCTGGCAGCTGGAGCAGGGCCGGAAGCCTGGACCTGTCTGGCAGGGGGCCTGCGCTGAAAGCAAGGTGAGTGGGGCTGCAGCGGGGACCCCAGCTGGTAAGGGGCCAGCAGCTGGAACTCCAGAGCGGCAGCGGGCTGAGCAGCTCAGCCTGCCCCTGCTCTGGGGTTTCAGCTGCCAGCTCCTGCCAGCCGGGGTCTCAGCCTGCTGCCAGCCTGGGGGAAGGAACCCCAGGCCAGCAGCGGACGCTGAGTGGAACCAGCGGTGGGAGCCCAGCTGGCAGGAGCCGGCGGTGGAAACCCCAGAGCAGTGGCGCTCTGGGGTTTCGCCTGCCGGCTCCTGTCAGCTGGTCTCACAGCCCGCTGCCAGCCTGGGTTTCCTTCCCCCCAGGCTGGCAGCAGGTGCTGAGTGGGACCCGCGGTGGGAGCCCGGCAGGCAAGGGGCCAGCAGCGGGAACCCCAGATCTGTGGCGGGCTGAGCCGCTCAGCCCGCCCCATGTGCCATCAAAAATCGGCTCGCGTGCCAACTTTGGCACGTGTGCCATAGGTTGCCGACCTCTGGGTTAGTGCCTCTCCATAGTATGAGACTGGACAAAAGCCTTAGAGCCAACCAACCGCCATCTTTGAATAAGCTCATATCTGGATAGAGAACTTTGAAGCTCATGCCCCTCACTGTTTATGATTTGTTTTGTCTGCTAAACACCAAGCACTGTGTTTACTAGTTAAAAGGAGCTTTGACATAGAAGGCCAGACAGCAGAGGCCTATCCTAGAATTGTCTAAGGTAGGAAATGTATCAAACAGAAAAGGCATGGAGGTGATACAGGGAAGAAAATCTGTCCCAACCATTTAGAAAATGTTGTTCAAAAGTTTTACTTTTGCATGAATGACCTGAAATATTTTCACCTGCAATTGCAAATATATTGTATATTGATCCGAGGCAGCTTTGCAAGGATTATTTGTCTGTGATCAACATAGAATAAAACTTTGGAACTGAATATATATAACATAAAACATCTGTTTTGGCATCTTACAATTGCAGCATACAGCAGTGGGAAAGTGTGCTTGTCAAACTAGTGATTCCAAGGTAAATGGGTCCTCACAGACCAATATTTTTTTGGGACATCTTTGGCTTTAATGGCTACAAAAGCCTTGTAAATTCATCTATTTTGTTCTTCTCAATCATCTGTTTAATTGTATGTAGTAAATAGAAATCTGTCAGAAACACACTACTAATACAAGTATATATGGTAACAACATCCTCATATGCACACAGAGTGAAATGCCAGTCCCAAGCAATATGAAATGCAGGGCTAGATTGCTCAGAGACTAAAAACAATGTGACATTGCACTCCATATGTTTATGGAAATATACTTATGAGTGTAAATATAATGTAACTGGAATACGCTTTATGCAAAGGGTATCTTGCAAGGTATCATTACAAAGCTTATGTACTGTGTTCATCCTATTTGTATGAATGTATCATTCTTGTATCTGAAGCTAGAAATACGAAGTATAACTCTGAAGTCCTATTGTAACTATCCAAAGCATGGGCCATTAATGGTGGTTTAGAATCTTGATGCTCCCATTAACCAGGACAATTGGTTGTAAATGGCTCTGTTTACTTGTAAGCATTACCGTGTTCATGTGAGTCAGGCTGGAAAGAATGAAAGCTTGGTGGTCTCACAGGACCTGGGGCCATGTCACCTGGTTCTGGAATCCATCTTAAACCTGGTGCTTTTCCATTTAGAAGGAGAGGTGGGGATCTAGAGAGACAAAAAATTCTCATCTTGTGCCAAAGCCATAAAAGGGGGTGGAACAGAACAAAGGGGGCTGCAGTCATGAGAAGACCCCTAATTACCACTTGAGCTGGAACTAACAAGAACTGTACCAGGGAAAGGATTGGGCCCAGACTAGGAAGAAGTCTAGTCTGTGAAAGAAGCTTATTAGACTATCTCTGAGGGTGAGATTTTTACCTTTATTCAGTTTCTTAATGTATTAGGCTTAGACTTGCGTGTTTTGTTTTGTTTTGCTTGGTAACTTACTTTGTTCTGTCTGTTATTACTTGAAACCACTTAAATCCTAGTTTTTATTCTTAATAAAATCACTTTGGTTTATTAGTAAACCCAGGGTAAGTGATTAATACCTGGAGGAGCAAACAGCTGTGAATATCTCTCTATCAGTGTTATAGAGAGTGGACAATTTATGAGTTTACCCTGTATAAGCATTATACAGAGTAAACCGGATTTGTTTGGGGTTTGGATCCCATTGGGAGCTGGAGACAGGTGACTTGCTGAGTAGTTTTTGGTTAAAGTCTGCAGTTTTGGGGGCATGGACCAGACCTGGGCCTGTGTTGCAGCAGACTAGCATTTCTGGCTCAACAAGGCAGGGTTCTGGAGTCCCAAGCTGGCAGTAGAAAACGGTCTCAGAGGTAGTTCTAGCACATCAGGTGACAGCCTCAAGGGGGTTTCTGTGACCGAACTCATCACAAATGTCTTTCCACACACAGGCAGCTACTTCAAATTTGATATAGATTGTTTGGAAATGACCAAAAGCCACTGCCACCTGATGCTTATTTAGTAACCAAAATTAGTGATTAGTCCTATTTCTAGTGTACAGATGTCCATAGCTCAACTGCAACTTGATTCCAAGCTTTCAACTAGCATAGAAATTGATCTATCCCCTCCACATTAGAGGCTGTCCCTGCAGGTAATTTGAGCCACGTTGTTGGACCAGGGGTGGAGAAGATTGCACTGCTGCAGCCCTTTCTTGTCTGTCCTGGGGATAAACAAAAGCAGCAAAGAGTCCTGTGGCACCTTATAGACTAACAGACGTATTGGAGCATGAGCTTTCGTGGGTGAATACCCACTTCGTCGGATGCATCCGTCTATAAGGTGCCACAGCACTCTTTGCTGCTTTTACAGATCCAGACTAACACGGCTACCCCTCTGCTATGGGATAAACAAAGAACTTCATCCTTCAAATTTGACACTGTGGCACCTTGGACCAGAATTAACCCTTAAAACAAAAGAGAAATCCACTGTCCAAAACCCCCAAACCAACACTGCTTAAACTGGTGTTACTGTGGATGTGATATCACTTGTTTGGAAGAATAGACTAGTAAACCACCACCATTCAACTGTGTGACATTCTCACTGAGTGGTCAAAGAAATAATCGTGGTGGAGTGGAAGTTCATCTTCTGCAAAAGGAAAAGTAAGCAAGCATAAGGCCTCATCCTTTTTCCACTGAAGTCAGTGGCTGAATTTCCACTAGCTCAGGTGGGAGCATGAGGTCTTTAGCTTAAGTCAGCTTAATGAAAGAGGAGGTATCCTATGTCTAATCTGTATCAAAACATCTTGATGTAGCTTTGAGATGGATAGAATCAGAGGTGATGCATGGAGAGGGGCACGTGTGCCCTCCCAGCATTGCTGCTTAGCTTATATTGAGCGCACACTCACTAACTAAGCATGCTCAGTAACATTTGCTGAAGCTGCTGCCATCACTCTGCCCCCCACTATTGGCAGGTACGGGTCCGTCTCTGAATCAATGTATTCTGTGAGCAGAAGGAAAGCAGCTGTAAGGGACTGAATTAAGGAGATGCGCTAATACTAAGGCTTGTCATTCAGCAAACAATGCACCCGCTCCCCTCTAAGTGCTGGAGTAAGTAAGGACCTGATCCAAAGCCTATTTAAGTGACTGGAAAGACTCTCATTGGCTTCCGTGGGTTTTGTATCAGACTTTCTCTGCACAATGTCTCTGTTGTTAGAGCTTCTGCACTTGTTCCACATCCTCAGCACATAGTGACTATCAACTCAGTCATTTGATACATAATTCCTTTAAATAAATGTGTCATATTTAGGTTGTCTATTCTCACAACTTCTTTTGATATGGCCTGTTGCTCCTAGTGTGTATTAATAGTTGACTGCAAACTACTGTTGGCTTATTAGGAGCTGATTGTTGTATCCATCATTAGAAAGTTAATTTTCCTTGGATTTGATCTATAACTTCTACAGTAATTTGGGGATTTTCAATATAACTGTTCCTTGGATGGCTGCCTCTGCTGATGTGCTCAATAATCCCTCCATGTACAGTACTTGTTTTCAGAAAGAATCCCAGACTTTCACAGTGGTGAATGTTCCAACTTGCTAATAACAGATTAGAAGGTTTATTCTAGTTAATAAAAACAAAGCTGCCCTCCAAAGGATGTGAGATGTTTGTTTAATGATTACACAGACTTGCAAATCAAAGCTGCAGTTTGTGTTCAAGCAAGGAACTCAATCTTTGCTTTCCATGCTGGGTTTCAGAGAGCAAGCGCTCTGCTTTGTTAGTTGATGATAAATGCCCTCCACACAAAGGTAGAATGTTGGAATGATGCCAAAAACATTTGGGAAAAAAGTTTGTTTTAAAAATTTTCCTTATTGTCTTTTGACAATAAATGATTTGTTGGAACGTGTCCAAGACATCACACAGTAATGCTGGGGAGGAAGCAGAGGGGAAAAAAACACTCTTTGGGTTATGGGGGTTCATTCATCTTGTTGGTGCACCAGGAAAAACTGGACATGCCTAAAGGAGCTGGAAAACAGGCCCCTTGAAAGGCTGCAATGGTGGGTGGTAGACATTTATGTCTTCAGTTTAATAAGATTGTGGACAATTTTTCTTGCAGTGTTAAGAGATTTCAGACAGTGGCTGAGATCATGAGCTGGAGTACGTTGGCATTGCTCTATTGAGGTCAAGGCAGCTACATCAATTTGTCCCTACTGAGGATCTGGTCCAGGGAATAGGCCCGATTACATTGTGTGATTTGAGTAATTACACTGGGGGATTAGCTAATTATACATTGGTATATGTCTACACTGCAATTAAATACTTGAGGCTGGCCCCTGTCAGCTGACTTGGGTTCTGGGGGCTGTAAAACATTCTGTGAAGACATTTGGGCTCAGGCCCAAGCTCTGGGACCCCACAAGAGGGGAGGGACATAGGGTCCAGGCTCTAGCCCAAGCATCTACACCACCATTTTACAGCCCTGTGGGTCTGAGTCAGCTGACATGGGCCAGCCACAGGTGTTTAATTGCAGGGTAGACATTCCCCAAAAGTCACCCTCTTCTGTGATTTTGGTTTTATGAACAAAAAGGGCAACTCTAAAACAATAGCAACCCCACCCTAAGCCTTTTCCCTTGGCTGGGCTGCTCCTAGCATTCCTTTGTTTTGGATATACCTGTGCAAAACCCTAACACTCTCTCTTTGGTTGCGGACTGCCCCTTCCCCTTTCATTTACCCTGCGTGGAGACTAATGAGCCACACCTTGCACTGGGTGGGTCAGCTGCTATTGCCTTTCAGCTCCCTACAGAGCTCTAGCATCTGCTAAAAAGGTGAGGCATCAGTAGAATCCCGCCACCCCGTTACAAGGGCCTTGTGATCCTTCTTTTAAAATATACTATTATAAACTAGAAACCACCTGTTCCTCCCACTTCCAGCTTGCAAGCTGGTGTCTTAATTTAAATGTGAGGAAAAACTCTCAGCCATTTTTTTTGTTGCGGGAGGGAGAGATGCAGACAGATCATTTTATTCTTCTATTGGATGATTCTTCATGGTTCCAATATCCTTTTAGGCGTGAGTCATATGTCTAAAGATTCAAAATCCCCCATGACCATCTCTAGGCTAAGCCTATGAGCCTCTTTTCTGTATTTACTCTTCTTGAGCCTTCTGCTGGTTTTTGATAGCTCAGTCGCTTTCCTCCTGAACTCACGCTCATCCCTAGGCTTTCATGAGTCTGTGCTCTAGCTTTGCCAGGTGGGGACAGCTCATTTTAATCTCATAAGAATGGGTTGGCTTTTCTTACATGGATTTTGTTACTGTAGCCCTTTAAGCATATGTGTATACAGCATTTTGGAGCGAGTAGGAGCAAGCCTCCCAGCCCAGAGGCCAGGTCAACAGGCCTGGGCTTGGGCTAGCAGGGCTCATTCTCGCACTCTAAAAACAGCTGTATAGACAGCGCTCTGAAATTGCAGCTTCGTCTAGAACTCGAGCCCAGCCCAGCCCCCAGCCTAGGCCCTGGAGGCCAAACTCCAGCTTAAGCCACAGCTTAAAGGGCTGTCTATACAGCTATTTTTAGAGCGCTAGTACAAGCCCTGCTAGCCCAAGTCTGTGGATCAGGGCTGGGAGACTCCCACTTGGTCTAAAATGCTGTGTAGACATACCTGAAGTCATTTTCAAAGGCTTTGATACTCTTATGTGTCTGCTACATCTAAACTAGTTTATATAAACATATTTTATTTATGTTGAACAATCATTCTAACTTAATTCAATTCCCGTCAGTGAAATCTCTTTGGCTGCAGCCTCAGAGCTACCATGAGTTACAAAATTTTGTTGGAAACAAACTGACTGGGGCGCTGGTTGGAACAGTAGGGAACAGCTACAAAATGTTTATTGAAACCTGAGATAAAGGCAAAATTTGACTTCATGAAACTGAAATGCTAATAGTTAATTAACAGCATATAGCTCCATCAGTGAATTTAAATTAAACATGTTTCAGAGTGGTAGCCATGTTTGTCTGTATCAGCAAAAAGAACAGGAGTACTTGTGGCACTTTATACTCAAATTTGTTAGTCTCTAAGCTTTCATGGGCTAAAACCCACTTCATCGGAGGCATGCAGTGGAAAATACAGTAGGAAGATATATATACACAAAGGACATGAAAAAACGGGTGTTGCCATACTAACTATAACGATAGTAATCAATTAAGGTGGGCTATTGTCAGCAGGAAGAAAAAAAACACTTTTGTAATGTTAATCAGGGTGGCCCATTTCCAACAGTTGACAGGAAGGTGTGAGTAACAGTAGGGGAAAAATTAGCATGGGGAAATAGGTTTTACTTTGTGTAATGACCCATCCACTCCCAGTCTTTATTCAAGCCTAATTTAATGGTGTCCAGTTTTCAAATTAATTCCAATTCTGCAGTTTCTCATTGGAGTCTGTTTTTGAAGGTTTTTTTGTTGGAGTATTGCGACTTTTAGGTCTGTAATTGAGTGACCAGGGAAGTTGAAGTGTTCTCTGACTGGTTTTTGAATGTAATAATTCTTGACATCTGATTTGTGTCCATTTATTCTTTTGCATAGAGACTGTCCAGTTTGGCCAATGTACATGGCAGAGGGGCATTGCTGGCACATGATGGCATATATCACATTGGTAAATGTGCAGGTGAATGAGCCTCTGATAGTGTGGCTGACGTGCTTTGGTCCTATGATGGTGTCCCCTAAATAGATATGTGGACAGAGTTGGCATCGGGCTTTGTTGCAAGGATAGGTTCCTGGGTTAGTGTTTTTGTTGTGTGGTGTGTGGTTGCTGGTGAGTATTTGCTTCAGGTTGGGGGGCCGTCTGTAAGCGAGGACTGGCCTGTCTCCCAAGGTCTGCGAGTGAGGGATTGTCCTTCAGGATAGGTTGCTCTCACAAAAAGAGAGCAGGCCAACTAGAGTGGAAATCTCACAACCACATAGACAATGATGCTGACTACATGCAACAGCAGTCACACTTCCATACCAATAGGGTCAACACGGACATGAGACAGATACACTTCTATTATCTTAGATTAAAATTCTACTAATGAAAATTACTTCATGTTTTTTAGTGGGGACTTAGGCACTACCAAAAGAAACATCTCCCTAATTCAGGGGTCAGCAACCTTTCAGAAGTGGTGTGCTGAGTCTTCGTTTATTCACTCTAGTTTAAGGTTTCGCGTGCCAATAATACATTTTAACCTTTTTAGAAGGTCTCTTTCTATAATACTATAATATATAACTAAACTATGGTTGTATGTAAAGTAAATAAGGTTTCAGAATGTTTAAGAAGCTTCATTTAAAATTAAATTAAAATGCAGAGTCCCCTGGACTGCTGGCCAGGATCCAGGCAGCGTGAGTGCCACTGAAAATCAGCTTGCGTACCGCTTTCGGCACCCGTGCCATAGGTTGCCTACCCCGGTCTAATTGTTTTTATGTATGTATTCATTTATAAAATATCTCTGGGTAAATTCAGCCCTCAGATTTGTATGCACAACCCTCACTGATGTCACAGGGAATTGTGTACATGTATCTAATGGCAGAAATTGGCCCTTGAGCATTTTGATACTTGGGAAAATTGTCTCATAATGCAAAACACTAACTGACAAAGTCATGTGGGAGACAGTGTAATGTAAGTGTGGATTTAGATTGTGAGCTGTTTGAGGCAGGGACTTTTTGTTCTGTGTTTGTACAGCACCTAGCACAGTGGGACCTTGGTTCATGACTAGGCCTCCTAGGTGCTATGGTAGTACACATAATAATAAGTAATAGAGCTAGACATACAGAGCCTGGTCCAAAGCCCAGTGAAGCCAATGAGAATCAAGTTATTACTAGGACTTCACTAGAAAAAAATATTCATAAACACTTTTATGAAATCTTTAGTGACACAACCGTCTTTGAAATAGATGTTGGTTTAGGGTAAACTAGGGTTTGGCCTTCCCTACCTCAGAAAACTTTGAGATCTTTTGAGTACACACTGGGGTGGCGGGGAGGGAAGGGATACAATGGGGCCCAGTCAGAACCACCCCTTCCTCCAGGACAACTCCCCCCAACCAAAAACTGTCAGTTGGAGACCCCTGACTTGAGAGGCACTAGGACCCAAGTGGTGTCTCTTCACCCTTGCGGATTCAGGAGAAAGCTGCAGAGAGGAGCCAGTCAGAGACCCCAGCTGGTAGGGACAGAAGCAGCCAAACCAGGGAGCTCTGGATATTCAGAGAACTTTCTACAGTTCTGACTGGACTTTCTATGTTCTGTGCTGATTGGCTGGCTGTTTGCACCAACCCTTCCCTTCCCTTCCCATCCCTTCCCTTCCCTTCCCTCAGTCTCTTCCCCTCTGCTTCATGCCACACCTGCCCCTCTTCACCCTTCTTCCCCGCCCCCTTCACCCCCTTCCCTTCTCTTCCCATTTAGCTGATTCCCTCCTAACTAAACCCATGTCCCAGAAATCATGGGACTAACGTGCCGTTTGCTGCCATCACAGTGTTCACTCTGTTTGTGTGTTCTCCATCCCCTTCCCCTCCCCCACACTCTGGGTCTGTCTTGTATATTTAGATTGTATGCTTTTGGGGGCAGGGACCGTCTACTACTGCTTGTACAGTGCCTAGCGCTCTGGGGCTCAGCTCTTGGTTGGCCCTCAGGCACAACTGTAATAAACATGGTTATTAATAATATGGGGAGTCTGGGTATTTGGTTATTCGGCCTGCCCCAAGCAGCCATTTTCTCTCACTTGTGGAAGCTGTGTCCCTGAGAGCAAAACTATGGGAGCAAAGTTGCTGGATGGTGCATGATGATTGAGGCTGTCACTCCTAAACTGCACCCTCTGGGGCATACATGCAGGGGAATCTGACTTCTATACCGCTGCTACAGTAACATTCCAAGTGGCTGGGAAGTTCAGCTGAAGCACAAATATGAAGTTCAAGGTGGCCATGTAAATATGTAAAAAGGCTATTACTGCTCTAATAGGAAATTTAAAAATGCAAGATGTTCAGCGAATTTTAGGGATCTTAAAGAGCTATTTTGCCATCATTTTGGTATTGCTATAGCAGTAATGCAAGAAATACAGTAAATACAGCTCTGATGAAGAGCTACTCTCAGTTGCTGAATTTTTTGGTTGCAAAATTTCATGTAGATTTACTTTGCCTTTTGGCAAAGGCTGAGAATTGAAATGCCAAATCCAAACTCTCCTCCCCACAAACATTTCCAAACTCATGGGTTGTTTCAGTAGCAACTTCTATGTATCTAAGAGACTGCAATTTGCTCTGTCTATCCATCTCTCTGCTATGTAACATGGAGAGGGTAATACATCCTGTCAAGCTGGCCTGCTGTGCCACAAGAGCCTAGGTACCAACCTCAGGGCAGACAGTTAGGAAACAGGGCACAAACCCCAAATTGATTGTGACTTCTATACTGAGATTTCACCAACCAACCATCAAATATGAACACCTCACGCACTATAATAGCCATAACATGGAGTCACAGACAGTCCCCATATTGGTACTCCAATCTGTCTTGCCACCCAGGCAAGCTTGCCTTTGTGATAAATAGTCCCTTATACCAAAGATCTCAGCAGCGTTCTGGTTACTCCCAGTCCCAAAAGACTAGTCACTTACCCCAGGTCAACTGCAGCTTAGATTTCAAACCAAAGACAACACTTGCAGCCAATCCTGTAATAAACTATCTAAAGATTTATTTTATAGGAAAAGGAAACAAGTTATTTACAAAGTTAAAAGTAGACGTATACACACAGAAAGGAGTTCCAATCTTAAGTTTCAAAAAGTAGTAGAAGCTTCTATGATAAGCAAGCTCTATATGTCCTTTAGGACTGTGATTCATGGGGCAAGGGGAGGAGTAGCTTCCTTTGATGGACACACAGCCAGCCAGTGAGATGTAAAATCCCTCTTGGTCTGCCCAAACAAGCAGAGAACAGACCAAGAGGGATTTTACATCTCACTGGCTGGCTGGGTGTCCATCAAAGGGAGCTACTCTCCCCACCCCACCCCACCCCAAATCATTTATCACCAGGGCTAACCCAGGCTAAGCACTGGGAATCTTTTGATTATGCTCAGTAATCCTTTCCCCTCTGATATTCCACAAAGTTCATCTGGTGTTGATGGGCCTTCTTTGTTGGGCAGGACATAACTAGTATTTCACATTTGTTAATGCTTCTTCCATGTCTGGTGATTTACATAGTTACAGAGGCTTACAATGCAAATGCTCAAATATTACCTTGCAATATGGGATACAGATGTTATAACTGAGATTAATGCATGCAGTAACTTACAAGCATTCAGTAACGCCTAACCACTAAGCACATTTTTATAACTCTAATACCTATTTTACCAATACTAACACACCGGTGAACCAGACTGATTCCAGCTATGTCAGGGGTTCCCAAACTTGGTTCACAGCTTGATCAGGATAAGCTCCTGGTGGGCCGCGAGACGCTTTGTTTACCTGAGCGTCCATAGGTACGGCTGCAGTTCGCCATTCCAGGCCAATGGGAGCTGCGGGAAGCGACGCAGGCTGGGCCACCACTTTCCACAGGTCCCATTGGCTGGGAATGGCAAATTGAGTTTGAGAACCCCTGAGCTATGTGTTTGTCAGTATCCAAATGAGATATGGGGAATAAACTTGGCATAAACTAGCACCTGGTTTTTCAGCATCACACACCCTTCAAAAGGAGTGAATTTTCACAAGCTGGCGAGGACATTTAATCTTATTTTTATACATATAAAATTGCTCCTTTTCCATCAAATGTCAGACATACCAAAACAAACACATTAAGTGTTATGGATTATGGGCATTATTTTATTCAGGAGTCTCCTCCTTTTGTTCCATCCAGGGTGAGGTACAGATCTTTTACATTTCCTTGATAAACTCCATACATAGGGTATTCACAGGCTATTAAGCAACTCTACAAACATACGTCTGAGTAACGCAAACCCTGGCAAAAGGATGCTTAATGGGCAGGGGTTGAGTTTGTAGTTCCTTGTGAATTGTACAGATTATGGTGATGTTTTTTACTGAACTCACTCAATTACATGTTATGCAATGGAGGAAAAAAATAGTCACAGCTGGAGCTGGGTGCACTGTACAAAATGTAACACTGGAGATTTTGTTATCTGTATACATCTTGTAAACACATCACACAGCTCTCTCTCCTGCCTACAATTCCAGTTATTTTCAACGTTAGTAGAGGGACATAAATCATTTCACCTTGTTTACACTAAGCTCGAGGCAGAGCATCTGTTGTATTTTAGATTATGTCAGCGCTGTGGTGAGATGGGGTCTCTCTCCAAGCATCTCTCAGCAGACATTGAGAACTATGATGTATTTCTTTTTATAAACAGCCCCAGTTTCCAGAGTCTAATGAATGTCTTACTAGAATCGCAGGCTTTTCAATGATTGCTCTAAAGGACCTGTAATTTGTTTAATGCAGTAGCCCCTCCTACTCTTGCCCAAGAGCATCTTGTGGGCTCGAACCCACCAGGGGATTTCCTAATTGGGAGTGTCCCTTCAAGAAGGCCTTGGTGTCCTCCACAATGGATAGATCAAGCAGTGGCAGCTCTCAGCTGTGGGAGGAGGATGGGGCTGACTAGCCAAGTGTTTCCTGCTCCCAAACTCTGTAAAGCTAGGATTTTAGGGCTATGTGCCTCTCCCCACAGCAAGTAGTGTTTTGGACAGTGCCTTCACATTCTTGGAGGCCCTAGTGATGTCAGCAATTCCAAACTCTGAGAGCTGTTTTGTAAGATGGTGGGGTAGCTGAGTTTCTAGGGTTGCCAACCATCCAGGATTGTCTTGGAGTCTCCACGAATTAAAGATTAATCTTTAATTAAAGATAATGTCATGTGATGAAACCTCCAGGAATTTGTCCAACCAAAGATGGTAACTTTAACTGAGTCAGGAATAGGTGATGGGAAGGGCAGAGTGGTGCCTTCACAGCCCAGAACTCTATGACATAAATATTGTCCTGCTAGGAGTGCAGGGGATTGGACTAGATGACGTCTCGAGGTCCCTTCCAGTTCTATGATTAAGATATTAGACATGCACATTCTTAAGGGCTAGTTCTGAAGTCACACTGGCTTTTCATTGACTTCAGTGGGATTACTCCTGATGTACACCACCGTGAGAGCAGAATCAAATCTGTAGATGTCCAAACTACCCGCAGGTGTGGGGTAGGGTGGCGGCTGATTGGTACCAGGAGCACTGCCCAATGGTGTGTTTTCGGACTGAAAGAGAAGGATGTACCCAAACTGAAGTCACATAGGGGACGTGAGTTAGGAAGGCAGAATACAAGTGCCTGAGTTAGAATTTAGCCAGGCTATAAGGGCTACTACTTCTATATTAAATATCTTCTGGTAACAAGGTAATTTCTTTTAAAAAGTGGGCGTTAGTGAGTATTTTGAATGTTAAATCCAACAGCAGTCTGTTGGTCTCTGAAATCTCACTCGGATTTGAAAGCCAAATTCAAAAATTGTAATGACTCAGTAAAATGTGACAGAGAATTCTGTAGCCATTCTCCGGCAATGTTAGACACCCAACCATTTCATAATTCGTCTTTATGCATTTTATTCACATAGCTATTTGCTTTGGGGCATCGTTAATCAAGCAGCTGGAATTCATGCAAGGTGGAATGGGAAAAGAGGTGAATTAAAAAAGAAAAAAGGCTTATTCTGGAATAATAAAAGAACTCCTTTTATATCTCCAAGAAGATGCCTCACAAACTGCCTTTGTGTTGTCAGTGTTAAGATAATACAGATGGTTTTGTTTTCCAGATGTCAGCCCTGGTGCTTGCATTCCCTGAGTAAGTAGGAGAGAGTTCAGATGGTTTGTTTTTGCCAAATAGCTGGCAAATTTCAGGTACGGTGTGAATGAGCCTTTCACAAGTGTTTGCTTAGATGGCCAGGAGTTGCAGGCAGTTACAGTGCAGGGGATGGAGGGTCTGTGAAATTTCTCCACCATTGGACATATTTGTGGCTCCTTATATCATGGTCCCCATGTCAGTCACATAGGCTTTTACTGCTGCCAGCTGTGCACATTCTGCTGCAGAATGTAGGGGGGCACCAGACCTGTTGTAGAATATTATCAAGAGGTTATCGCCTCATGGGCCAAGATGACTTGACCTCCACAGAATTGAGTGTAAGGGACGAATGGAAGTCAGAGAATGCAGCAGTTCTGAAAATACAGGTGCATTGGTATTTATTTTACCACAATTTTACACCCATTCTGCTTTTAGTCACAGAGTCTATAAGATCTGCATGCTCCATGTTTCTCAAGTGCCATTAGAGTCTCTTTTCTTCCAGGAACCCAAAGTTCAAGTTGTTAAAGGGAGGCAGGTCCAGTATGTGCCCAAATTCTCCCTTGGTCAGTACCTTCCTTTCCAAGAGTCTGCCCTGCTCCTGGGCCCCTTTCTAGCCTTCCTGGTTTACTGGCCAGTCTCCACCCAACCAGCTTTCACCAGGCCATTCTTCAGAAAACAACAACAGCACCCTTCTAGAAGCAGAAATCTCCCTCTATCCCCTTTGGAATAAGATGGGTCTTCCTTATAGAGGCCCCAGACCATTCCCCCCAGTCTGAGGGGATTTTGGTTGATTAAAGCCAGCTGGACCACCTACAGATGCTTGGTTTTCTCCTGCCCTTGTGTGACAATTCAGTCTGTCACAAAACACTCTCTAACTCCTAGCTACTCATGTCATGTTCACAACAAAACTAGCTGACTCTTATGGGAAATTACTATGGCTATAGTTAACTCACACAATTAACTAAAAAAAATTAATCATGATTAATTGCACTGTTAAACCATAGAATACAAATTGAAATTTATTAAATATTTTTGGATGTTTTCAAATATATTGATTTATATTACAACATAGAATACAAATGTACAATGCTCACTTTATATTATTTTTATTACAAATATTTGCACTGTAAAACAAAAGAAATAGTATTTTTCAATTCACCTCATACAAGTACTGTAGTGCAATCTCTTTATTGTGAAAGTGCAACTTTAAAATGTAGATATTTTTGGTTACATAACTGTGCTCAATACTTTAGAGCCTACAAGTCCATTCAGTCCTACTTCTTGTTCAGCCAGTCGCTAAGACAAACAAATTTGTTTATATTTATTGGAGATACTGCTGCCTGCTTCTTATTTACAATGTCACCTGAAAGTGAGAACAGGTATTCACATGGCACTTTTGTAGCTGGTACTGCAAGGTATTTATGTGCCAGATATGCTAAACATTCGCATGTAATGACTGTACATGTTTGTTCCATGAGGCTTCAGTACTCCTCAACTGCTCCTCAATGTCCTGTTTAGAAATGTTCTGGGTGAATAGTTTATTCTTTGAAAAATGCAGTTTCAGTCAACCCAAAACTATTCATGAAGTTGACATGAATTTGCCCACCCATTTCCTCAGCAGGAAACAGTTGGAAGTGCCATAACACTAAGGTAGACCCCAGAGTGCTAAATCAAACACAGTCGGCTTCATTTCTTTGAAATGACATCTAGTTTGTGGGACAATCTGTATAAGAGGATGTACAGTGTTTATTTTAAGTGGTCACTCATGCAGAAACTGTTCTGAGACTAGGAATACATAATCCTAACCACATGACATTTAACAATTCCACATGGAAGATGCACTACATTCCCTCCAAATGCATCACTGAAAGCTTGTACTGAACCATATGGGTTCAGTAATATGTCCACATACACATACAGAATGAACCTGTTTCCTTTTGCCAAGGCTGTTTATAATGGTCTTTTTTGCATTAGTGATCCCAAAGCTAACAAGTATATGACAATTATAACTGATTGAGAGAGAACCCATTCTTCTCTCTCTGAAACTATGTCCATACTATATGGCAAAATAAGATCATTATCAGATTACTTTTAATGTAACACAACCAAAGAAGGGTCAGCCACATATTTCTTCTTAACTTTATCCTTAACTCCTATTCTCTCTATTGGACATGATTCTCTCCTGAACTGAGATCTTCTCATCAGGGAGCTGGTGAAGGCTCCCTGAATCACAAGCCACATCTGCTCCAGCCCTGGCATAAGTTAAAATAACCTAATGGTGCTCCACCTCGGAGTTCACTCACATCGGTGTAAATGTGGAGTAAACCACTTACATTACTATAAGTGAGCTCAGCATTTGGTTCCATCTTTTCAGCTAATTACCATAACATCCCTTGTCTTTTGCGTGTGTGTGTTTCTAAATCACAGTAGTGTTGTAGCTGTGTTGGTTCCAGGATATGAGAGAGACAAATTGGGTGGGTAATATCTTTTACTGGACCAACTTTTGTTGGTGAGAGAGACAAGCTTTTGACTGGGTACATGTCACCTCAGGATGGGATGCAGAGATAAAAGGTTTCTTGACACTGTAAATTATTGCTTATTGGAGCAGCTAGTCCTGGAACCCACAAGGGGAGAGGCAATTCTTGATTTAGTCCTGAGTGGAGAACAGGATCTGGTCCAAGAGGTGATTATAGCTGGATCGTTAGGTAATAGTGACAATAATATAATTAAATTTAACATCCCTCTGCAGGGAAAAAACACCACAGCAGCCCAACACTGTAGCATTCAATTTCACAAAAATGAGGAAGTTAAACAGAAATTAAAAGGTACAGTTCCAAAAGTGAAATCCCTGCAAGCTGCATGGAAACTTTTTAAAGACACCATAATAGAGGCTCAACTTAAATGTATACCCCAAATTAAAAAAACACACTAAGAGAACCAAAAAAGTGCCACTGTGGCTACACAACAAAGTAATAGAAGCAGTGAGAGACAAAAAGGCATCCTTTGAAAAGTGAAAGTTAAATCCTAGTGAGGAAAATAGAAAGGAGCATAAACTCTGGCAATTGAAGTGTAAAAATATAATTAGGAAGGCCAAAAAAGAATTTGAAGAACAACTAGCCAAAGACTCAAACAGTAGTAGCAAAACAATTTTTTTTTAAGTTCATCAGATGTAGGAAGCCTGCTAAACAACCAGTGGGGCCACTGGATGATCTAGATGTGAAAGGAGCACTCAAGAACAATAAGGCCATTGCAGAGAAACTAAATTAATTCTTTGCATTGGTCTTCACGGCTGAGGATGTCAGGGAGATTCCCAAACCTGAGCCATTCTTTTTAGGTGACAAATCTGAGGAACTGTCCCATGTTGAGGTGTCATTAGAGGAGGTTTTGGAACAAATTGATAAACTAAACAGTAATAAGTCACCAGGACCAGATGGTATTCACCCAAGAATTCTGAAGGAACTCAAATATGAAATTGCAGAACTACTAACTGTAGTTTGTAACCTATCATTTAAATCAGCTTCTGTACCAAATGACTGGAGGATTGCTAATGTGACACAATTTTTTAAAAAAAGGGGCTCCAGAGGTGATCCCGGCAATTATAGGCCAGTAAGCCTGATTTCAGTACTGGGCAAATGGGTTGAAACTATAGTAAAGAAAAAAATTGTCAGACACATAAATGAACATAATTTGTTGGGGAATAGTCAACATGTTTTTTAAAAAGGGGAAATCATGCCTCACCAATCTACTACAATTCTTTGAGGGGGTCAACAAGCATGTGGAAAAGGAGGATCCAAGGGATATAATTTACTTAGATTTTTAGAAAGCCTTTGACAAGGTCCCTCACCAAAGGCTCGCAAGTAAAGTAAGCTCTCGTGGGATAAGAGGGAAGGTCCTCTCATGCATTGGTAACTGGTTAAAAGATAGGAAACAAAGGGTAGGAATAAATGGTCAGTTTTCAGATTGGAGAGAGGTAAATACTGGTGTTCCCCAGGGGTCCGTACTGGGCCCAGTCCATTCAACATATTCAACATAAATTATCTGGAAAAAGGGGTAAACAGTGAGGTGGCAAAATTTGCAGATGATACAAAACTACTCAAGATAGTTAAGTCCCAGGCAGACAGCAAAGAGCTGCAAAAGGATCTCACAAAACTGGGCTACTGGGCAACAAAATGGCAAATTAAATTCAATGTTGATAAATGCAATGTAATTCCCATTGGAAAACATAATCCCAACTATACATATAAAATGATGGTGTCTAAATTAGCTGCTACCACTCAAGAAAGAGATCTTGGAGTCATTGTGGACAGTTCTCTGAAAACATCCACTCAATGTGCAGTGCCAGTCAAAAAAGCTAACAGAATGTTGGGAATCATTAAGAAAGGGATAGATAATAAGATAGAAATTATCCTATTGCCTCTATATAAATCCACATATTGAATACTGCGTGAGCTCTAGCCGAAGTTGTAGAATCCCCTGAGCCATCAAGCATAAAGCCAGAGGTGAAAGTAAGCTGGTACGGACCGGCAGGGTGTACCAGCAAGAGCCAGTGCGCCATACCAGACCGGCTTCCCCAGGCCGGTGATTTAAACGGCCTGGGGCTCCCTGCAGTGGCCGGAGCCCCGGGCCCTTTAAATTGCTGCCAGAGCCCCACTGCCGGACCCCCTGGGTAGCAGAGGCAGCCAGGAGCCCTGGGGCTCGGGTGGTGATTTAAAGGGCCCAGGACTCCACTGCAGTAGTGGCGGCCAGGAACCCCAGGCCCTGCTGCCGGAGCCCTGGGGTAGCGCCACTACCGCAGTGGAGCCCTTTAAATCGCCGCCAGAGCACCTGGCTGCCGCTGCTACCCCGGCTCTCTAGCAGCGAGGATCCAGTGGTGATTTAAAGGGCCCGGGGCTCCACTGTGGTAGCGGCGGTTGGAGGCCCAGGCCCCTTTAAATTGCCCCTGAGCCCTGGGGCTCCCAGCTGCCTTTGAAGCTGGTAGCTCCAGCGGTGATATAAAGGGCACAGGGCTCCCAGCCACCACTACTGCAGCCAGAGGCCCGGGCCCTTTAAATCGAGCCCGGGCCCTTTAAATATCGATTTAAAGGGCCTGGGATTTAAAGGCCCACCTCTTCCAGTTGAGGCCATGACCCCTCTGGTTGAGGCCCCGCCCCACACTCAGGACTCCAGTGTACTGATAAGTCTTTTAAGTTACTTTCACTCTTGCATAAAGCTCATATGAGGGGCTGTATCTAGGGCAGAGGTGGGCCAACTATGGCCTGCAGGCCACATCCGGCCTGTGGGACCCTCCTGCCCGGCCCCTGAGCTCCTGGCCCGAGAGGCTAGCCCCTGGCTCCTCCCCCACTGTTCCCCTTCCCCTGCAGCCTCAGTCCACTGCGCCGCCGGCGCAATGCTCTGGGCAGCCTGGCAGCGCAGCTGCAGGGCCTGGCCTGACCTGGTGCTCTGTGCTGCGGCGTGGCATGGCTGGCTCCAGCTGGACGGCGCGGCTGTAGCACTGCCAGCCACCGATGCTCCAGGCCGCGTGGAAAGGGGGCAGGGAACAGGGTGGGGTTGATAGAGGGCAGGGGAGTTTGGGGTGTGGATAGGGGTCAGGGGTCTTATGTTGGGACGAATTTGTATATAAACAGAGTCCAAAGCACAATCCTACTAAGCAGGCTGGGTAATCTGCATCCCCTGGGTATTTTAGTAGGTCCTGCAGGAACCCTCAGGAAAAATGGGTGTTTTGATAGTGTGACCACCCTTCACTAGTTAGGAATTTTTTGTGTGCTTTGTTTTTACACATGGATCTACTCATCTGTGCATCTGGTGATGAGTTTACTCCCAAGAATGTGAAGTAATTGTTGGCCTCCAAACTCAAGACATGAAATTTTGCTTTTTAACTCCTTGATGCTTCAGGTTGTACAGCACAGCATGAACAGAATTACATCAGCAGTAATAAAGGCTCTGAAAGGTTCCCTCTCTGCTCTGCTGCTATCCATAAAAGTGGTGTCTCTGACAGAGTGGGATATATGGCTCTAGGGTATGTCTACAAAGCATTTTGAAATGAGCCTCCCAGGCCAGGTTGACGGACACGGGCTAGTGGGGCTCATGCAAATACTCCAAAGTGCTATCTATAGGGCTGTTTTTAAAATCTCAGCTCAGGCTGGAGCTCGGTTTCCCCATCCTGCTCTCTAGGCTTCAGAGCCTGAGCTGCAACTTCAAAGCACTGTCCATACAGCTATTTTGAGAGTTCTATCATGATCCCCGCTAACTCATGTTTGTCCACCTGGGCTGGGTGATTTGCTTCTAAAAGCTGTGTAGACGTACCCTTAGAGGTTTAACTTAATTTTGGAAAGGCATTTTCATTGTAATGAATGTTAGAAGTGAACATATCACTATCATGCATGTCATCTGAGTTAAAATAGACAGGACAGGATTCTGGATATACTAGAGAGAGAGAGTTGCCTGTTGCATTACTGGAGATGCAGAAGCTAGATCTATTTTGGGGTTATGTTTTCATACATTTTTTTCAGGAAAGGAATTTTTAGTTCCACCATCTTTGCTTTTCTAACTTTGGCTTACTGGCCTGTGATTTATGCCATCTAAAAATGCTTTATTACGGTAGATGCTCAAGTCCAAGAAAGTCCTATTGGTCGATGTTGAAGACTTGTTTCAAAACTGCATCTGGATTTATTACTGTAAACCCCATGATCTAGCTCTCCTAAGATACGCAGCTTTTCTCTTGCTGAGAAACATGAGGTGATCAAACTCCATATCAACAGCAGAAAAAAGCATATTAAATCCTTATGTGCATGTGTGCATGTGCGTGCATGCACACGCACACACACGTATGTGAGCCAAAGAATTGAAATTTGGGTGGGAAAATAGTTTGAATGTTTGTTTCATGTTCCAATGCTGCCCTTTGGGGCTATGGTATAAAGAGGAAGCACAATATAATTTGGTCTCAACTGAGCTAATTTATGGACTAGACAAAGAGAAACAGGCAGAAAAGAAAAACAATTAATTTCTTATATTGTGTTAATATGAGGCACAAGAAAAGATCAGTGTGCACTCAGCTTTATTTTCTTCAGAAATGCCCATTTATGAGTGAGTGCAGTAATAAATCCTCAAACTGCAGATAAATACAGGCAGGAAACAATGTGTGTAGAGTGACTGATTGTGCCACTGACTCTGTCCGCATTTCCACTTCCAAAAATTTGATTGTGTACAGATTTTTGAGTTGACACTTAGTACCTACCCTAATTTAAACCAGAAAAAATATAAAAATGAGAGCAAAGTAACATCTAGAATTTAAGACACATGACTAGGAACTGGGGTTGTGGGTTCCAGTCTTACATCTGTCCTTGACTTGCTGTGTACCTTGTACAAATGACTTAACATCTGTGTGCCTTCGTTTCTCTATCTGTAAAAGCAGGAGGGGAAAATGACACTTCCCTCCATCACAAGGCTCTAGTGTCACTTCTGGCCTCACTGAGAGCAGGCAGTTCCTGATCTTGCAAGATTTCCAGTTCACCTTTCTAGACTCAGAAGTTTAGATGAGATTTGGAAAAACATCTGATCCTGTCAAAGAAGCTGGTTCTCCTTCACTTCACAAAGGGAAAAGGCTGTTTTAGAGCTAGTCTTCTGTGCAGCACTCACAATGAACCAAACAGTGCCAATCATAATGCCTTTGCATTTACACAGAGGGTGTGATTTTGCACTATTGAAGTCAACAGGAACTTTGCCATTAACTCCAATGGTAGCAGGACAAAGCCCCTAGATGTGAAGATCCATAGTAGCAGGAGTATGTTCTTGATGAAAGTGACTGGTTTGAAAGCAACTTCCTCTTGGCTTTGATTTAGGTATGAAAATATACAGGAGAACCTTGGAGACTTCTGGGCCACTGTCCTGGCACTACAGCCTTTCTGTACTGATGTAAATATCATATGTTTGTTCTCTAGGCTGGAGAGTCCTTTTTCGTGTGGTACCTTCTGGGTGCCTCAAGCCCAGGATGAGGTAAATAGGCCCTTAGAACACCCACAGTGAGAATAAGAGACCATTTCCCAGCTTCACTTCTGCTGCTGACTGGGTGCTGGGTAGGCTGGACAGTGCCCTGAAAATATTGCCTTTAGATCAGGGGAGAGTAGCCTTACCTTGCTTGCCCCAAAGACCGAAGATGATAGGAACAAGCCATCGAGCCTCCAGCTGAAGATGTGGAAGGTAGCTAGTCAGCTGACTCTTGAATGTAGCAGGAGAGGAGAAGAGCTTGATTACTCCCTGATGCCAATCTAACCAAAGAGGGGTTTCCTGGGATGGAAGGGAAAATGCACATCTTCTCGAAGATTTGCTGAACCTCAGTAAGTTTTGGGTTCATGCTGAAACTAGACCAACCATGCTTGGTTGGGGAAGTCAGTGTGTACGTTTTTCACAGCCCTGTAGAGGGAAAGACTTTACTCTCCTGGCAAGGACTCATTTGTCATGCAGGGAAGTCAGGCCATCTTGAGGGAGGATGCACAAGGCAGGAAATGGAGCCCAGTATGAATGAGAGTGTTGTTCTTGGGTGTTTTTCTCTGGAGGAGGAGGAGGAGGAGCTGGGCTGCCAGAGCATCCGGAGCGCTGAGGGGTTGGCTTATGGGCTCATTTTTAAAGCACAAAACACTAACTATGAATGGTAACAATAGCCCTTCTTTAACACATTTGGCTTCTTCCAAATACAGTCGCGAGCAGGAATAAACAAAACATTAACACTGTCATGGCCACAGTCCAGCCTCCAGCATATTCCCAGGGTTCTCATTGATGAGGTCCCATTATTTTCAACACAGAAACATAGAGGGAGTGTCCAGCATATAACTGGACAAGTGCTTCTTGATGGAACTTGTGTATAAAGTGCACTTAGTGCGTCAAAGCCTTCGGGACTGCATGTGTCTGGACAGTAACACAGAGCATTCATTTAGATCAATAGACCAGCAGGGCTGTGCTCCAGCAGCACACACTATTCCAGCTAAGACTTGGAGGAACCTGCCTTTAAAAGAAATGCAACAGCATCTAAGGCCTTGGTCCAGAACACTATCCCACTGCTAACGCAAGCGGTGAGCAGCCAGCATCAGCTACAGCCGAGAGTGCAAGGGGTATACGCACCTTTCTGTCGCAATGGGATTGTTCAGGGCACTGAGCCCATGGGCCTGCCTCTCTGCCCCCTGCACATGGGAACCATCAATAGTTGGAAGAAGCTTGCACAGATGGACCAGGAAAACATCCATGCATTTCGGGTTCCTTCCACACAGCATCACTACAGCAGATGCCACAGGCAGTAAATCACAGCTTTCCAACCCAAATGATAAGCCAGAGGCCTTTCATCTCCCTCTCCAGGAAGGGAACAGCAGCAGCAGCAGCAGCAGCTGGGGTGGGGGGCGGGGAGAGGAGGGCCTGGCTGGCCTCATCATTCACTCAGCTCTGAAACATAGATGTTGGATTTTTTTTCTCATTTGCGCTATTGCCATTGTTTGCCAGTCCTCCTTAACCCTGCCCATCTCCTTCCACTGCAATTCCCCAGCCCCACATCATCACTGTCTCTGCCCATTGTGCTTTTCAGTCTCCTCCCCTGCACTCTCTCCTTCCCCTCTCAACCTTCCTGCCCCTCATTCTCCATCCCCCTTTACCTTCCTCTCACAACCCACTGTCAGGCTCCCTCAGGAGTTCTTCTAGGGAAAGCAGCTTTCCTTTCAGGTAAAGGATCCACTAAAGCCCCATCGGTGGATGTTGCACCAGGGATGCACTAGATGCCATCATTCCCCAGATGTCCTAGCCACATTCCCCTAGCCAGTGCCACTCATTTTTTGGGTAGAACAGACCACACATGAACCCCTGGGGGAAGAGAGGTTGCAGCTTCTTTTGGCCACCACAGTCTTAACTCCCAGTGGTCCCCCATTGGGGCTGTGCGTCTGGGTCGGCCATCGGAAGCCAGCACAGACCTGAAAGTGAATCTGGCCTGAGATGTTTCTACTGATGCACAAATGTCTGGGCACTCTGCCATGGCTGAGAAGGAAATGCAGGCACAGAATATAAAAGTGAAGTGGGCTACTGATGAAATACTGTTTACAGTTTTCCAGGTAAGACTGTGGAGCCACAACAAATGTTAAAGGATGGGAGATGATTCCTAGAGCATTGCAGGTCTTCCCAAGCATACTGGTGTGGTTGATTATTCCTTTCTCACTATGCAGGGACCTTCTGGGGTGGAAAGTGATGAAGCCATCAGTTTTGTATTATTAGCATCTGTGTAAATTTCAAAAGTTCATGTCATGATTCCTACATGTTATCCAGATCCACCCTGGGAAAGCTATTCAGATCTTGAGAAATCATTGGTGGTTGTGCCTCAGTGTTATTATGAAACATAAATGTATTATTTAAAATGCAATCTCTGTAATAAAGTGTTTCCTATTGTTCAGGCCCGCATAGCATTTTGTAGCTGGGCTCGTATGTGCTCACAGGCTGGAAAATAAGTGTAATAACAATATGCTGCTGTTCTGTTTTGTCAATATTCATCCAGCTTTTACCTTGGGATAATACAAAAGTTACTGCCATATGTGTAATGTGGAAAAAAAGACAGCAGCTAGTAATATACATTTAAACTTAAACCTCTTAATATTTTGTATTTCAAAATATTGTGTGTTGCTCTCTATAGCTTTGCTGAGCTGCATGTGACGGTTCTGTATCCCGCTGTATGGACGATACATGGACAATATACTGGGGTCCAAATCCACATGCCACAGACACAGTAATTTCCTATTGGATCCAATCTTGCTCACCACTGGTGGGTTCATGGGACTTGAAGGACAGCAGATTTGATGTTGTTTTGCCAGGTAAGTGTGAGGATGATTTGCAGGGGAGGTGCTGGCATTATCTGCATGTGGTGATGTACTGCTTGATGGGGACTAAAATCAACAGCACTAGTGGGCCAATGAATCCATGCAGATCCCCTGGCCAACTCCCAACGTGGGATGGAGGATATAAGTGACCTTCTGGAGCTATTGCTTCATCTCGTGGGTTACCATGGCTGCTTCATTGCTTGTGGGGGAGGTAATTCCATTAAACAAACCCCAACAAAACTCTCCATGCACAAAGTCCATTTATTCGGGCCCTGCAAAAGGTGAGAAGATTTAACCCACAGACAGAATGTGTCACTGTGATGGGACATACACCTCCCACCCTGCACAACAAGGGGTTAAGGAGCTGCTCTGGGCTCAGTCAACTCCACCCTGCCACAGCTGCCAGGAATCTACAGGCTGGAGGAGAAGTTTAAAAGGGAAGCAGAGCAGCTCACTTGTGGGCAGACCAGGGAAGAGAACAGATCTTCAACCTTCAGCTCCTGAGGAGAGGGCTGGTTGAAGGCAGGCGCTTCCCTAACAACTCCTGCCTGAAGGCCAGATCCTGATATGCCCTGAGAGGGAGGCATTCCGCCCCCCTAGCCCTGCTCAGTTTATTTGTGTTAATTCCCCTTGCTTTTTGTTCATAGACTACCCTGGAAGGGGAGAGGTTTTGAAGTGACATAGCCAGTGGGCCAAGTCACAGGAAGAGGTAGGCCACTGCAGATGTGGAGCACTCAATAGCAGCAGACCCCAGTGCTGAGACAGCTGCTATGCCACAGCTATTGTTGAGGAGATGCCATTGGTGAGTTGATCCTTTCACAGTAGTATGTAGTAATATCAGCATATTGTGTATGGCAGTCCTCTTTTCTATCTGCCTAAGGCACTTTTGTGGCTCCGTTTACCTGAGTGATTCACAAATGCCAATGTATTTATCCTCCCAACACCACTATGAGGTTGGGCAGTGCTGTTGTCACCATTTTACATAGGGGGAGCTGAGGCACAGAGAGGCTAAATGCCTCGCCCACAGTCACACAAGAAGTCTGTGGTAGAGCAGGGAATAGAACTCAGATCTCTCAAGTCTCAGGCTAGTACCAACAGACCAGCTTTCACTACTAGAATAGGATTTTTTTTTAATGTCACTTGTATGCCAGGTATTGTTAGCAGCAACACATGGCCAGTTCAAATACCTAAGGGTTCTTGTACAACAAACACCATTGGCTTGAGCCACCACCTAGAATTTCTGGGATCACTAAACCTGAGTGCCCTTACTAGTTGCCCACTTGTGAGCACTAAGTCTGTATGAAATTAGGAAAATTTTATGGGGGGTAAAGGAACACTGCATCAACTTGGGAGACCACAACAACAATCCATCTATAATAATGATAAATAAAACACTCTCCCATAGTAACTTCAGCAATTGTCTGTTAACTTGGTTCCCCACTCACCAGTGTGAATGTCCAGTAGACATATATCCTTTTACCATGTCACTTTCCCCTTTGTTGAGCCTTTGTTTGACACTCACAATTTAGTGTCAGTCGGTATTGTACTCCCAGAATGCTGAGCTATGCAGAGCCCCTGGATAGGCATGTCTCCAGTCTCTTGGGAAGTGCTTCCTGGTCCTGTCTTGAGGCTCCACCACCTAAGACAGTTAGGGTGACTTCAGCTTTATTTAATTTGTGGCTAGAAGGAGCCTCACCAGATTTCACACGCAGCTGAAGCTGTAGGGCACAGCAGCAGAGATAACAGCCATCTCTATATTGCATCCAATTAAAGAGCCTTCTCTGAATCATCTCCTCTCAAATAGTCCTTCCATCAGTAGATCATTAGTGGAAGGGAACTTGCAGCCTACAAGACCTTCAAGCAGAGTCATTGCCACCAAAGATGCATGCTTTGCCAAAAACTAGGAACTCTTCACCTTTTCCCCTCTTCGGTTCCACTACCCAATCAATTCTGTGTTTGCATAAAGTTATGCAGACTCCCACAGTGTCCCTGGAGGAATTCTGGGTAGAAACCACAGGCAGATGAAGCAGCAGTGATGCCATTTCCCCCACATTCATCAACAGATGGGGGCAGAGAGTTCCTTATCCTCTGAAGCTTTAGGCCACAGAGCTTACATTAAATTAAACAATTCTGGTAAATTAAAAAAAGTTCTTTGGAAAGGTTGGTCTATTTTAGCTCTGATTCTCATTTACACTAAGGCCCCTTTACATCACTCCAGAAGGGTAAATGGGCCTTAATGTTGCAGGTTAATGCCCATCTATTGTTATGCTACATTTTTTCAGAGTTTTTCCCTGGAGGTGGCAGGCTTTTCCTATTAAAATCCTACCTTATATGACTCCAGTAGGCAGGACTCCAATTTGGGCACAATCTGGTCTCCAAAGGAAACAGAGAAGATCAATCTAATCTAACTTATTTCAGAAGGATGGATCTTAGTATTGTGTCCATAGTTAAAAATGAAGTCCTATATTCCGCAATGAATAAAGTTTGTTCGAACGTTTGCAAACTGTAATGTTTGTAAAGCACTTTAAATGCTCAGATGGAAGCCACTATAGCAACAAAAAGTATTATTATTGTTATGACTTGCCTATGAGGGTTTGTTGATTTATAAGAACCCGAGATAAAACTTTCTATAAAAAGAGTTGAAGTCTCCATGCAGTAATCACAGCCAGAGTCATTATTGTGTAGGTTTAAATGCTTTCCTTGGTTTGATAGTTAAAGCTGTGAGGTTCCTTTTGTTCAGAAGCTCTGCAGTACAAAATGAGGGAGATGCCCAGGTTTAACTTTCCAGGCTGCGCGATCTCCATGAGCCGTCTTGGACTACAGGTTTCCAATCTGAAAAACTCAGGACTGGGGCATGAAAGGGCAAGACTGGTGTTAAGCTGTGAGACTTGTTAGGCTCCTAACAAGACAGCTGCTTCTGTGGGAAGGGTAGTGGTGCCTGACCTGAGCAGGGAGTTGCCTGTAGGCAGTCTGTTGGCACCTCTGTTTTAAGGAGCAGGACTTGTATGTTTTGTAAATAAGCAAATGACAGTAAGAAAATACCTAACCTTGTGTCACTGACTTCTGCTCCAAACAGGAAGCTGGCTTGCAAGGCCCCAAATTCTGCTACTCCTTGGCAAAGGGGCAACTGTATTATTTATTTCATATAGATTGTATAGATTTCTTCAGGACAGGGACTGTCATTAACTAGATGTTTGTACACAATGTACACCCTACAGAATGGGTCCCAGTACTGACTGAGGCCTCAAAACACTACTGCAATAATAATAGAAACTGGAGATATTTGTTGCAAATGGCTAGACAGCTGTGGCCCTGTAACAGACTAAATTTACATTTGAGCACCTTTTGAAATGCTGGTTGATTTGTGTGACTGATGGCAAATTACAGTGCAGTATCCCAGAGGTGATAGGAATATTCTTTGAGGAATTTAAAACTCATGTTAAATGTCTTGGCTGCTGATGTTTCCTGATGAAACCAGACCTTCTGAAGTTTAGGTCTGTTTAAGCCTGTGCAAGGAGCAGATTAAATGAGAGCTCACTCACTGATCTCTGCTTCTAGTCAAGCTTTTGCAACTTGGCTGAGAGGTGCAAGAAGAAGAAGGAGGAGGAGGGGTGGTAACAAGGAGAAGAGTTAAACAAAAATACAACCCTAACAGGATATGAACAAACAGCCTTGGAACTACGGTGCAGACATTTATCCAGCAGGCTACAGTCTTTTGTTGGCATCCCTGGAGTTTAATGGTATGACTTTGTTCACTTTTAGGGTTCTCATATTTTTCCTATTAAAGACATATTCAGTACTACAAGGAAAAACTCAACGTGCAGAGTGTAAAGTTCAAAGAAAGAATGTTCCCAATCCACATGCATGCAAAATTTCACAAAAATGAGACTTCATGCTGCATATGTTTTGCTCATTGAACAAAAAGGGCTCCGTCATAAGTGTTTGCAGCATTGAGCCCCTCAGCCCACCTCCATTTAAACCCCTTTGTCAAGCAAATCGAAAAATGAAAACCTATTTTAGCAGAAAAATTTAACGGGTTTTTGTTTCAAAGCTGACTTGCTTCTTAGAGATTTTTCAACATTTTTATCATAGACACTATTGAAATTCAACACTTTTCACTAATCAGAAATGAAACCATTTGCTAGTAATGTTTTTATGATTTTTTTCGGGGGTGGGGTGGGGAATAAACATGGAACTTTTCATGGATTTTTTTTTTTTTTGAAAAACAGGTAACTTTTTGATTATATATATATTTTAAAAAATAGGTCTACTGAGTGCTTTTGAAATATAAGGCAATATATCCACTTGGATAGATAATCTTATCATTGGTGGGACTGTAGCGAGATTGGACTAAATCCAACCTTGGTATAATCATGTGCAACACCCATTGAAATCAATGGGTGAGTTGAATCTATTGATGCCTGGGCTAAATATGGTCCATTATTTTGACCTCCAGAAATCTGCCATGGGAAATCTAGGTTAGATATTAGGAAAACCTTTCTAACTTCGAAGATAGATAAGCACTGGAATAGGCTTCCAGGGGAGGTTGTGGAATCCCCATATGACACTAAACACCCCTGTATTCATATCCCCCATACCACAGCAATGTTTGTACAAAATATGCCTTGTAAGATATCATTTGAAAAGTAACTGCATGCTGGTTGTTAATAGAAGGATAACATGCATTTTATAATATTAATTCCCTCTGTCTAATGTCACTAGGACCTGTTTAAAAGGATGGCCTAGCCTAGGTAAAGATGATAAACAGGTCTGTCCCAGACATAGGAATGTGGGTTTACATCAGTTTTCATATTAACCATAAATGAAGCTATCAGGCAGACCAGCAGGGTTTGTCTTGAGACAGAACAGCGACAGAGAATTGACTTTGTTCCTACACCCCAGAGATACGCAGGAGACTGAATCCCCAGGAGGCCTTTCTAACTTGGAGAACAAAGACAATTCTTTGGGAATATAAGGGACAGAGAGACTCCATCTTGCACTTAAGAATACTAGAGAAACCAGCACCTCCATAGTTCTGTGGAAGGTCCTGACCGAGAGAATGTCAGCCCTGCTGGACAAAGAATATTGGTAAGAGGAGTCATCTTAAATAACTGTACCTTACTAGATTTAGTCTTAGACTTTCTGATGCATCTTTTCACTTTTATTTGCTTATAACCATCTATACTTCTATTTCTGTTACTTAGTACGACTTAACCTATGTCCTATTGTTAATAAAATTGTTTTATTTTTAATCTAAACCACCCCAGTGCTGTGTTTGAATTGAAGTAATTACTAAGTGCAGTTAATATGGCAAGCTGCTCGGTACTGACTCTTTGAAGGAGCAAACAAACCTTATTATTTTTTGAGTTATCAAGGAAAGGGTTGGACATTTCAGGGAACATGGATTTAGGGAAATTTAGGACTGAAGGTGTATTAGGGTCACTTGGCTAGCAGTAACCCAGGCTGGTGGAGACCAGAGAGTGGCTGTGGTGTAACATGCAGGTTGCTGTAGTCACAGTTCCTGAACCAGGGCTGCTTATCACACTGACGCTCAGTACATGCTTGTATGCTGGCTGTGAGCATCCAGACAGGAAGTTACAGCAGCAGAGCATTTTAAGGCACTCAGGGTGACAGGACAAGTGGTGAAGCAATCTCTCACTGGTTTGGGTTGCATCCCAGAATGTGACACCCCATCACTTCTTAAGAACAGGTTAGACAAGCACCTGTTAGGGATGAATCATAGAAATGTAGGGCTGATGGGATGGTCTAGGTATACTTGGTCCTGCCTCAGCATGGAAGTCCAGACTAGATGACCTCTTAAGGTCCCTTCCAGCCCTACATGTCTATGATTCTGCTTTTTTTTTTCAATTAATGTACTAAAACAGTGTTTCTCAAACTGGGGTCACTGCTCGTGTACGGAAAGCCCCTGGCTGGCTGGGCCAATTTGTTTACCTGCCGCATCCGCAGGTCCGGCGGATCATGGCCACTTGGGATTTCACAAAACTAGAAGGGATAACATTCAGTTCCTTTGGCCACAAGAGCACATGCCCTCCCATTTGAGATATAGCAGTCAATGCTACCAGTAAAGAGCTCCAGCTCTGTCCAAGATAGTGCACTGGGATGCACACATACTAGCCAACTCACTCCACTCCTATTTACTGTAATTACTTTACTCAAAATCGACATCAGTATAGCACTGGAAGTTGGAATCTATGCTTCAATTCTGTTCAGATTCTTATGCTGCAACCACTAGCATGATACCTGAGGGCTTGTGTACATGGTGGAGTGCTCTACACGGGTATGATTTCTAAAGCACACTTATGTATTGCTCACTAACTGGTCCAGGTAGACCCTGCCGGTGCACTTTAAAATAGTGCTGTTTGAAACAGAATTATGTTAAAATACTCTAGGGCAGTGGCTCTTAATCTTTCCAGACTACTGTACCCCTTTCAGGAATCTGATTTGTCTTGAGTACCCCAAGCTTTTCCTCACTTAAAAACTACTTGCTTACAAAATCAGACATAAAAATACAAAGTGTCACCGCAGACTAAGACTGAAAAATTGCTTACTTCTCATTTTTACCATATAATTATAAATCAATCAGAATATAAATATTGTACTTATAGTTCAGTGTATAGTATATAGAGCAGTGTAAACAAGTCATTGTCTGTATGAAATTTTAGTCTGTGCTGACTTTGCTAATGATTTTTATGTAGCCTGTTGTAAAACTAGGCGAATATCTAGATGAATTGATGTACCCCTGGAAGACCTCTGCATACCCTCAGGGGTACGTGTACCCCTGGTTGAGAACCACTGCTCTAGGGAACCTCTAGTGTGAACCAGCAGGGGCTATGCCTACCAATTAATGCACAACATGTTAGTACGCTTTAGAAATCACCCCCGCCCCCACCCCCAGAATGACATTATTCCACCATGGAGACATGCCCGAGTCACTTCTAGAAGTCCTTTAAGCGATATGACGTGCACCTATCACATTCAGTTCTTTCCTTCTTTGTCCCTTCCTCTTCCAAGGGGAAAATTAGGGGATCTGGAGGTTTAAAGAGAATTACAAAATGCCTCATATGTTGTGCTATGTGTTTTTTTTTAATTAGTGAAGGATGGGTTAAAGAAATATGCCTTCCACTTAGAGTGGGAAAGGTCTCACTGGCAGCTGTGTGACTTGCCCTTTTACCACAATGCATTATTTAGTCAAACTAGCCTATTTAGATCCTATTATGCAAACATTGCCATTATTTGCTCATGTTGTTCCCTGATGCCAAGATCTTGTTTGTCTCATCCAGTTGAGTCTTTCTGCAGGGCTACTTGCAAGGCTTCACTTAGTGCTCATTCAGGTCATCATATAAACAAGCTCAGCTCCCAGATTAGTCATTCAGATCACATTACTTCAGTTGGGTATCGTAATGAGTGATGGTGTAGAAATTGTTTTAATTTGTTTGATTTCTAAGACACTGTGTGGTCTTAGGTTCTGTTTACCCAGCAGATGCATTGACTCTGTAGATCAGTGTGCTATTTGCATACTTTTGAGAGGACTGTTTGTTGTTTAGGCATTCGACATGTTAACAATGCGTAATAACTTAGGAGGACGTCGCTTTTTATGAAACTCAAACTTGTTTACGAAATTTCAGCATGTCTGTCTCTTTGTGAAGTGCCACTAAGCATTTTAAAGGATACTCTACACCTATATTTATTATTAACTAGTGAAGGTAACAACTCCCACAGAGGAAAAATACATGGAATGAAGCTGGATGTTAGATGTTTCTCTTGGGTAAACAGACTGGGTCTAAGTGAAGGCAAACCAAATTAATTCTACGTGATTAAAATATCATTTACATTTTGTACACCAACTTTCATTCTAAATGAGCCCAAAGTGCCATCCAGACTGCTGCATATATAAGGAGCAATTTATCCACTCCACAATAGTAGCTTCTTGACTGGAACATAGCATCCATTGAACAGCACACAGCAGCACTAGAAAACAGATCAGTTTTCAGAGAATAAATTATCCAGTTGTAACTACAGGGTGAATTTGTGGAGCAAGTATAAATATTCATCTAGAAGTCAGATGAAATAGGACAAGGGGAAGAAGAAGAAATCAGGAAAATACAGATTTTAAAACTACCTGGATAATGTTCTCAAGACCTATATGTCACTGAGAAATCCCACGGCTCTTTTTGGGTACATCCACACTACCTGCCAGATCAGCGGGTAGCGGTCGATCTATCGGTGATCGATTTATCACGTCTCGTATAGACGCGATAAATCAATCCCCGAACGCGCTCCCCGTCGACTCCGGAACTCCACCAGGGCGAGAGGCAGAAGCGGAGTCGATGGGGGAGCCACGGCCGTCGATCCCGCGCCATGAGGACGGGAGATAAGTCGAAATAAGATACATCGACTTCAGCTATGCTATTCTCGTAGCTGAAGTTGCGTATCTTACATCGACCCCCCCCCGCCAGTGTAGACCATGTTTGAGGAGCATAGAGGAGCACATGGGCGAGGATGGGACTGCTGGAGAAATGGGACAGCAGGACTACAACTTGGACAGGAAAATCAGGTTCCTTCTCCTTTTCTTCTACCAGAGAGACCTATTGCATATGTTCTGCTTGGCTGTTGTCCTGCCTCCTGGTGGCTCTTAGGAGCTAGTGCAGAGTTCTTTACAAGCTGCTCCATAATGCATGATCGTCTTTGACTAGGTCTTTTTAGGGTGACCAGATGTCCTGATTTTATAGGGACAGTCTCGATTTTTGGGTCTTTTTCTTATATAGGCTCCTATTATCTCCCACCCCAGTCCTGATTTTTCACAGTTGCTGTCTGGTCACCCTAGATCCTTTGAGATTGACATGGCAAGAGTGCACAATTGGACAACCTGTATCTGCTCTTTGGGGAATAGCCTATTTCCTATAAAATGTTCATCCAGTGCCTAAAACACTGGAACTCCAATCTCTGCTGAAAACTGTAGTTGCTCTTGTAATACAAAAAATGATCATGCTAATAAATAGCTGAAGTGATCAGTTTGTGATAATCGGTAGCTTGACATTTGTTCACGCAAAGTGTTTGAATAAATACATAGGGATTTGCGAAAATCAATTTTTATTAAAAAATGATAGCTCGGGAATAGGAAAAAAATAACCCTTAAAAAAAATGAGGCTCCATGAAAAGCACTTAATACAGGCTTATTTTCATTAACCTTCCACTTAAATCCCAGCTTCAGTGCTGTCCAGAATAGCCATGCTTTCCTGAATCAAAAGATCTAAATTAACAAAGCATATTGTTTATAACAAATAATTAACTACCATAGATTTACTCCTAAGTACAGTATCTTCTTTACAAAGGAGAAGTCTGACGGTACGTTGGTCTGGAGGTTGAGGTTGCAGTTGTGTGTAGAACACAAAGGTAGATGGTTTTTGTCTTTTAATTGACATCTTGGTTCCCCTGGACTAGCCCAGAAAGAAAACTGTCTGCACTGAATTTACATTAATGCCATTTGGAATAAGGCACAGTCCTGATGTGAAGTATACTGCAAACTGTTCATGAGTGTGATTCAGACATTAGGCCTGCAGAAAAAAAATCTCTAGGGTTTTGGAGGTTTTTTGTTAAGGAAAACAAGCCACTGGAAATGAACATACTGTAGAAACGGAAATATTTCTTTCATGAGTGAAAAGCGAAACAAATGAGTTCAGAAAAAAAGAGGATTTTATGATCCCAGTTTTTCCATGCTGCACTACTGTAGGAATGAAACTGAACACAAGCAAATGAGGAATGGAAAAGTTCACTGCTGCTAACACTGAAGGGATATTGTTGCATGTTTAAAAATTAAGACTATTTCCATTCTGCCATTATTCCATTTTTTCTTTTTCTGAACTTTGGGGAATAGAACTGTAAATATCCTTATTTATTTGATTGCTGAGCAAATGAAAGCAAATAATTATGACCATTATGATTGGTTCTTATCTGCTCTCACTCTTCCTCCTTGTTCCAGTGATGTGTTTTCAATATTTGAACGAGGACTCATAAAAATTTCCTCCTTAACCTGTGATGACAACATGGGCCTGTGTGCTCACAGGTCTCTATTCAGCAAAGCACTGACACATAGTCTTAACTTTGATCACATATCATAAGTTCCATTGTCTTTAATGGTATTTAAACATCCGTTTAAAGTTAAGCACATGCTTATGTGTTTTGCTGAATAGGGGTTGTTTGAGTCAGGATTACAGGGAGTATGGGTGATTGGGTCACCTGTTAATTTTTCTCATTATAGCAGAAATGCTTTTAAAACTCATAACAATAAGCAAGAAGGGGAGTCAATCTCACTTGGAAAACCTATGTATATTAATGCAAATATTTATACTTTGTTTCTGAAAAATATATGGAGTACAGTGATGGTGTAGTACAGTGCTCAGTTTGTGTAATTTGTAGAGGGGATGGAGGCAAAAACCTTGTGGAAGGCCTGGAGGTAGCCTCTCTAAGGAAATGCCTACCATTTTGTGCAACCTGATCCATTCCCAAGGCAAAAAAATAAATAATAATTAAAAAAAAATTGTTAGAAGTATTTCCAGTGCTTCCCGGAGTAAGTATTCCTTAACAAGCAGGACTTTGTAGTATCCACACCAGTGGTGAATGCCAGTGGGAACAGGGTAATCACTCACATGGTATTTTCAGATTGGTGGCAAATTTTTAATGAAGGGCTCTTGCAAACTTCCTCCAGAACATCACTGATACATGCATGGGGCTAGATCCTCAGTTGGTATAAAAAGGAATGGTTCCATTAATGTCAGTGAACATTCTTTTGTAGTCAGCAGAGCTGTGGAAATGTACAGTAGCTGAGGAGATAGCTAGAGATGTTGGTCAGGTTTAAAAGGCATGGGAGGTGTCTTTGGGTGCAAAAGTAGACCTATTTGCATGGCTAAAATACTGCATATACATTTCAGCAGAATTCATTAAATACAGCATAGTGGAAGGAGTTCATACTCAAGCTGAAAGAGGGGGAAATTGCCTACTGGTTGCAAACACAAACAGAGTCCAAAGAAAACAGTTCTTACAAAAAGGTTGCCATAAAGTTTCTCTTCACCGTTTGACCCATGCTGTGAGTCACTCCAAGATAAGACTGAGCAGAGGACAGTCATGTGGGAAACTGAGCAAAGGGAATTTCTTCTAAAAACAAACAAACTTTACTCAGGAGAATTATGAAAAAGCAAACCCGATTTTTTTGTTTTTCTTTTCAACAGAAAAGAAGTCATGGAAGAGCAGAGATGTGTATAATAGCGACTAGGTCACCCAACTTGCTTCCATCAAAGAGAGAATTCACAGCACTGCAGAGACAAGTACATTGCCCTCCTGGCACTGATGTAGGTGCTTGTGCTATCATCTGGAGAAACACTTTCTTCATTGGCTTAGCAAATCCTGCATTCAGCGTTAAGTACTCTAGTTAAAAATATAAACCCACCACTTTTAAATGTGCAGGAAATGTATTTTTAACTTTTGCGATCACCCTTGTTCCCTTTGGGGCTCACTGAAAGCCTGCTGGATTCAATGGAAAGACTCCTATTGACTTCAGTAAGCTTTGTACCAGGCCCCGAGGGATCAATGGCAATCCTCCATTGACCTCAGGGGTGTAGGATCAGGCCATATGCTATTACTGAATAGGGGGCTATTCTGCTGGAAGATGCTAATGGCTGCCATCAAATGCATCTTTGATCCTAAAACAATCACAGAAGTCCCTTTAAAGCCAATAGGTGTGCCAAGAACTCTTTCAGGTTCAGTGGAAGGAGCAATTAGGCTCCTTCTACATAGTAAAGGCAGCTGGAAACAGTGGAAGGACAGCAGGTGGCAGGATAAAGTCAGGTGGGCTGAGAGATTTGGCCTGGTGGAAAATGCAGGGGCTAGTAGTTTGGGTTTGTAGGCTGTGGATACTAGAGGCATAAAGTCTGAAGAAGCAGCTGTAAGCAGGAAACAGAGATGGAGCTTCTTATGCAGAGCTTGCTGGAGTGGCGGACATGGGGATTTCTGAGTATGGGAACTCCCTGCTGCTGTTAGAGTTTCTATGGTGTTCAGTGAAACAGAACTTTGTGTACATTTTTGGTAAATAAACAAGACAATGCCAAGAATATTGCAGGCTTGTATCATGGATTCCTGCTCCTGAAGTAAACAAACTTGCTAGGCCTCAAGTATGAGGTAACTGATTAGGCCAAAGGTCACAAGGAGTGTAGGTGGGTTTTAAATAAGGCTGTCAAATGATGAATCGCAAGATTAAAAAAATAGTCACGATTAATCACAGTTTTAAATCGCACTGTTAAACAATAATAGAATAGCATTTGTTTAAATATTTTTGGATGTGTGTGTGTGTTGGGGGAGTGTGAGACAGGGCACGTGTGTGTTGGGGGGAATGAGTCTGTCAGTGCACTGTCTCTTTAAGCAGAGCATTCACCAGCCTGAATACTTTTTCAGACAGCAGCAGCCACCAGCAACTCCCACTATGACCCAGAGGCAGCACAGTCCTGTCCCCTGACCTCCACCCCAGCTCAGCAGAGACCAGGTACACAGGACACCCCAACATGAGCCATCCCTTCACTCTGCACAGAAGACGAGAGGCTCCTGGTCCTGAGTAGCTTGCCCAGGGTGGTGAGGTAGGAGCAGCAGTGGTTGCAGATAGCAGTAGAGCAGAGCAATGGGAGGAGGAGGGGAACCCCTGCACACCTCCCTGAGCACAGCACCCTGGTGGTGGCCCAGCCTGCCCACCCCTAAGGCTGGCCCTGCTCCTGAGCCAGCAGAAGCAGCAGACAGGATCCCCCTGTTCCCCGATCCCAGCTCAGCAGCATCCAGGTACATGGGCAGGGGGAGGGAGGACACCCTGCCATCAGCCCCCTACCCACTCTGTGCAGCAAACAGGGGGCAGGATCCTGGTCCGGAGCAGCATGGCCAGGGGCAGCTCCATGGGGGTGGGCTGGGGTGGAGAAGAGGCAGGTGGAGCAGGGTGGGCAGTGAAGGGGCACCCTTGCCCCAGAGGCACGCAGTGGTGCCCCCCAGAGCATGGCATCCTCATATGTGATTAATGCTCATTTTAAAAAAAAGCAGGTAAATTTGTTTTGAGATAATCACATGTGTTAATCGTGATTAATTGACAGCCCCAGTTTTAAAGCGTTTTTGTAACAAAAGCATTGTGGTTTCTTTAAGCAGCAGGCAGGAATAATTGCATACCGAGGCCCAAGTCCTCACTTTTGTGTTATGTCGTGTAAGGAGTTCTGCAATCCCTCACTGACATGTACCAGGGAGCCTGATCCCGAGGACCTTTGGGCACAGTGCTTGAGAGGGCAATGATTTCATCCTCCACTTCCCAGGCAGCCCCATGTAAGACAGGAATGAAGTCAGAGGCTCCAGAGGCCACATTCAATATACAGGGCTGCTTCAGAAAGGTTGGCTTCCTTCAGGATTTGCTTAGGCTCCTTCACATACTGGCAGCTTTGCTGTTTATAGGCTCTATCCCACAAACAGGTAGGGCCAGCACTTGCCCCAGTATTTTAAGTGCACTAGGTTGGTTTGTCATGTTCCAGTGCAGCTGAGCCCTATATGAGAGAGCCAGGTCACTCTGCTGAAATGGTCACTTGCCAGCTAACAGTAGGGCCGGCCTTCCAAAGGCCATTGTTAAGGTTTCATAGCTAGCTATCGGAGGGGAATGATAGCAGCTCATACCTCTTAGAGAGCCCAATCCAAAGCCTCTTGAAATCAATGGAAAAACTCCCCACTGACTTCAATAGTAGACATGAGAGATAGTAAATTAATGAGAAAATTCACTGACAAATTTTTTGATCGGCACCTTTATAAAAACAGGAAAGAAAAAATAAATACCCAGGAATCACAAATCTGCTCACAAGAGGAGAGAAGGACCCTTTGGATCTGTTAAGCAGAATTCCAGCTGAAGAAAAAGAAGCTGTCACTTGCTGACTGTCAGCACGGAGCTTTCAAGCAGCTACACAGCCTCTTAGTAGAGTAGGTGGGAGGCATTAACAAAGGAGCATAGCTCCTCATTACACAGGTCTGTTCTGCTCATGTGTGCATAACTTGTGTACCCATGTGTAGTAAGATTAAACACCTGTGTGCTGACCTTTGGAGGAATCTGAAGTCTTTATGACTGTTTAACTGTAGCATTTCCCAGTGCCATTACCTACTGGTACAACCACTGCTACATTCTTTATTAGGACAGAGCAGTGAATTCAGAAAAACCTTTGGCACATGAGATTTTTACAATCAGTTGAATGTTAGGGATTGTGCCTTCTCTACAGAGTAAAGCTTCATGGTTGTGCTGATTCATAGATCCAGAGTGGAACCCCCTTCTAATCAACTCTTATGGTGAAGATCTGTTTATAGTGGAATAAAAAGTCTCAAACATTTTCAGTTGATTGCAATGTGCAGACTTCAGTTCCAGTTAGTGCAAGCCCTTAGCTATAGTGACTTTATGATTATTTTTCATGTAGAATGTGTATATATAGTATCTTTCATTTAAGGATCTCAATATGTCTTACAAGGGTTAGTATTTAAGCCATACAACTCCCCTGTGAAGTAAATATTATTTGTTATCAGTTAATATGGTGCACATCACCACATTATCATCTCCATTTTACTGACAAATATACTCCAACCAAGAGAAAAGAGATGACTTGTCCCAGGTCACACAAGTCAGGGGCAAAGCAGGGACTTGCACCATAGTGTTCTGACCTACAGACCCCTCCTGCGCGCTGTAGCCAGTATCCCCTAGCTCTATGGTGGTGGTGGTGGGGAATGTCACTATGCATTGACTCTGCAGGATTTCTTTTCTCAAACTATAATTTGATTTTCTAGTCTTCACAAATTCTGCCGCTACGGTTGCTCAAGACATATTGCCTCTCACAAAGAGACAATGCTGGGCTCACTTATTCAGAGCACAGAGTGTGCTCTGTTTCCAGAGATGGCATCTGAAATAAGGAATGATTGTGATATTTCCTTGCATTTCAGAACTCCCATCAGCAGCCATAAAAATAGTTTTCAAACAGCCTTCATCTTCCCATGGCAAAGGTAACTCCCAAACTCCTACCTCATTCCTTCCTTAAAAATGAGCACCAGCATTCCATGCTTCTAATGGGGGAAACTCTGGGTTTAGCCAACGGGAACAGACAGTTCAATTCCACCTTCCCCTCAAGTTCTTACCCTCACACACATTCTCTCTCAAAGTGGTCAATTCCTGTAGACTCAACCCGGCAAGACTCCCAGTGAAGCCAATAAAAATTTTGCCTAAATAGAGGCCAGCCAATATTTTTATCTCACATCATTTATAAATGGTCAAATCAACATTCACTTCTGGGTGGACTTTTTAAAGTGATACAGTCAGATATGAACCCCTGAAAAACAGAGCTTTACAAAGGAAAAGGGAACAGCAGCCACCCTGTATTGTTGGGTCCAGTTATGAGAAGTCTACATCTGCTGCACTAACAACTAAATCCATATGGTTATCATTGTTCCTCTATACAAAGATTTAATTTATATTGTACTTGGTTTCGCCTCATTGGCCTATTCCTTAAAAATGTTGTGAATTTTCTCTAGTGTAACATCCCACAATAAAATACATTATCTCAAGCACATTATGATGATATTGTCTCCTTAACAGACTGCCTGAGATTCATCATATTAGCTGACTGGACAATTACAGTCCAAGCAGATCTCAATAGAAGTTTCACCTTGATTTAAGGAGGCACTGCTACTGTAAAATGGTACATGTCCCACTCCTAACCCCCAAATCTCCTCAAGTATATGCAGTGGAGAAGAGCATTTATTATTCTGTGGGGCGTGACAAGCTTAATTTCAGCATTAACTATTTTGTAATCAAAATTTCTCCTGCCAAAGTTTCATCCCAAGTGAGACAAAACTCTAACTTGATGGCAAGTGAATCCGTGCTATTGGAAACCAACGTAGAGTGACAAAGGTTATCGTGGCCCTACTGAGAGCTCCCATAGCACATGTGTAAAAGCAAATTGAAAAGTGAACTCCTACACTGTAACTTTCAAGTCCAGAGCTGCTGCTGACATTGTCATTTTTATTCCCTCTAAAAGCCAGTTTTAAAATAGGCCACCGTTCTTGCACAGAGCATAGTGTCTTTCCAAGACAAAAACAAATGGTAATCACTAAGTGTGAAACTCACCTTCTTGCCAAGTGGTTTGGATGCTTTTCGAATGTTTCCCTTGACTCTTGTCACCTTCCATGTTGACATGACCATGGGGTGCAACAGGAACAAAAAGATGTGTCAAGCTGCCAAAGGGATGTTGACTTGGAGGATTATCAACAGACGAATTAACTGAGAGACTATCAGTTCTGTATAAGCCTGGCCCTACTGGGCAGCAGATGAGACCTATGTGTGAACACTTTCATAATAAATTCATTATCAGTAAATGAAAATGTGTAGATAAAGGTGAAACGATATTTTTAATTCAAGAATCAGTTACCTTCATTGTGTGTAAACTGCATTTAATGAGTAGTAATCCCTGTATTTTAGGGGTCTATTACCTACTTATTTTTAAACCAAGAGAAGATCAATGATTCTCAAAGCCGTAATACCTGGAACAATTCATCAAAATTAAGATACGGAGTTGAGAAAATATATCTATTTTAAAACACCCTGCGCTGTTTGAACAATACCTGTTGAAGCTGTCCTGTCTATTACTAGAATCTCTAAAATTCATCATACTAGGGCTACCTAGTAGATGAAATTACTATAAATTGGGTGCACAACTGGTTGAAAGACTGTACTTGGAAGGTATAGTGGATCACAGATTGAATAGAGTAAACAATGTGATGCAGCTGTGAAATGGCGAATATTCTGGGATGTATTAATAGGACTGTCATATATAAGATATTGTAGGTAACTACTGCTCTACTCAGCACTGGGAAGGCCTCAGCTGGAGTACTATATCCAGTTCTGGGTGCCACTCTTTAGGAAAGATGTGGACAAATCGGAGAGAATCTAGAAGAGGCGCAACAAAAAGGATAAACATTGTAGAAAACCTGACCTATGAGGAAATGTTAAAAAAACCTGGGCATATTTAGTCCTCAGAAAAGAAGAGTGTTATAAAGAGGATGATGATCAATTGTTCTTCATGTCCACTAAAGGTAGGACAAGAAAGAATGGGCTTAATCTTCAGCTAGGACAATTTAAGTTAAATATTAGGAAAAAACTTTCTATCCATAAGGGTAGTTAAGCTCTGGAATATGCTTTCAAGGGAGGTTGTGGAATCCCCATTGTTGAAGGTTTTTAAAAACAGATTGGACAAACACTTGTCAGAGATGGTGTAGGTTTACTTGGTCATGCGACAGTGCAGGGGATTGGATTTGATGACTTCTTGAGATCCCTTCCAGGCCTACATTTCTGTTATTTATGGGATCTTCAGAGAGTTACCATTTAGTATGACGTTAGCTCTCACTTATTGCTTGATTGCACAGCAGTCGGCTCTATCCTTCATATAATCATAGATCAAAATTACTCTAAATCTTAGACATGGAAAGAGCTGCAGTACAATAGGCAAATTAAACAAACAACTTTTGATTGTAGCAACCATAAATGCTACAGAATCATTTCCTCTCTCTCTGGTCCAGTGACAAAGTATTTGAAGCTGTTCCACTGTGTATATAAAATTAAGTCATTGGATCAGAAAGAGAAAGGGAAGGACTTTGAAGTCTTGTGGCAAGGCCACCCACATATCTGGTGAGTACTCTAACCACTAAGCTAAAAGTATAAGACGGGCACCACCACCATTATCTCTTCCTGTGGCCAGATTTTAAATGGGGCTTGATCCATTGGGTGTGCTCAGAGGCTGGCTACAGGTTCAGGTATCACTGATGACTTAGGCAGACAAATGCCTTTCATTTCTGGTTTGTGAATTGCTCTGGGGCTTAGGCAAGAGATAGGCAGCTAGATGCATAGAGTGAGGCAGCAATGTACGTGCCCAGAGGCAGATGTTTAGGCACCAAGGGAAATTTTACCCTGAAAATTTAGGCGCCAAGTGAGTTTAGGCACCTACAGGGTTTGGCAGGAATTTGTGGATCATAGTGGAGCCTAAAACTGGGATTTAGCTGCCTAAGTACCATTGTAGATCTGGGCCTAAATAGCTACAAAAATATAACATTAAATATAATCCAGTTAGATTGTTCTGTATTAACTGATATAATTGTTAGAGCTCAGATTTTGTAAAGAGGGACCTGGGGATAGAAACATAGGACAGGAAGGGACCCAGAGAGGTCATCTAATCCAGTCCCCTGCACTCATGGCAGCACTAAGTATTATCTAGACCATCTCTGACAGGTGTTTGTCCAACCTGCTCTTAAAACTCTCCAGTGATGGAGATTCCACAACCTCAACCTTTTTTAGAGAAAGGCATTAGAATAGGTGTCCTGGAAATAAGGACTGACATAAGATTGCCTACATCTACGCCATCTCTTTGATAGGTATCCATGGAACATTTTTACTAACAAAAGTCTAAATATATTTGTGACACTGGCAGACCAGATGCCAGCTCATTTCAAGGCCCCTCGGCCTCACTGTACACAGACAAATGCACAATTGGAAACCAGTCTGGCTCACCTGTGTGTTAGTGATTTTAATACAGGTATTAGATTTATAGAGATGTATTCAGTATTTGGACTTTATGAAATGCTTGTGAGTTGCTGCATGCATTCATCTCACTTATAATATCTCTCTCATGTTATAAGGTAATATTTAAGCGTTTGTTCTGTAACTATAAAAGTGTTTGCCACGGAACTGTAAACCCCTGCAGTCAGGAGAAAAGCATTACCCAAATGTGAGCTACTAGTTTACCACAAGAGATGTTATCTGCTGTCCAGCCAAAAAAGGCCTATAGACACCAGACAAACCATTCTGGAACATAAGTAGACAAAAGACTTTGTTGATTGTTTTCCCCAAACCCCTGAAGAGGGGAAGTGCACAGAGGCTCATCCCATCACAGCTTGCACTCTGGGGGAAGGGAATAAAACTCCCTGACCAGAAGGAACTGTATCATTACGCTGCTTGGAGTTCGGAAAGGACAATATTTCTAAGCATAAGCAAGCTGCTTAGATTGGGTTAGCCCTAGAGGACATATGGAGCTTGCACATCACAGCAGCTTCTATTACTTTTTGGAACCTAAGACTGTCACTCATTTGTGTGTTTATAAAAACAACGATGAGTCCAGTGGCACCTTAAAGACTAACAGATTTATTTGGGCATAAAGGATACAGACTAACACGGCTACCCCTCTAATACTTGTGTTTATGTTTGCCTGCATTAACCTTATACATAACTCTTGTTTCCTTTTCTTAATTAATAAATCTTTAGTTGGTTTATTACAGGATTGGCTGCAAGCACTGTCTTTGGTGTGTGAGCTGAGGTGCAATGAGGGTGTCCAGATGTCCCGATTTTATAGAGACAGTCCTGATATTTGGGGCTTCTTCTTATATAGGCACCTATTACCCCCCACCCCCTGTCCCGATTTTTCACACTTGCTATCTGGTCACCCTAGGTGCAATTGACCTGGAGTAAACAACCAGTCCTTTGGGACTGGGAGTAACCTGAATATTGCTGTGATTTTTGGAGTAAGGGACCATCTAACACAAAGGCAGGCTTGCCTGGGTGGCAAGTAGACCAGAGTACCCAAGGGGACTGTCTGTGACTCCATGTTACTGCTGTTATAATGCTTGAGTGGTTCACACTCGATCCTTGGTTGGTGAAATCTAATTATAGAAACACACAACCAATGTGGGGTTTGTGCCCTGGTTTGTAACAGTCGGCCCTGAGGTTGGCACTAACGGTCGTGAGTGTCTCCCCACAGCTTGACGCTTTGATGAAGGGCATTGGAACAGGTATTCTGCAGAGAAGGACTGACATAGGAATGCAGCCGTTTCCTTTATGGGCATCCACAGAACATTTGACTAACAGAAGTCTAAAGGTATTTTAGTGATCCCTTGCATTTTTGACATATCTGGTGTCATTTTGATTTGCTTAGTCTGACTGATTAGGTTGTGTGTGTGTCTTACAATGAATGATCTCTGTGTCTTTTACATTTCCCCAATTCTTTCCAGACACGTTAAGACTTTCATTAAGTTTGCCGAACTACTGCATATTTATGTAGGATAATAGCTATCAATCCAAGCGAAAGGCCCCAGAAGGGTGCTATCGGTAACAATGAGATCACTGTGATGAATTTGGCTTTTCTGCAGTGTAACAGTACAAAGTGCTTTGTGTGGAATAAAAAGCAATTCATTTCTGCCTTTAGCATTATATTACGAAATAATAGAAGACTGAAAGAGGCTTTCAGTCCTAGTGAACCTACGCGTTTGGCTTTTCATTAAAAGAAGGTGAACAAAGGCAAACGCCGCAGTGGGTTAGATCACATGTCCAGTTTTATTGCAAAGACATGCGGTGATATTGCAATGGGGTGTGCCCCAAGCATCAAAGGAACTGTATGGATTAAAGGAAGTCAAAGAAATAATGAGTGTTCCACGGTGAATGTTATTCTCAAAGAAAATTTCACTGAGCATCCTAACAAATGGTTCTGGATGCACAGTGGCAATGCAACATCCTCTTAACCAAGCAAGATGCATTTATTCTAGGGATTGCACCCAACTGCACCTGCCAAAGGGGATTATCTGTTTGTGAAGCTAATACTCTCTGTAGAGTACAACAGCTGTTGATCACTGCAACCCTCTGTTGTCATCCCCATGCTTAAATTAGAGGATGGGAGGGGTGTAAGGCGTGGGTCCAGTAAAGCACTTAAGCACATTCTTACTTTTAAGCAAGGGAATGGTCCCACTGACTCCCATGTGGATACCAGTAAGCACATACTTCAGTGCTGACTAGATAGGGCCTAATGTGATTATGTCGTACCCCCACACTCAGCACTGCCTGCTGGGTGGAACAAGTGGGTAGGTGAGGGAGCAACATATCACTTTTCCTTGCTTGTCCAAGCAGTAGGTCATCCCTGGTTAAAATACTACAGACAGTAGCATACATCAATAAAAGATTGTTATGACAAGCTCTCCAAAATTTAACTCTTCTGTCAAGTACAGTCGGCAGCAAGAGGGGCATTATCTAGGCATTCCTCTTAACATCACACAACAGAACTATCTCAAGTCCCCACCCAGTAATCTGGGAGTATTATAACACCACTCCTTGGAGATATCTTTATTAATGTTAAAAAATGTTAACTGTGGACTTGGTTATTGTGGTGTGGTTGGTTCAATGGAACCTGAAGAGTTAATTCTAGCTGCAGCTCTCCCCAGAAACGCAGCATAGACTTGAATTCAATTGCCTGGTTCTCAAATGGACGATACAATGAATCCTCTGCTGAAAGCTTGCCTCATATCTACCTGGAGGGATGCGTAAACCAGTTTGCCCAGGTGTAGAAGCCCCACTTGAAAGCTCAGGGGGGTCTTTTGTTGGGAACTCTTGAACAAAGGAACTTTGAAATAAGATTGTTTGCATCATGAGGGACTCTGACACACATTGACAGGAGTGGTCAGAAAAGCAGCAGCTGTTGGGGTGCAGCCTTGTCTTTCCAAATCCTCCAATGCCAGGGATTCCTGGGAACCTATTTAAACTATTAAGGAAAGGCTAAGTTTAGGTAAGACAATATGTGTGTAAGCTTTTGTTATTTTAACCTTTATCTCTTCATGTTCCTGTGGACAAATAACTAACTTGTTTTGAAAAAGCTGTCCTGAGTCACTGTATTTTTTACCCTGGTCACAAGCTCCCAGAGAGAAGTCTATAGCAGGGCTGAAATCCAATGGGACCTGCTGAGATGATACTGTTGGTAAGCAGAGGGTGCTGTAGGCTGGTGATCCAGTCTGCAAATGGGATAAATCGCTGGATTCCACTTTGAGTGAAGTGCAGGTATAGTCCTGTCTGTTGAAAAGGGTGCCCACAGAGAGAAAGGCAAAAGCTACAGCTCAACCCTAAACTGTAAGATAGGCCAACGGCGATGGTTTTGCAAAACCTTAGTTATACTTTGGCTTTGCAAAATCCAGCTTGAAGGTGATTTAGCTGCAGGTTCCAATTAATCGGAAACACCAAAATTCAGGGGGGTGTAGATAAAAGGTTTTGGTTTTTGTCCTATATCTACAGTGATCAAGTCAGGGTGGTTTGGATTTTTGGTTTGCCAAGCCTTATCACATTTTGGTTCTGCAAATTCAAAGCTAGTTGTGGTTCAATATGTATCCTAACCACTAAAGTTATTTTTTGGGGGGGTGGGTTTCAGATAAATTGTTCTGGTTTTGGCCTATCTAATTCTTTAGTCCTCATTAAGGCTCAGAATAACTATATTTTATTTGTGTTGCACGAGTCTGGAATTTATAGTCTTAACCCGATAGAAATAGAGGCTATTCAGACTCGTATGACGTGTCCCCAAGCTAGAGCAACATTTTACCTACCTGCTAGAAAACACCTGTTTTGAACATTCATAGCTTTAATTTTTTGAGCCTATATTCTCCAGACTTGGTTCATTTCTTAATCTCAATGAGATATACAACACTAGCCAAATATGATGATTCTTTTACCTTCCCCTAAAAGTTTTTCAGTTATCAATGTGCAAATCTCTTGATTGCAACATTGGAGGAAGACTGTTTCTTTTCATGCCTGCATTACTCAAAATCAGCTCCAGCAATTTTGCTCAAACTATTCAGGAGAAATTACCTCTCTCTGGGCCAAGCCAAGGATGGAAAATTTCATCTCAAAGGAATTTGTTTGAGAAAGTTCTGAGAAAAGGAAATGGGATTTGAATGGAATTTGGCACACAAAATTAATTATAGTATCTGCTTCCTGTGCCCAATAGAATTATTAATGGCCTCATGCTCCCCTCCATGTCTGTGTCTGTACAAGGAGGGAACTCCACCTCTGCAGCATTCTTCCCTCTTCCACCTGACCCTAGAACAAACTGGCCATGAATACATTTAGCCTGGAAACTAGAAGGTTTCCAACCATCAGAGGAGTGAAGTTCTGGAACAGCCTCCCAATAGGAGTAGTGGGGACAGACAACCTAATTGGTTTTAAGATGCAGCTTGATAAGCTCATGAACAGCATTATGGGATGGGATTGCCTGCAATAGCAGGGGACTGGACTCAGTGATCCAGTCCTACGTTCCTATAAGTCCTGCATCACTGAAGTCAATGGAGGGACCCATAGTGAGTACAACAGGAGCTGCGGGATACTCAGCACTTAGGAAAATGAGGTCCTTTATTTAGATGCTTAAATATGGATTTGGGTCCCGCTTACGCACTGTAAATAGTTCCAGTGATTTCTACTACTCATGAGTGCTGAAGCACATGTGTATGTCTTTGCAGGATTGGGGCCTCAGGAGCCAAACTTTTAGCACCCATTTTTGAAAACTTTGGCTGAAGGTTTTGTAAGTATTTTTCACTGCCACACTAGTTTCAGTCTGCCACAGAATTCAGTGCAGCGCTGCTTCATTACTCAGGGCCCCTGATGCATATTTTAGACTTAAAGTGCTGCATGTTACAGGGCCCTTCGTCATAACTGGCAAAAAAATGTAACCATTTTAAACAAGTGCAAACCCCAGCATGTTTCTGTAAGTGTGCAAACGCCCCCCGCTGGTCCCACGTCCAACTGCAACATACAGACAGCCTGCCCCGTGTTATTCACAGCCTTTTTAAAATCTCAGATTCATAAACTTGTAAACATAGAAGAATGGAAAACCAAACAATGTCATTTCAGGTACAAGACAGTTTGCAAATATGCTGTACAGAAGAATTCAAGATCTATAACTTCTACCTAAAAGCTTACTGGACCTTAATTTACTAGAGAGAACTCTTGTTGTATTTACTACTTTCTATAAGTAGATGCAGTTTCCTGAAAACAAGAGGATTATATGTGTTGTGAACTACGTTCCTCAGTTTGTGTCTAGTTTCCAACAGCCAAATTATAAAGTTAACAGAAGTCTAATAGACCCTGGCACATGACTTAGTCTCTCTTTCTTCTTTTCTCTCAATCAGAAGCATCTGTAAGTGCCTGGTTTTGAGCCATTGGTCATTGCGCACAAAAGGTTCTCACAGTGGTAAACCTTGTTTGATTGAACAAAGCATTTGTGCCTGTTGCCTGTGTGCTTTTCATGAAAACAAATAGCTAGATGAACTGTACTATGAGTGAAATGGACTTGGGGATTAATTAATATTTAAAACCACATTTTGTAAGAACGCACAACAGTAAATATTTGGGGAAGATGTTTATAGATGTAAAAATTAAATAAGTATGTTAGTAGAGGCTATTACATTTGCAATGGGCCAGCTGCTCACTAAATCCAGCACAACTCACACAGCCCTGATGGTAACTGTTGTCTGGCATAATATTGATACTGGACAGAGGGTGACCAGATGTCCCAATTTTATAGGGAGAGTCCCAATTTTTGGGGCTTTTTCTTATATAGGCACCTATTACCCCCCACCTCCTGTTCCAATATTTCACACTTGCTATCTGGTCATCCTAACTGGCCACTACCCCAAACAATTGTGGTTCCAGCTGCAAATGTAGTGTTAGAGTTTAGAATTGACTTGTAAATATACGTAAACAACATATTAACAGTTCCCACTGTGATGGGATATTGCAAACCTGGCATCATGAACAAAGATTACATGTCCATTCAGAAAACAAGGGCTATATTCTGTTCTCATTTACATCCCCTGCAGTTCCACTGAAGTCAGGGAGGCTGCACGGAGTAGCTGGGTGAAATCCTGGCCCCACTGAAGTTAATGGCAAAATTCCCATTGACTTCTATAGGGCCAGGATTGCCCCCCAATTTGTACCTATCTTGAGTAACCTTGTTTTCCCATGTATAGCCAAGATGGATAGTGTGGTCAGAGCAGCCACATGTTCTGACAAGAGTCGTAGCTTTTGCTGGAGGAGCAATTTTAGTCGCAATTTGCAAAACTGGAAATGTTTGAATTAAAAATAAGAAGACAGGTGCACGATTTTCTGTGATCCTGGGGTAAAGCAGAGGGAGATACTGCAGTATTTTATTACACAAAAAAAACAGGAGTACTTGTGGCACCTTAAAGACTAACAAATTTATTTTAGCATGAGCTTTCGTGAGCTAAAGCTCACTTCTTCGGATGCATAGAATGGAACACACAGACAGGAGATATTTATACATACAGAGAACATGAAAAGGTGGAAGTATGCATACCAACAGGCAGAGTCTAATCAATTGAGATGAGCTATCGTTAGCAGGAGGAAAAAAAACTTTTTGAAGTGATAATTAAGATGGCCCATAGAAGGTGTGAGGAGAACTTAACATAGGGAAATAGATTCAATTGGTGTAATGACCCAACCATTCCCAGTCTTTGTTTAGACCATCCGAAGAAGTGAGCTTTAGCTCACGAAAGCTCATGCTAAAATAAATTTGTTAGTCTTTAAGGTGCCACAAGTACTCCTGTTTTTTTTGCGGATACAGACTAACACGGCTGCTACTCTGAAACCTATTTTATTACAGATAAGCTATTTGTTCGGAATTGGAATACTGAGGCTGGTATAGAAAGAGCAATGCTTGCATCTCACATAGCCCAAGCACTACAGATACAGGTTACAGAGAATAGCCGGCAGTGCCAAAATTAAAGTATGCCTGGTCCGAAGCAAACATCACAAGACTAAAGATGGACTAAAATGGGTTTCCATTCTGAAACCACATTCGTGGTCTGTGGAGGTCATAGTCACATCCCCAGATCCAACTCTACCCCTTCAGTTCTGGATTCAAGTTGGATCTAAAATCAAAAGATGCCTGATCCTACCTTCTGGCTCAGATGCAGCTGAAATCTCAGAACAGCAGCCTCTCTGGTGAGATTTCAAAGCAAAATGGAGGACGTCTCTGGAGAGAACTCCAGTTTTAAGATGAGCTGTCAATGGTTGGCTCTCAACTTGTGCAATTTCTTTATTTTGGGCTAAAGCAGTCACAGCCCCATCTGATGTGATTTCAGTGCAGAGCAGCAGGCCCATTTCAACCTCAGATCCAATCCCTGCACCCTAGCCTTAAACACAGCTCAGAGTTAAAAAACAGTCTCTCACAAATTGGCCCATCTCAACTCAAAATATTATCACTGATAATTGATCCCCTCTGAAAATGGAACGAATATAAAACAGATGCAAAACAAGGGCAGTTTGTTTCAATTCTGTAATCATATATGTATTTATTAATTTCACTGTTTTAGTCTTCCTGGCTGCTTTCCAGTGCCTTCAAATACACAAGCATAGCACTGCCACTGGATAACTAACAGGATGCAAACCATTTGTTTCCTAATTAAAAGGATAGTATATCCATGTAGTTAAAAAAAAAAAAGCGTTTTTGTTCTTCCCTCTTGGGAGCCAACATTATACTCCAGCTCGTCTAGCTGATAAGAAATGCAATTAAGGTTTTGACTTTTTTCTCTGAGCATAGCGATAAGCTAAATAAAAGCAAGCTGGTTTTCTGCTACGATTTACACCACCACGGGGGTGGAGTTCCTTATTTAGCTGCTTAAATATGGACTTGGGCCCCACTTACACACTGTAAAAAGTTCCACTGACTTCTACTAGAGTAGTAGAGTAGCAAATACTTTTTCACTGACATGGACTGTTCTCATTTGTTGCACTTCTGTAATTGCACCAGGTGACAGGATCATTCATTATACACACAACACCTTAAAAAAAACCATTCTTCATAATGTCAAGTATCAGAGGGGTAGCCGTGTTAGTCTGGATCTGTAAAAGCACCAAAGAGTCCTGTGGCACCTTATAGACTAACAGACGTATTGGAGCATGAGCTTTCGTGGGTGAATACCCACTTCGTCGGATGCTCATGCTCCAATACGTCTGTTAGTCTATAAGATGCCACAGGACTCTTTGCTGCTTATACTTCATAATGTGTGAAAGATTCCCATTTGGAGTTTGCCAGCTCCTGGAACTCTGGACCACAAGCGCCAGCTTCCAGTTTTCCCTGGGGGTGCTCAATCCCCACTCAGCCTCAGGCCCTACCTCCCTATTCCACCCCTTCCCCCAAGCACTCACCCCCACCTCTTTCCACCCCACTCTGCCTCTGGCCCTCCCCCACTCCACCCCTTCTTCCAAAGCCCCATCCCCACCCTGCTCCACTCCCTTCCCACCTCTTTCCACCCCTCCCCTGCGCACTCCCCCTCCCCACTCGTCCCCCTCCCTCCCAGCACCTCCTGCCTGCCATGGAACAGCTGATTCATGGCAGGCAGGAGGTGCTGGGAAGGAACTGATCGGCGGGGCTGCCAGTGGGCAGGAGGTGCTGGAGGTAGGGAGAGGGGGAGGGAGGGAGATTGGCTGCCAGTGGGTGCTAAGCACCTGCTAATTTTTTTCTCTGGCTGCTCTAGGGCTGGAGCACCCACGGAGTCAGTGCCTATTCTCTGGACTGAGCCTTGATGGGGATGGGGGTGGGCGGTGCCAGGGCCCACTCGCTCCTGCCTCTGCTCAAGCCCACAGACAGCTCAGATACCTTTATACTGGTAAAACACCTGGTGCAGTTTATTTTCAGTGTTGGTTCCCACCACCCTTGCACACTATACAGCCTTACTCCTATTGTTTTAGGGAGCCCACAGCTCCTGAGGGAAGAGCAATCACAACCTCTCTCTCTCTGCTTCCTCACTTCCTTCCCGTGCCTCTTGTATCCTCTGCCTAATGGCTTAATTAGCCTCCCAGCTCTCCTCCATCCCTCAGTTAGGCACAGCCCTTCTTTACAAGGTCTGTTCTGCAGCAACCAGCAGGCTGGCTGAGCTGTTGTTACCCAGCACTCTGTTACAGGGGGGCTATAACAATAATGGCTACCAGAGCCCACTTTGACACCACTTCCCAGTATGCTTGGAGCCAGCGGTGGGGACAGAATGGACTAGAAATCCCTGCTGAGGTCAGTAGAGAGGCTTCTGCATGGGGTGATAAGGACAGGCAGTTTGCTGGGCCACTGATTAGCCAGGACTGGGCTTAGCCCCTCAGAGGGAGGGGACAGCCCAACTTGGAGACAAAAAGATTCAGTTTTTGTCTCCAAGTTTCAGTGAGGGAGCTGACAGTGAAGCAGAATAGCTTAGGGGCTCTCTGATTAACTCCACTCCCTGCCCCCAAAGGGAGACTTTCAACTGCTGTGGGATCCAGTGCATGGGTCAGAGGCAGCACCAGCCTTGCAGAGGCCAGTGCCCAGAGACCTGATCTGGGGCCGGCAACTGAGAGACAAACAAGACCTCCCACAGGACTCCAGGGCAGAATCTATGAAGAAGCTGTAAGAGGACTCCATTTTGTTTAAGCTGGCCAACATTCCCAGCACGTGTCTCTGGATTCATCCGTAGTGTACCGCCTGCCTGGGAAGGTGCAAGGAAGGGAGTTGGTATAAATTGTAAGTGTTGGGATGTGGAAAATGTGTTGATGCATTAATACTTATTAGTTAACCCTAACCCTTTCCTTCCCCAGATCCTATTTTCCTGCTCCCAATAAAGTCCCCCTTTGTTATATTGTTATAATTTGGATGCCACTTCTTTGTGTTGATACATTTTATTATTTCTTGTGTATTAGGTTTCATTCTTCTAGTCAGCAGTGGTATTAGTCATTTTTCCAAGGGACAGCACCCCCTGCATCAAGGGTGGAAACACCAGGCATCACAAGAAAGGAACTTAGGACCCAACCCACGTGAGGAGAAGGGAGAAGCCACTTCAAGTAGCAAGTACCAAGAAGGAGGCTTGAGCCACATCTGGGGGAAGAGCTACATGGGTACGTCTGGGGACAGGATGTGGGAAGCTGATATGCTGTTCTGCATACTTCATCACTACACAAAAGGTTCCTTCACCAAATCATTGACAAATGATGCACTTAAATGTCTTTCTTGCCCAGTTGGACTAATTGTGCATGTCTCTAAGTCTCATCATGCATTGTTTTGTCACAAAGAAGTGAAAAACAAAGAAGCCCCAAATAATCTGTGACACATCATAGTTTATAAGCAAGAGAAGCTCAGATCTCTCATTCAGCACATCTCTTTTATGCACACACTGGCTTCAGTGAGATGGCTTCCCATCTGCTTTTTAAGTCAACAGTACTATGGAGTTAGCGATAGATTGTAGCATAGTATGTGACTTGTATGCTGATTACTGTACTGAACCCATTTTGTACTTTGCTGGCTATCTAGGGGCATGATTATTTGAAAGTAATGAGGCAGGAGCATTAAGTGGAGCTTCCTTTTATCAAGAGACGGATTATGTTACCAAAACCAACAACCACCCTTCCATAAATATTTTCATTTTAACTGAGTGAAGTCATCTAAAAAATCATTGCCTAACTCACATTATCAAATGTCAAGGAATTACAGGCTAGGCTGAAAGTTGCTGCCCATCAGTGATGGAATCCTAAGCTAATATTTTTCTTCATACTCATTGGGTTAGAAGTGCTTGTCTACTAAACTAAATAAAACTGGAGTTTTCTGTGTGATATAATTTGCACTTTACACAACAAAGTAATATGTAGAAACCACATAAGTACAATGTGTCACGGAGTCCCCGGGCGATGCTTTGGAACTGCTCCCCACAAAGCCAGTCAGGGCTTTGGGGAGCCTCCTCTCCCTTGGAGCAGACTGTCTTCAGGGCAAGAAGCTCACATGGCTTCACCTTCCTGGGTCTGACCTTGGAGCATTCAGCATATGTCCCTCTGTGCACTTCCCACAGCAAGTCCACCCAGGTGGGGTCCTGGGGAAGCCAGAGGGTTCTGTACCCCCACTTCACACTCAGACGTGACTCTTAGCCAGCCAGTAAAACAGAGGTTTATTAGATGACAGGAACATGGACTAAAACAGAGCTTGTAGGTACAGAGAACGGGACCCCTCAGCTGGATCCATCCTGGGGGGCAGCAAGTCAGACTCACGTCTGCACTTACTCCACGTCCCCAGCCAGCTCCAAACTGAAACCCTCTCCAGCCCCTCCGTCTCTGCTGAGTTCCTTTCCCGGGCCAGGAGGTCATCTGACCTCTTTGTTCTCCCACACCTTTAGCATCCCCTTGCAGGAGGGGAAGGGCTCAGGCCATTAGTTTCCAGGAGACAGAGTGTCGGCCAGAAACTGAGGCACCCAAACAGTATTCAGAGGAAACATTAAGAACAGTCCCACTTCATCACACAATGGTTTCCACATTATTGTGTTTTCTCCTATGTACATATATACACAACTGCTCTGGGAGGCTTCTAAATCATAGAATGCAGTGAGTGCCACTAGCAGCTCACAAACTATTTAAAGTGATACTACCCTATTTCTATATGCTACAACCTAGAAGGGCTCAATTCCTTAAAATGTTATGTCTTTCACTTCCCACTAAAGTCCATAGGAGATGAGGACACTCAGAGCCTCACAGGACTCAAATCACAAGATTTTTGTAGGTTCAGCCTAAGAATCAAATGCTGATAAAGCTGTTAGGAACTCTTGTGAATTCTTGGAACTGAGGCATGGAAAGCATAGGGGTATATCACTGTGACAGCGTCCCTGGGGTGCAACCTGGATTGTGGGACTGCCGAGCCTCTGTCCCACCAACGTGGGCTGCTTCTCTCTCTGTGATGCTGATGTCAAGCTACAAACCTCTGACAGGCACTGCACTTACACAGACACCCACAGGCAGGGACACACTCAACCGTGTTACGTGCACGGTCTCTAGCCACTCATGAACCATCAATAGAGAGGCTCCAGCCAATTCCCCCCGGCTTCCCAGTCTTGCACCCCAGAACTGTACCACCTTGCACTGGTCAGAAGCCTGGCCAGTGTAAGCTCATCACTTAGTTTGCCACTGCTTCATAGGAAACTGGGCATGCACCAGCCTTTGTAGCCTGAGCTGAGATTTCCCAAGCACTTCAACCAAAGCACACTATTAAGGATAAAATATTAAAATAAGTGTATTAACTACAGAAAGATAGATTTTTAAGTTATTATAAGTGGTAGGAGTAAAGGTCAGAGATAGTTACCTTACGAAAATAAAAAGTAAACAGGCATGCTAAATCTTAAACTTTTATACTAAGCAAGAGTTGAATCGAACAGCTTTTCTCACCCCAACAGATGGTACAAGCAGCTTACAGTTCTTCAATACACAGACTGGACCCCTTTCGAGCCCAGGACCAAACTCCCCAGTTCAGAGCCTTTGTCTTCCAGACAGTTTTCCAGGTGTTGAGTTTGGGGTGAGGGGTGGGGAGGAGCCAGGGGAGAGGCCCTGGCCTTACATTGCAGTGTAGACATACCCAAAGTGATTTGACCGAAGTCCCACAGCAAGTCTAGCAAAGCCAGAAATAAAACCCAAGTTTCCTGAGTCCTAGTCCAGTGGCCTCAAAACAAGACTTTATGCCTCCTCATCTCGTGCCCTGTACTCTGCCAGCTTGGTGTACTGTATTGTAGCTCAGTCTTCTTGTCCCATAGGTGATTCAGCGCCTTTCCCACACCAGCCCTATGCCTGGAATACTCTTTCTCTTTGTGTGTGCCATGCCATTCAGGGCCAATCTCCATTTTGGTCCTGCACAACACAGTTCCTGCCTTCTTGACTAACAGATTTGTTCATTCCATGTGTAGCAGTCATAAAGCACCTTATGAAAACTTGGAAAATGACACAACATTTGCACAGTACATAAGTATCTCTCTGATCTGTTACTGTTATAACCCAGGCAGAGCAGAGAATTGGGGGAGGCATAGTGGCACTGCACAGCTAGGGAGCTGGGGGATGGTAAGAACTGTTCAGCTAAGGAACCATACGTTTATGGAATGTGCCCCTCTCTTATTTGCCAGTAGACAGTCCTCTTTGTGTGTCCTTACTAGCTACACACCCACATACTTACACATTGCACTTTTGATATGGAGCTCTCATAATGGGAGAAGCCTTACCTGAGGCCATAGCCAATATGGAGGCACAAGGCCTGTACAAATGCTTTCTGTAGCTTGATGGGGAGCCATCAAGTATGGAAATGGGCCCATAACCTTGTGTAGAGGGTGAAACCTGCTCCTCTGGGTATTGACAGACATGTGGTAGTGGTGGTGTTGCTGGAGGGTATTCTGTGACTCATTTGGGATTTCCTCCCCGTGAGCCATCCTGTTTTTAATGTGGGAGGGACCATCTGACCTACTATTCATTCACCAAAAGTAAGGAAACCTGTACTGACTTATTTTCCCCAGAAAGATCTAGGGATTTGGGTGGTAAAAGCTCTGAAGGCAAAAGTTCCATAGGGATATGCAGGATACACTTTGATCAAAATTTTTGGGCTTTAATTTTAGACAAATTTTTAATAAACCTAAAACAAACAAATCCATTTGGAATTTTCGAAGAGGATTAAAAAATGTAAGCACGTGGGAATGAATCAGATTTTAACAATAATGAATCAGATTACACCTGTAACAGATGCTCAGATAAGGAGAGAAATGTGAATGAATTCTTATATTTTGTACTGATTCAAACCACTGAAATCCATGAGATCTTTCCACTGATTTCAGTTGGCATCAGATCAGGCCACTGATGTCTCCAGCATTGTAATTTCTGGCATAGTTAAATCAGCATGACCACTATAGAACAGGAGACAAGAGCTGCTCTGTGTTCTCTCTCTCTTTTCTCTGTCCAAAGTTTGATTTCATCCAACCATCCATTTTCTCAACTGTTGCACCAGTTTCTTCTTGTTCAAGTGAAAACAGTTTTTATTTGAACTCCTTGTGAGTGCTGCTCTTTCTGGAAAAAAGTGTCTGGGCCCAGAGATTCTGATAATTTTGAACACTCTCTGTAATCTTTTAACATAAGGCACAGTTCAGTTATGTGCAGAAGCTCTTCAGAGAAAAATCAGACAAAATGGTTCTATTCCTTGTTATAGATAAGTGTAGAAACATGCTCCACATGAAGTTCACGAACTCTTTCTAATGTTTCTATCTAGGATCCACTAAGAGTAGAAATTAAACTGCATGAACTGTTTGTAATTAAACTACATGCAACTTGCTTGGTCACAGTACAAACTCAAAATCTAACATTCACAATTTTAAACACATATGCGCTCAGCTAACTCCAGGAATGGAATGGAATAGAAACAAGATATCCAAAAGATGCTTTGAGCAATTTAGTACTTACACATGTATGCACCATGCTATTGGAATTTGGGAAAATTAAAATTTTAAATAAAACTACCCTCAAAGCTATTAAAAATAAGGGCATATGTGCATTATAATTTGGCCAAATAAAAACGGATTTTCACTAGAGCTCCAAAAGGCCCATGTCTGACTTAAGGCCTATCTTCCTGAAAAATTTCAAGAATCTACTTCTTCCCACTCAGGTGCTACACCTGCTCAAAAACGGCCCCTAAGTGCTTTTATAGCAGTGAAAAGCCCTTTTTTCACTGCCTGAGTCCTCAAAAACAGTTGGCCTGGTTTTGCTCAAACATGTCCCAAAAATTCACACTTTGTCAGAGAGCAGACCTGCAAATTCTCATCCTGTAAGACAAAAGAGAAAATTATAAGCAACTGAAAAAGGCTCATTAGAATGGAAAAAGCTTAGAGAACCTTAACTAATCCAATGTGTCTTAACTTGGATTTCAATGAGCTTTGTATCAGGCCATATTGCAAGCTCCAGCTTGTGTGTGCAAGCTCCACATTGCAAGCTCCAGCTATAATAAATATTAATATCAAGCATTTCATGTAACATTTTCTGGGTAAGAACATGAAAGGACGCCAAGCTTGTAAAACTAAACTGTCCCTTTATTAAGAGAACTCTTTAGAGATGCTGCTATTATAAATTCTACATTGCTGCTGCATAGAAAGGCCACACCCTCCTCTCCACCCAGCCACGTGTACCTGAACTCCCAGAATGAGATTTCCACTGACCTTCCTCAGCCTCAGGAACAAATGGGAAGATGTCTATTTGCTAGCATTCTAGCTATATGCATGCAGACTGACTTCCTAGTGACTCCTCCAAGCTCTTCCCTCCTGCAATCTGTGCCCCTCCCTCCAAGTTCCATGTAGGTTGCTACATTAGAAGTGTGCAAAAATCAGACCTTTGAATTTAAATGTCTTTCTATTTTAGGAAGATTTGCATTCCAGTCCCTTGATTTGAACCTGTTCCTGTGGTTTTGTTTTGGATTCTACTTGGCATTCTGGATATATCAACTGGAAAAAGGGGCGGGGGGTCTGAGATAGAATAAAGATTTGACAGGGATCAGACAGACAGTACAAAAATGATCTGAGTAATCATCTTACTTTCTCCCAAGTATGTACATAAATCCTTGCTGACTTCATAGCTGTGAAAATATGCCTGAAGAGAGCATAGTGGGGCTGATGCCTAAGTAAATAAGTGTCTTTAATATTTAAGTCACTCAGTTTCTTGGGATGGCTTCGTTTCAGCAACTGCAATGGCCAGCTTCATCGCCATTTTGTGGGGGAGAATAATTAAACAATCTCCTTTTGGCAGTGTAGCCCACATCACTCAAACTAATGAAGGACGTTTGTGCCAGATGGGAGAGCACATGGGACGTGCTGCATTTATGAACACTCCCCCCTGGAATGTACAGTTGCTGTACATCCTTTTCAGGGTATGGAATGTACCCTTCGTGCAGCTCACTCCTTTCCTCTTCTCCCGACAGACAGTGAGAAGGAAGCAGGTGCTGGGCTGTAGAGAGGCTGAAAGCATATAACATACGCGCACACACTATTCCAACTGTCTGGGAAACAGCTCTGTGCAACTACACTTTTGGCACCGGTCTTCATTCTCTCAATTATTTTGTATCTTTTAGACGATATCATTCTTCTTAATTGTGACTGGAGAGTTTTTGTTTCAGAGGCTTGTGGATGGACTGAAAAATGTGAATCTGTTTTCCAAGTGCCGATGTTTCATTCCTAGCTGTGAACTGCCTCTCCTGGAATGGCTTTCCAATGGGCTAAGTCATACCATCTATATATGGGGATGTCTATGCTGGAGGTGCAATTTCCAGCTTGAGGAGAAATAGCCACACTAGGGCTGATTGAGCTAGTGTGCTATAAATACCAGCATAGCTGCAGCTGCACAGGTGGCAAGGTGGGCTACCTACCCTGGGTATGTATGTAGGGGCTCAGATGGGATTGTATTCAGGGAGGCTAACCCATCCCGCTGCCCATACAGCTGCAGCTACACTACTATTTTTAGCACACTAGTTCGATCAAAGCTAGCACAGGTATGTCTACCCGAGCTGGAAATTACACCTCTAGCTCTCGTGTCACCTTATTGTTCTGATGGCTATATGAACCAATACATAGATATGATGTTGATGTCTGGTTAATATACTTATGGGACCCCAATCCTGTAATGAGATTCCCTGGGGCTCTGTGTGGGTGCAAGATGTTACCTGCCTGTATCTCATTGCTGGATTGGAGCAGAAGTCTGCATGGGCTCCATTTATCCCTGCCACGACCTATCCCCATGATGTTAATACTGACAGACTCTTGCAGGATTTTCCCATGAAAATTCTATACTGCTGTGCCACTGCATGGAAAGGCCAACCCTACTCTCCACCCAGCCATATTTACCTGAACTCGCAGAGCTACAACTTCCACTGAGCTTCCGCAGATTCAGGAACAATAAGGAACAGACACAATCTTCCGCCTTCATTTGCACTGTAGTCAGCACCAGCTCAGCTGCATTCATGGTGACACCCATTGTCAGCAAATGGATTTGACTGAACCAGGCATTTGGTTTTTCTCCCCTTCCACAAATAATTTGAGGCTTTTCACAGTTCATAGTTCTTGTTCCAAACCCAAGTGTTCAAAAATCATAAATCAGATTACTTTATGCAGTCACGAGATTGTTAAAACAACAAATGTTGGGTTCACTTTATTTGCCTTCTGGTTTTTGAGCCTTTAGGGCTCATGTTTTCAAATCTTCTCCACATCCAGGACAGCTAAAAACTTTTTTAAAAAAGCTAAAATTCTCACCTCGTCACAGGACTTCAGGGGCTGGGTATTTAGGAAATGACATCAAATATTGCAAGACTCGTGATAAAGTCAAGCGAGTTAGTAGCACTAGGTTTGATCTCTGCTACTTCACTCTGTGAAGCAGAGGGAATTGTCTGTGGGAATTTATGTGTGTTATTCTGGCCACTAGAAGGCTGTCATATTTTTTTCATTAGTGCAACAGAAACTCTGAATAAAGTTCACACACAGTGTGTTCCTTAGTCTAGGTCATAGCAAAGTCTATGTCCAGGCAAATCTCCTTAATTCACTGTGTGTTGCTTCTTCTATTAAAGTGAAAGATGAAGGAGTTTCCAACATTTCAGTAATAAATTTACCCACAAAGAGAACACCAATTAATTTTTATTGTATAAGTTATTAGAGTGTTCACAGCTATACAAAAACACATTAAACTCTAATGTTCCAGTGCTCTGTACTGTCTGGTCAACACTCCAGATTCCCAAATGAGTTTAATCCTCTTGTAGTGGAAATGCTATTTTTCTAGCTTGGCTCCAGTCACTGACTCTGTGGTTCTATATGCATTTAAACTTAAAACATTTGGATTTTTTTTTAGTGTTAATGTTTTCCAAAGATTGTCCATATATAAGCTGCAATTAAATGTGGCAATTTTCAAATGTCTTGCTCACTCCAGTATAAAATACACTTGAAACAATAATTTTGCTTAGAAAGGAACCGTGACTTTGATATTTAGCAGTGGAGCATTCTGAATGTATTTCCCCTGTTGCTAAGACCACCAGTAAAACCAAATGGTAGTGCATCCCATTTCTACTACAGACACAGAATGGCTGATGGAACTGTTTTAAAACAAAAATGGTAGCTCCTTGCAGCAAAGGCCATCCATTCATGTATGTCTGGAAAGTGCAGAGCTCATCATGAGTGCCAACACCAAAAAACCCCACATGATTGTTAAATGTGCGCCCCCTTCCCCCAGTGCCAGGCTATCTGAGCATTTCACAATCTGTAACACAGTTATCCTCACAACAGCCCTATGAGGTAGAGCAGTGCTATTAGCCCCATTTTGCAGATGGGGAACTGAGGCACCGAGAACTGAAGGTCACACGGAATCTGTGGCCAAGGAGGCGACTGAACTTGGGACTCTAACCACTGGACCATCCTTTTCTACAGACTGAAAAATAGATCCTCTTCACACAGCGATGGAGCAGAACTGAGCGGCACAGGCGCCTTGCTGTGTGTGCTCTGAGAGGAAAATAGATTAGACGGCTACATTTACTTTTGGTATCCCCACTTTTCTCCTTCCCAGTTTGTAATACTAAGTAAACCAAAACAGTAATTGAGATTCAGCCTCACACTCTGGCTGTGTCTACACTGCACAGAAAAGCCAGGTGTTGGCACCTGGGATAGTCTAGCCTGGGTATGAGCATCCCCACTGCAAAGTCCTACCTGTGTTACTGTGTCCTCACTGTTCCTGCACTCACCCATGTGTGTCTGGGAGCATATCCCATGGTTCTTTGTGCTGAGACATTCCAGGGTTCTGTCCCAGGCAGATGTGTCAACTGAAGGAGAATGTGTTTGTCCTTCAGGAGGAATTGTGGGAAGGGCATTGGAGGGTGTCAGCACTCAAATGATTTAGCCTGCATCCTTACTGAAAAGTGGGTGGGTTCCAACCTAAAGTAAAGCAGAATCTGGGTTGTAAGTCACCTTCCTATCTGGGTAAGCCAGTCTGGGCTTAAAGCACAGCCAAACTTGGGTCAGAGATTCAGTGTAGACAGGAAGGGGTTAAAGTTAAAACCCAGGTAAAAGCCCAGGCTAACTGTCTAGCATACAGATACTTGCTGTATTACGCTCTGACTGTAAACCATTTTAGTTCATTCTGTAGAAATTGTATCCATAGTCACAATTAAATGTAGCTAACCCTCTAGTTTACTATTTTATTTGGCACTCATTGTCCTGGGCTACTGTAATTATTCGAACTACAATACATTTGCATAATGTGATGGTTGGGTTTTGGGGACAGGGAACAAAACCACCCCAAACTAGCAGTGCTTCAGATCATGGCGAGCAGGCAGCTTGCTGCGGGATTTGGCTGCCAGTCACTATTGTGTTATGCGCTTTACTGACGTGAGGGAACACTGTGACCTTCACAGTAGCCCCTCTTGTTGCATCTTGACAGACAGTCAGTAGGATCAAAGTGGATCCTTTATTTAATGTGGCTCACACAAGTAACAGCCCTTGCAACCTTGCAATGGCAGTTAGGAAGGACAATCTGCAAGATGTTGAGATTTTTTTGTGCCCAGTAAATACTTGGGACTCAGTTCAACTTGCTGGTGCAGGGAAATGCATACTGTGATTGAGTGCTGTCCTTAAGAAGGGTTCACCACTGGGGAAGGTATGGTGGTGGTTACATTGCCAACCTTTCGCCTGGGTGATAATGACAGCAGTAATTACTGCTCTGGTCACTTTCCTCTGGCCCTGACTACAGGCTCAGCCCATATCTGAGCTGACTCTCAGAAAAAAACATGATGATCCCATGTCCAGACCTCTCCAAGGGCTTCTCATGTTGTAGAGTGGGCAGGAACATTGAAAGCACATTGCCTTCTGCATTTAGGGTGTGATCCAAAGCCCATTGACATTAACTGAAAGACCAACATTGATGGCAATGTGCTTTGTATTAGACCCTTGGCACCCAAACAGCCATGGGATGGTGGCTGCAGCCTATCCCTGCCAAGTGGTTACAGGAGACATGGGCTCGTCCTCCCCATCCAGCACCAGCAGCAGAGAGTTTGGACTAAAGTACCCGGGAGAGAGAGGGAAGTAAAGAACGGCGGGAGGCTGCGTGAGCCTTGGCAAAGAGGCCCATTGAAGAGTCCAGTTCTGAATGAATTGGCTTTTTGGAAGTAAAAGGCTATGAAGGGACATGCAGTAGCTTTGTATGTACGTTTCATGGTTTAAAAATGTGCCCATCCAGTGCTCTTTGCGCAAGTATATGTCTTGTACGCAGATACCACACCACTGCAGGGCCAATGTCCACAGAACGAGCCTTCCAGAACACACTCCCCATTGCTCTCACCCACAGCCTCCTGGGAAAAGCAGAAGGCTGGGATTTCAGAAGCACTTAGCACTGGCCTAGCTCTGGTCCCCTTGAAGTCAGTGATAAAACTCCCATTCAGTGACTTCAGGGGGAGCAGAGCTAAGCCAGTGCTACATAGTTTTGAAAATCCTACCTTAGAAGAAGACACGGGCCTTGCAGTGCGCAGGTGGTGATGTCAGGGGAAATAGAGTCTCCCTTGCTAAGTGGGTCCCAGCCTAAGGATCTGTCAGTTAGCAACAACAGGGCTGAGGAAAAATTTGATTATCTACATAATTCCCCTCCCTCAATCTCTAAACTGAATCATCCAACATGTAAATGCATCAGGGTTAGTTAGAACAGATTACATTCATCCCTTGGTCCAAAGCACATCTGACAGGGAACCACTTTGTTCCCAACTGTGAACTTCCTTACTCTGATGAGCTTAGGCTCGAACGTTAGCATTCTTTGAATATACTGCAATTTCCTGTATCGGTTAATTTCCTCTGTTTTGAAATGGGAGGATTAGAGACTTCACCAAAAAGCTGTCAGCAAGGACAGAAGGTTAGAGCAACAAAAGTAGCATTGTTACCACACCTATATTGTCTCTCTCACCAACAGAAGTTGGTCCAGCAAAAGATATTACCTCACCCACCTTGTCTCTATGATATCTTCTGACCCACACAGCTACAACAACACTGCACACACATGTGTCTGTACAAAATTATACAGCCTCACGCACAATTATTGATTCATCAGCAATAGGTTTATGGATTAAAGTTTTTGTATAAAAATACTAGAAGACTAAGAACTTTTGTATGGTTTCAGCTAGAGCTGGCAATTAATTGAAAATTAATCTTTTAATTGATGAATGTAACCTTTTTTGCATATCAGAAATTGCCTTTGAACAGACTGTGATTTTTATAAAATTACTTGTTATTTGAAGTTAATTTTTTTTTTGTGCAAACAAGTTTTTCTGTCTATGGCTGGTTTGCAAATTGTCTGCCACACGTATTCCTTCAAGTATCTATGATTTGATATTTGAACCACATGATTAGTTGTCTAAAGTCATGTGATATTGTTTCTTTTTTTCAAAATTTTTCAGACAAACCCTTTCCCCCCACCCCCAAAATGCAGATTTGGGTTAACAAACATTTCACAGATTTGCAGGGAATTCACAGAATTGTTTCAGTCAGAAAACAAAACAAAACAATTCCAAGAAAGTCAAAATGAAATGTTTTCACTTTCCAGTTCAAAATGACTTTTTGTGTGAATTCTACTTCAATTTTATTAAAAAACAAAAAAGGTAAAAAAAAAACAAAAAACCCTTGAAAATTAAACAATATTCATTTTATTCAATCCCAAACATTTTTCTTTTAAATTTTTAGTTCAGCTACTGAATGGAAAAAAATGATTATTCAGCTCTAATCAAGATGGCCACATGAGCAGTTCGGGCACAAATCTTTGTGCAAATACATATTGATACATTTATTCATGTCTCTTTCTTCCAATGGACACTTGCGGGAACATAAATACATTAATAATCACTTACAAGAATCTATGTGGACAGTGGATCAAAAAATTGGCAAACGTAATAAAATCATATCTGATTTAGAATAGGCCACAATATTTAAGAACATAAGAACATAAGAAAAGCCATACCGGGTCAGACCAAAGGTCCATCTAGCCCAGTATCTGTCTACCGACAGTGGCCAATGCCAGGTGCCCCTGAGGGAGTGAACCTAACAGGCAATGATCAAGTGATCTCTCTCCTGCCATCCATCTCCATCCTCTGACGAACAGAGGCTAGGGACACCATTCTTAACCATCCTGGCTAATAGCCATTTATGGACTTAGCCACCATGAATTTATCCAGTCCCCTTTTAAACATTGTTATAGTCCTAGCCTTCACAACCTCCTCAGGTAAGGAGTTCCACAAGTTGACTGTGCGCTGCGTGAAGAAGAACTTCCTTTTATTTGTTTTAAACCTGCTGCCTATTAATTTCATTTGGTGACCCCTAGTTCTTGTATTATGGGAATAAGTAAATAACTTTTCCTTATCCACTTTCTCAACATCACTCATGATTTTATATACCTCTATCATGTCCCCCCTTAGTCTCCTCTTTTCCAAACTGAAGAGTCCTAGCCTCTTTAATCTTTCCTCATATGGGACCCTCTCTAAACCCCTAATCATTTTAGTTGCTCTTTTCTGAACCTTTTCTAGTGCTAGAATATCTTTTTGAGGTGAGGAGACCACATCTGTACACAGTATTCGAGATGTGGGCGTACCATGGATTTATATAAGGGCAATAATATATTCTCAGTCTTATTCTCTATCCCCTTTTTAATGATTCCTAACATCCTGTTTGATATTTTGACCGCCTCTGCACACTGCGTGGACATCTTCAGAGAACTATCCACGATAACTCCAAGATCTTTTTCCTGACTCGTTGTAGCTAAATTAGCCCCCATCATGTTGTATGTATAGTTGGGGTTATTTTTTCCAATGTGCATTACTTTACATTTATCCACATTAAATTTCATTTGCCATTTTGTTGCCCAATCACTTAGTTTTGTGAGATCTTTTTGAAGTTCTTCACAATCTGCTTTGGTCTTAACTATCTTGAGTAGTTTAGTATCATCTGCAAACTTTGCCACCTCACTGTTTACCCCTTTCTCCAGATCATTTATGAATAAATTGAATAGGATTGGTCCTAGGACTGACCCTTGGGGAACACCACTAGTTACCCCTCTCCATTCTGAGAATTTACCATTAATTCCTACCCTTTGTTCCCTGTCCTTTAACCAGTTCTCAATCCATGAAAGGACCTTTCCTTTTATCCCATGACAGCTTAATTTACGTAAGAGCCTTTGGTGAGGGACCTTGTCAAAGGCTTTCTGGAAATCTAAGTATACTATGTCCACCGGATCCCCCTTGTCCACATGTTTGTTGACCCCTTCAAAGAACTCTAATAGATTAGTAAGACACAATTTCCCTTTACAGAAACCATGTTGACTATTGCTCAAGAGTTTATGTTTTTCTATGTGTCTGACAATTTTATTCTTTACTATTGTTTTAACTAATTTGCCCGGTACCGACGTTAGACTTACCGGTCTGTAATTGCCAGGATCACCCCTAGAGCCCTTTTTAAGAAGTAATCACTCAGCTCTAGTTTCTGCCTATTTCAGATCTAGTTTCAAACTAAAATGCTTCAACGTGGCATAAATAACCCCCAAAAAACAAGAATTAGAAATGGACCATTAAAAATAGACCATGTTGCCTATTGAGATTATGAATGATAAAACCCAACAAAAACAAAACTATGAAAATGCCAATGGGTCATGACTATTTATTTTGTCTGCTTCTGAATTTTCTTCTAAAACATCTGAAACTGTTTGTCATTCACAGTATTTGTAATGATTCACAATGTTAAAAAAAGGGCTGCCAACATTCTTTACATTTTATAATATCCCCCAAATCCCTATCTAGGCTGATAACTTGTTAAACAAGTTTCCACCCCATAAGATTTGAAACGGCTGTGTTATAAACCACTGAAAATCAGGACTTTTAATGAACCTGCCGAGAAACCTTTAACTGGAGCCTTATTCCCACTTCCTCAGTAATACTGTCATATGTTTATAGGGGCTACAAGAAGAATCCCAAGGTATTCTTCCTAATGGGGCAGGGACCTGCCCTGCCTGGGCCAGATCTTCAGAATTCTGCTCTGTTTGAGAGATGGAGTGGAGAGGACAGTGTCAGGAACTGAGATGACTGCATGGAAAACCCTTGCCGTCCTGATGTGGTGCAGGTGGTCACGTAACAGAGCACTGATTACTTCCCTGAAAAACTGACATATTGGCCTCTCAAGCTGTTCTCACATGAAACATTCAGTCCACATTTAAAGTTCACATGTTCTGTTTGCCTTTTCCCCCCACTCTGTTGTAAAAATATTTAAGATAATTGACTTGGATTTCTTTCCCTGTGTAATAGATTGGGACTTTTCACCACAATTTTCCCGCTGCTTGGCATAGAGCGCTTCTTGAACATATTTTTTCCTTTTTTAATGTTCAATTGAATAAGCTTCCATGACCCCCTTTAGATTTTTCATTAGGCTCCCCATCAGTCTTCACATAAGTCTTATACCTCACGTGACCTTTCTTATTCTAAATCTATTTTTCAGCAATGGGACACAGGGGCGGCTCTACAAAGTAGGCTGTAGGCTGCAAAGCTGCCTGCGCAGCGCCCGCCCTCCCTCTCGCCCGTCCCCCCCTTCCCCCTTCCTCGGCTTCCGGCTCCTGGGAGGCGGCATGGCGGTGGTGGGCCGCGCCGGCCGGCGGCGGCCTGCCCGGAGCCCAGAGGCGGACGGGACCGCAGGCAGGGCATGCGGGGGAGCTCCCGGAGCCAATGCTGCCCTCCCCCCCCCATGCCGCAAGCGGGCGCTTGGCCCGCTGGTGCCTAGAGCCGCCCCTGATGGGACATTACTCTGCCTTATTATGAAGAGTCTAATCAGGAATACAGTGTTCCCTTCCTAGGTCCTCTTTTCACTGAATGAAAGTGTGTTGTGGGAGCAGAGGTGGATTATGCTTTTGTCGGCCCCTGAGCCAGAGAAAGTGGGGGCCTCTCCCCACCCCTTCCACCTGCAGACCCCCACCCCTGGTGATCTTGCCAGGGAATGTGGTCACGGTGTGTGGGCTTTCCCTGCTCTCCCGCCTGCCTGGCACTCTTGCCCCTAGCAGGCAGGAGGAATGGGTCAGGGCATGGGGACACTCATTTTTCCGACCCCCTCTAACTGATCAGGGCTCCTGAGCATGGGCCCCATTGGCCCAATGGTTAATCCACCACTGTGTGGGAACTGATATGAGCTAAACACAGTTCCATTTTGCTGTATAGATAGGAACCAACTGTGTTTTAGGAATTATGCTAAAACTATGGGGAAAGATTTTCATGTGCCACAGTGAGCAACATCATGGAGTGTGCTCTGCAGGATGTCGTCAAGAAGCAAATGGCCAGGCCCCCCTCCAACCAACATGTTGGCACCCAGCTAAGTGGCTCACTGGAAGTGAATTTGGAAGAGACGGGGGAGACTTTGCTTCACTCTGGACTTGTTCCCATCTGCTACGCGATGACCGGAGAAGCCACTGGATGTGGTGCGAGGAACGCCAGGAGCTGGGAGTCCTGGTGCCACAGGTGAAGAATACAGATCATTCTATCATCACTTTGAGAGCTAGAACCACGCTGGAGAGGACCCTGAAGGATGCCATCTGCTGCCAATACGTGGAAAACCTGAAATGGAAGCCAGACCAGGGCAAGGCATTCAAGGTGATGTTCAAGTGGGATGGCCGCAACCACTTCCTCCCCGGGGACAGCATCACCTGATTTGCCAACTGGAGGTTCATCTACCCGGCCCAGCTCAACTGCATCCTGCTGAATGGACCTTTCTGCCACAGGAATCAGGACAAGTGATGCAGGAAGTGCAGCTACATCAATGAGACACTACCCCACGTCCTGTGTAACTGCAAGCCCCATTCCAGAGCCTGGAAGCTGGGACACAACCTCATCCAAGATCGCCTGGCCAGAGCCATCCCTCCACCCCGTAAACTCTGCCATACCTGAAACCGACAGCCAACTGCAACTGAAACTCATCATCACCAGCGAGGACTGGAAGAAGATCATCATGGTGGACATCACAGTGCCCTTTAAGAACAGGACCCTAGCCTTCCATGATGCCTGAGCTTGAAAGATGGAGAAATACACCCCTCTGACCGAAACCTTGAGAGCTAAGGGCTACCAGGTTCAGACACGCACTGATCATCAGAGCCTTTGACGCATGGGATCCCAGTAATGAGTGAGTGCTGAGAAAATGCGGAATTGGTCAACGCTACGCTTGGCTGATGCAGCAACTCATGGTCTCGGATGCCATCAGGTGATCAAGGGATATCTACATAGAACACATCACCAGACATTGGCACTACTAGGAGGATGAGCTGGAGTGCTGATGAGAAGTGCAGTCAGAAAGTAACTGAAATACTTCCCTCATGGACTGTATTTTCTAAATGGACAACCTACCTAATTCTCAATTACTAAGGGACAATCTCCACTCATTGATATATTTTGCTTTCCACAATCAAATCTCTGTACAACTTTTCATGAGTGATGTACTCAAGTATTTGGATTCTAATATCTAAACTATATTGTTAAATCTATTCACCTAAATTTGGATTATTGCTGATTATGTACTCTATGTGTCATACGACTTTTAAAAACAAACTTTGTATTTGTGGATAATCTAAACACTATACCCAGATGTGCAGACACTCTTTTCTCAACCTATGTATTATATAATTTTTTAACATAAGCTTTAATAAAATTCTTACATTTGTTTGTGCAAAGGAACCCCTCAGTGTAGATCTCCACCCTTCCCATGTGGTGGGAGGGACAAGTCAGCTACTATTTTCAGTAAGACTAAACTTGAATCACAAATTAACTATTTCCTTTGCAACCACGAGGTTGAGTTTTTACTGCTATGTTTTTGTTTGTCTGTTTTGCTGCAAGCTTAAATGCAGCAGAACACCCCCAAAACCCAGTGCCAATTAATAGATTGTGGGATTTTTCACAATCATTCAGCATTAGCCAATTCTGCTTTTCTTGAAGTTCGCTGTAATCCTTGTGGGAGCAGAGTTAAGCCAATGCTACATGTTTTTGAGAATCTCACTTAGTGTTTTTGAAAATCCCACCCAGACTTTCTATGATGGTATTTCCAGGGGCCCTAGCTATCACTTTTCCACAAATTCAGATCAGTTTTTGGTAATTTCATGAATCAAAAATTATAACATATTCAAATTTCATTACATTAACAACAACTGCAAATGATAAAATAGCCTGATGAATTCTTCACTGTTAAACATTTCCTTCGAAGGTTTGCATATGCTTTTTTAATCTCTGCTCTCCCAAACTCTTGTCAGTGTGGCTGTTAAAAGTATTTGTTCCAAAAAAATATTAAGAAAATATACTTTAGAAATGTTTTTAAATATATGTATGGAATCATTGAGCCATATACACAATGTTTTGAGAGGTTATTGTGTTTTTAGTGAGCCATAATTTCCTCTGCTTTTCTTGGATCTCTTCCTTTTGACTTCCTAGAATTTTGTCCATACCACAGACACAGTGGGTCATGCTTTAGACATTTGAAATTCTGCTATTCTTAACGCAGCAAAGTTTTATTTAATAATGGAGAGCCAAACAGTGCTCTTAGTTACACCTTTCAAACCCATTAATGGGACAGAATGGGTGTAACTAACAGCTTGGCCCAGAATCTAAATAGTTGATAAAAACTGCTCCAGGAAAAAAACCTGGTTATACAGTTTATGCATTATTTTCTGAAGAACAATAAGATCAAACTTGCCCTGTAACCTTAGCAATTTCTAGGTGTGTTCAATTTAAAGTTGCATTGGAACCCAGTAAATTCTGAATTTGAGTAAAGTCTGAAATTTGATTTATTGTAGAGTTGCTGCAGCAATGCCAATGTTACGGTTGTAAATAGCTCCAAATATAAACTCAGTTTTTGAGCCTTAGTTTCTAATTTTTCAAAACCAAACCATACTGGATTGAGTATTTGTAAAATAGAAGCATTTGAAAAATTAGAGGTATTTCACTTTTTAAGTTTCGCTAATTGTTTTTAAAAATGCATCTCAGGAAGATGGGGGGGAATGTCACCTCTTATTAACCATGATGTAAAACTGGAGTAATTGCACCAAATTTAGTATATCTACATGGCATTATGATTGTCGGTGTAATCAAGAGCAGAATCTGGCACTTTATTTTAGCTACAAATTCCTTATATGGTTTATTCTTTTGTTTCTTTTCCTGATGGTGGCATGTACTCTTCAGTACTTGGGGCAAGTCTGGATTGTTAACTGTGAAGTTATTAAATTGATTTATGTATGAACCTCTGAAAACTCTACCAGGTTGTAAGTGGAGTCTATAAACTCCACCGGAAACAGACAGCCACACAGGCTTTGGTCTTTGCACAGCTTTGCAGGACCAGTGAGCCATGAGGGCAGTACATTCTTTGGCAGTTCTGAGAGCTACAGAGGAACAGACCATACATTGAGGGAAGGGAGCCTGTGGAGTTTGTAAACTACACATGAGTATGGAGCGTCACCAGAACCAAAAACCTCTTTAGTTCTGTGGAGCAGATAAACTTCCATAGACTTCCTGGTATCTCTCATGTGCATGGGTGATTAATCACAAATTTATAGGATCTCCAAGTGGACATACCCACGCTGCTAATTTCAGCAGCAGACACTGAGGTTTGCTGTGAGCACATGGGTACATAATGGCCACTGTATCATTCTTTCTGGTCTTAAGGAAAAAGTCCTGTTGTATTAATTTCAGTGGACTAAGTGGGATCAAAAAGTCAAAGGGGTTAACATGACCTTGTCACTGTCCAATATTAGACATTTAAACAAGGCTTGAGGTGTGGAATACAGATACCTTGGTTTGCTTTGTACCAAGGCAAACACACCATTAAAATATTTTCATCTTTTTATTAAAGATGCAGAAAAGAAGGAAAGACAGTTGAAAAATCTGAAATGTACAGTTTTAAATAAGACCTTCATTTTGCCCATATCCCTTGTTCATTTTCCCTTTAGCTGTACAGAATTTTTTAAAATAAACCCCCCTTGACTGGCAGTCTTTTAGATAGTGTTAAAGATGATAATAGCTATCCTTTTTTTGGGGGTGTGGAGGGAAGTTAATTGAGATGGGCTGGAGCTGTTGTTGTTAATGTCCAATCCAGTTTTCTTGCAGACAAAATAAGTCAAACACACACAAGAGGGAAGAGAAAAGAAGAGCAAAGATATAAAATGCAGCTTTTATCACTGACTTTCCATGGCAATCTCACTGCTGGAAGAACACAGGTGTGGTGCACAGTCTTATTAGGCACTCCGAGACCTGGCAAACTTGTGCCAGCATTGGGTTACTTAGGGCATTGCTTTTATCTGCCTCTTTCTGAGCACAGGCTTGCAGCAGTGTTGCAAAAAGATAGTCTTGGCCAGTGAAGCCAAACGTTGATTAAACAGAAGGCAAGTGGAAAGGGATAGAAAAGAGAAGAAACAAGGTGTGGAAGGAAAAGAACACTTGAGGAATAGGAATAACCCAGTCTCACACAGCAGGTCATATTCAGGATTCAGCCAGTGGAGGTGGTGGGATCACCTGGGTCTCTATCTGTAGCCCAGTCTGGTCAGGATATCTGTCAAGATCAAGATGACGAACTCCCAATGGCATAACAGGCCCCAGGAGACAGTGGGAGTGGAAGCCATGATGGTGAAGCTTACTCCTTCTTGTTCTCCCATCTTTCAGACAGCCAGCTGCTGCTAATTTCCCCCCCATGTTTCTTTTTGAGGTTCCCAAAAACAGAGTGATGGGTGAAATAGCCCATCTGCTTCTTATTTTGTCCACGAATTAGTCCTAATTTCCAAAACACAAATTTTGGTCCATTGATTTCTGGTCCTATATCTCTCTTGATTACCAGGCACGATTTTAACACACTCCTTGAGTTTATATCCGTAGGACTATTTGCTTAGACAAATGTAGTTGGTCTCCCTCTTGTACCTTTTCCCATCACCATTTATTGTTATAGGTTATTGTGACATTTTGTGAGCTTTTATCCACTTTCCCACAGTTGAGCTTACAATTAGGGAACATTTTGTAGGCTCAGTTATTACATAGTCCTCTGTCTCTCTTTCTAAGATCAGACAGAAATTAAGCATCAATGTATGGACTAATTCTCTCACAGACCTGTTCCTCAATATCCAGTGGCTTTTTTAAAAACTGGTCCTCTCTGGTCCTCAGAAGCCCATCCTGGGCTTCTGCATGTCTCAGTACAGAAACAGAAAGCTTTCAGTGATGGACCTGGTAAGCACTGTGAGACATTGTTAAAACTGACATTCTTCTGTGGAAAGGTTCATGGTCAGAAGGATGCTTTAGATAAATCTTGGATGTTGTACAAAATTATATTATTCTACACTGCACTCTATTTCAGTCATGAGCCTGTGTTAAAGCGATGAAGCAGACAATCGCTGGGCTTTGTTAGTTCTCCAGAGCTGGGCAAGAACACCTGACCCCACACACTGTTTTGTCCCAGTCTTTTGTGAACACCTTTCGCCTGAGCCCAGGAGCAATCCGGTCACCCTCATTGAGAACAGCAATAGGCAAATGGTCACCTGCCCTTCTAATGGTTCAGTCATCCTCTTTTTCCAGCATGATATCCATAACCATTGATTCCCCAGATGCCAACAATCACAGAAGAGACAAAAGGTGGCCATTTTTCTTTTTGCACAATGAAAATTATACCTTCCTGATCTTTGTGAAAGCCTCAGTCCACTATCTTGGAGATATGCCATGCTTACAGCATAAATAGGAAGTATGAGCTTTGAGAGAGAGTCATGGCAAGGTCTTTCCTTAGTCTTCTCAAAAGCTGTTGAATAATGATTTTTCTAGCGCATGTGAAGTTGCGGACCTTCTTCTTTCTTCTCCATTACCACAGAACCCACACCAGAGTGAAAGAAGTCATAACTGAATTCATTATTCATCAATGGCTAAAGAGTGAAGCTGTGAAAAGACCGACACAGTTCATTAGTTCGGTTACTGCATTTCCCCCTTCTAACTGAGGCCTTGATGTTGTGGAAATCGCTAGGGGTACTTTTGGATGAGACTTTATTAGTTCTTTTTCAAATGCCTTTTGGGGTATGAAAAAGTTATCCAGTGGCATATATCCTGTGCCTATTCCCCCAGATATATGGGATCTTGGAGAGGTAGAGATACACCTGACAAAATATAGTTTGTGGCTTGTTTCAATGAAGGAGACTATCAAAGGAAGTATGGACTCTTTAGCAATGTGAATGTTACTCTTCTTAAAAAAGATACAAGTCTCTTTCATGCTTCAGATGCAGAATTTCAGTTACTGAGACAGAATGGAAAAAAAGGAGTGTGAACCCTGTTTGAAATCACTGTTGGATTTTCAGGACTGCCAGATTCCCATTAGCTCCAGCTGTTCTTTTGGGATGGGGAATTGGGGGCTCAGTGAAGACCATTGCCACCTAAATCCTAAAGGGCCTTTGGACGGGTCAAGAAGCAGGAGCAAAGAAAACACTCCCAATCCCACTGCTGTTGTTTTTTGGGCTGTGAAACCCCATAAACCTTAGTTGGCATGTTGGCTATGAAGCTAGCTTGTGCTGAGGATTAAGGTGCCATGCAAGGTATATGCAGGATCAGACGCCGCTATATTTGCTTGGGTGATGCAGGTAGGGGGCTAACTTTAACAGAGCTGTTTCGGGTCACATGATTCCAGTGGGGTACATCTCTCTCTTGAAGATGCAGCACCATTAACTCTTTCACAGACACTACAGCTCAATTATGCTGAAGAATGTAATATTTCTAATTCCAGGCCTTCATATTGACTGGCAATCCATGCTCAACTTTGCTTAACGTTAAAGGCAGGCCTTTGCTACTCAAGCTCACACTTGTATTATTGTAGGAAATCCTCAAAGGCACAGCTTTTCTTATCAATTCTTAGAGCTAATTAATTATAATTAGTATTTGAAGAAGAACGAAGAGAGGTATTCATTCTTCTTCCTCCCTGGGGCTCCCTTCAGGAGACATCCTTAGAGCTGGATTAGAATGGATCATAACTAAGTATTCAATATCTCACCAAGTTGTAGAAGTCAGACAGCATATATCCCCTCATGCAGAGTCCAATGTACAGTATGCAGTGTACAGTTTCTGCTAAGCAGAGAACCCAAATGGGAGGATTTGTTTCACAAAAGTTGTGGATAGCCTGCAATGGTAAATAAGGAGTAACACATGTCATTTTTTGAAGAATTCCTTGTCCACCATGTGGTGTCATGAATGGCATGTTATACAGTGGCATTGTAGCTGTGTTGGTCCCAGGATATGACAGTGACAAGGTGCGTGTGGTAATATCTTTTATTGGACCAATGTCAATTGGTGTTGGTCCAATAAAAGATGTTACCACATGCACCTTGTCCCTCTTATGTTATGAAGTGTCAAGTGATTATATGAATACCATCTATGTACTTGAAAATGCCAAGTCACTGCTTCATTCAGTTTCACAACTTTCACTTGGCAGTAGGGTTTAGATCTGTGCAAAGCCCAAGAATTAAAGAAGGGGATTTTGAAGGAAGAATATAAAGCTAGGGAAGAATAGCTGACTAGGGAGAGCTAAAGGGAAGGTTGTACTGTCTAAGCCTTTTCAGCAGTTGGCGTCCTGAGGGGAGAGGGGAACAGGAAAGAAGATTAGCTATAGAGCACAGTCACCATTGAAGTCTTTAAGTTCTTACAGTACAGAACTGAATAAATCTGTTTCTTCCTTAAGTGATCCCTACCCTACAAGCCTGAGCAAACTATAACTAGAATTTTGGAATCCATTAATATGAATTTGTGTAATTTTGCTGCTTTAGTCATTACTGTGGAAACTAATCCCACATTTCTGAAAGTGTCAAGGTATAAGATCTCATAAAAATGAAGTAGTTAAGTCACTGTATGTGGGGGCAATGGAGACAGCATGCAAACCGCTTTTTAAGTTTATAGCATGAGTAAAAAAGCCTTTTGAAGTATTGTACATTCCTACACTTGGTCCGATGAACAACAAAAGCTTTACTGATGCCATATAATTTTATGTATCCAGAATCCCTTCACTGTTAACCCTCCCCTACCTTCCTATATATGTGCAGAACTCCCATTGGAGTTTAAAAATTGAAGGCAAACTGAATTAAAGAATGTACCATACCAGAATTTAAACGTGAAAAACATTTCTAAATTCTAGAAGCAGGAAATTCTGAAAAACGCCAGTTACATTTTGCATCGCATCCATTCCTGTGACTCAAGCTACATTTCTTGTTCAAATCTGAGCTTTTTTAATTGACTAGCAGCTTGGCTTTATCTGAAAATTAACTGATTTTCCCAGTTTAGGTGGCATTTATTTTCTTCTCCTGCTTATCAGAAAGAGAAAAGAAACTGTCAATGAAAGGGGACATCCCAACACCTTGTCTGCAAGTGCCTGAATGGCTCCGGGGATTGATGATGTTTGTCAATAGATGACACATAGCTCAATGACTTCTTTCCATCAGATCCAGATACATGGTATCCCAGTGCATAACTGCCCCTGGGGCTGAGCTGAGCGAGCTGGCTGAGGTTTAATCAGAACAAGATGGAACTGGTAGTTAGGGTCTGGGAGAAGGAAGTTTCAGGAGGTGGCAGGAATGGTTTAACAGTACACCTGTCGTTGAGGACTTTGTCTATCCTTTGTTCAAGTGAGTCACAATCTATTATTGGTAGATCTTCATCTGCACCTGGAAATTTAAGTGGCGCCAAGAATCAGGGTTCTGACTAGTCTTCAGTTTTTGAAATCTAACACTTTTCATGAGCTCTAAATTTGCTTTTTAAGTTCTCCTGTGTGTCTGCCTCATTATTGCTACTGATTTCTGTGAGATGACATCTCTGTTAACAGACGTGTAGAGGGAAGGTTGTACTCTTTGTGTACGGTAGATAGAAAACAGCCTTCAGACTGGTTACCACTTGGGATTTCCTTTCATTCTGTGGCTCTTAGCATGCTGATTACAGGAGTTTTTCTATCAAAAATAATGCATTTCTAATATTTTAACTATACATCTTTATACTCCACCCCTCTGGCTGCAGCAGCAACAGCTCTCTCTCTCTCTCTCTCTCTCTGTCTCTCTCTCTCCCACTTTGTCTTCCTAGTTGGGATATTTCTGATGTTAACAAATGGAAAGGTTTAGGGATGATTCTGCTCAGAACCTGGCACACTAAGATCGTTTATTTTAGTGGGCTGTTATGTGGCTCAGCACTGGCAGACAGACAGAGAAACAAAAATGAAGAGTATTATTTCCAAATGAATTCCCAAGGGTGCATTTAATAAGAAAGGTTGTTTTTTGACCTTTCACTGGCTTAATTAAAGCCCCTATCATTTTCCCATAGAAATGCAATTTGAAAACAGATGTGTTAATGAAAAATTGACGGCTGAAATGTGGAATTGCCTGAGAGGAGTGACGAACCTTCAAGATAGCCGAGCACCACCGCTCATAATTAAGGGGATGTTTATAGAGCCTGCGGGCTGTGAAATACAAACATTTGCCTGTTGATCTCTCTGGGCCGTTTCATAAAAACTTTACCAGCTTGGTTGGTGCTCAGCTTTGCATGTAAACACCAGAGTGACTTAGAAAGGGGAAGCCTGTGGAGGTTGGTGCTAATCAGAACCTGATGGTATCAACCAAACAAAAGACATGAAAGAATTGGTTCTATTCCCTATTTCCTAGCAAGGGGAGCAGGATTACTGAAGATCTATAGGAGAGGTCTACTTTAGGAAAGGGCAGAAGGTGGATTAGAGGGGGAACTACCACATTTGTACCACAAGGGGAGAAAGTCCTGACAACTGTGAAGTGCTGAAGCCATGAGGTGTTTGTAAAAGTCATTGCGCTGATATGAGGTGGCACTTCTCATGTGAATGAAACACACATGGGCTTGGTTAGCAGGCATATTGGAGCTTGTTGCAGCATTTTCCCCACTGGGCACTCCACCGCTGTGGGTCTGTATGTACAAGAGGCTTATAGCTGCAGTTTAAGGCAGTGAGTTACTCGGGATGAACAAGAGTGTTGGTGCTTCTGAATCGGCAAATGGGGTTTAATGGGGTAAGAGGTTTCAGCAGCTCTTTAAACTTGACGGGTAAGTTATGTTCCAATGTTCAAATAAGAGTAGATGGCCTGTGTCCGTTGTAGTCACTGGGTCAGTACTGGAACATAGAAGGCAAAAGAGAACGACCAGAAGAGCAGGGAATAGGATACAATTGCCAACCATCCTGCAAAGTTTCACTAACTTGAAGACTCCCAGGCCTTTTACAATAATACATAGCACGTATATAGTTCTCTGGCTTCTCTAACTTGCACCAGGGGCCAAACTGGCCTTGGGCCTCCTGAAATATGGGAGGGAGCAGAAAGGTGGCATAATGTCACCTCTCCCCCTCTGTGTGCTGAGGAGGGTTTTGATGCAGCTGAGGATACAGCTATTCATTTTTGGAAACTTACATTTTGGGCCAGATTTCTACCAGATTGGGTCCCTTTAATGAACATGCTCATGTCTGTAAAGTGCACTAGGCCACCTATATAACAGTCATTCCATAAGTGGAAAGTATTATTAATGTTCCCAAATGCTGAGCTTAAATTACAAACTGAGATTATCGTCTCACGGGGGGCCACTTACTTCTCAAAAAGTCATAAAGAACCCAAGTTCAACACCACAGCATGATGCCTTCCCTGAGGAGTGCACACATTAAAGAGATATTACTTGTTTCCAGAAGGAAAAACATACATCACCTCAGTCACAGTGAGCTCATATTAAGCTTAAAATGTGTCTCATGGCTATGATCAACAAGACACAATGTAGCTGTGATTTAGTCACAGCTTAAGCCAGTTCTTCACTCCTGTGCTGTGATAGCTGCTATCTTTATACCTGTAATAACCCATTGTGTTATCTAGACATAAGCCCCAGGAAGAGAAATCTGTCATGGTAAAGTGGAAAGATATAAACAATAGAGACAAAAAAAGGAAACTGGTTTTTAATCCCCCTCCTAAAGGATTGGGATCGCTTAGAACCCATTCAGTTCTCACTTACATTAGTTCTGCACAATTGTAACAGTATTGATGTCAGTGGAACTACTCTGGATTTACACCAGTGTGAGATCAGAATCAAGGCCCACTGTAGCTTAGCTCACTCTGTTACTCTTCAGTGGTAGTGACATTGTCTGGCTGATTACACAGTATGACAGGCAGTTTACAATGAACGTTAGTTACCAGAACAAATCTCTGCTGCCTTGCTTTTACACATGAGCCCAAACTGAATTCAGACCCATTAAACGTTTAATTCCCATTAAACATACCTCTCTTCCCACCCTAGCACAAACACACCCACCCACTTAAAGTATGTCTACAGTGCAATGAAAAACCTGCAACTGGCCTGCGCCAACTGACTTTGGCTCATGGGGCGTGGGCTGCGGGGCTGTTTCATTGCAATGTAGACTTCCGGGCTTGGGCTGGAGCCCGGGATCTAGGACCCTGCGTGGTGGGAGGGTCCAGCTCTGAGCCCAGATGTATACATTGCAATGAAACAGCCCCACAAGCCAGCTGTGAGTGGCTAGTTTTAGTGTAGACATACTTAAATGATGAATGAAGCCACTAAGTGTATCAGTCAGTGGCACCAAGTAGTAAAATATTTGGTTGAGCTCCACAACCTGAAAACTCGTCACTGAGATACTTGATGTGCAAGAGTGTCAAAACAGCTGCAGTCTACTGAAGAGTTTTCAGGTGGAAGAGCAGAACCAAAATAACATTTTACTTCTTGCTATTGAAATCAACAGAATTACACCGGTGTAAAATTAGAGTAACATAGTGAAGAATCAGGCAGTTAATTCACACTATATAAGCTCAGAGGTTTAACATCAATATTAGCATAAATCAGTCCCATGCTTATGATAGAAATGAGTTGCTGAAGTGCAACTCCCATGCTAGTAACATGACACATATTGTTATGCAACAAAGTCTAGACTCTAGTCTATTAAGACTTCTGTTTGAAACCCAGAAAACTTGAGAAGTGGCATTAGCACTGATCTCTGTGAGATTTCAAATACTTTAGGTTACTTAAGGATAAACAGCAATAATTTGGGATTTTTTTTCCCCTCATCCCCATGGAAAGTTGTTTTCTCCCTAATTTTTTATTCTCCAGTTGAGTTAATCTTTGGCTGAAGATCCCACTTAATATAACCTATAGTTACAGCAAAAACTATGCATTTTGTTTGCTTAGTCATTGCGATAGAAATGGAAGTGTGTGGTAACTGTATGGCAAACATATGAATCCATTTCTCCATGCCCAGCTGCATTCTTTACTCTTCGAGAAATGTTATTATTTCAGACTTGTGAGTTCCCATTTGGTGAAAGGCTCAGTTTACAATATGACCAAACATTGTTTAGTTTGGAGACAGAAGAAAAAAAATCTTTATTACACCAACCCACAGTCTTTGTGCTGAGCAAGATGAATTTACCAATACTTCTAGCATGGCAGGCGTTAGAGCACTCACTCAAATATCTCCAAGTATTTTCAATCGTGTGCATTTTGTTTTAGTCCAAACTAAATTCTGTTGCAACAAATTGCACCTTTTGGACAGGCGTTTACGCAGCAGCATGAGGGTGTGGTGAATACCTCTTTCTTTCTTTCGAAGGCGTTGGTATCAACCCACATGCTGCAAAAACTCTGTTAGTCTATAAAAAAAAAGTATTCAATTTACATTACTTTTATAGCACACTTTATTGTACAGCTTTTATCTTAACATTTGGATCATGAAAAGCATCCCCTTAGTTTATTTAAGGCATTGATAATTGAAAAGATATGGTGGGTTTTTCATAATATAGTTTACAATGCACATTAGCAAATATTTATTAATTAGGTCGTAACAATTAAACTTTTAAATGGGGAGCAAGGGATTCAGAGCTGATTGTAACAATCTGCATTACACATGTGCGAGCAGTCAAACAAACAAGCATGCCCCTGGAGCATGTATAAAACCAAAACCAAATATTTGCTTCTTCCTTGAGGGGTGGGGTCGATTGGGGGTGGGGAGGGAAAGGGTTGTTCACCCCACCTATGGTAGGTAAAACTCACACAAAAAGGAATGGAAGCTTGTAATCAACAGTCTCTGCCTTCCCCACTCCTTCCTAGTGTAAATGTAGCATGTCTTTTTTTTAAAAAAAAAAAGGCCAAACTAATCTACAATTAATAAAACTCAACTCTAGACCTCCCTGGAGAGACCAAAAGTGTATTCTAGCTCCCTCCAGGTCTCTCCATGACTGTGGAAAAGTTCAGGGCCTTTATACTTCCCTTATCCCAGCGTGCCTTGCCCAAGTTAGGACTACATTCCCCAGCTGGTCTAACTCATTTGCTTCTGATACTAGAGAAGCTGGCTGGAATCACCAGAAGCCAGGGTGATCCCTCCTTCCTGAGGGGAGTTCCAACCCACCCTAATCACAGAACTCTGGTCTTGGGCCTTACAGCCAGAGTCAGCTGTATGGGTTTTTCACCATACCCCAAACTAAATACCAAGGCCACTTCCTCTCCCTGTGTCCCCACCTCCACAGATCTATCATAAGGTGAAAAACCTGGAACAGGGGAGTGGGGACATAGAAGGATCCCCTCACTAGACTTAGGCTGTGTCCACACTTACGGCAGCATGTAGACTACAGCTGTTACACATGTAGCTACGTGCCTCAGTGAAAAGCTCTGGCAGAAGGCAGGCAGTGGGGAAAGTCTCTGGTAGTAGGGAGGCAGTGGGGAGCTTGCAGAGCCTTTCCCTGCTCCTGGAGCCTTTCCCAGCCACTGGAGTCTTTTACCGCAGTGGGGAAAGACTTCAGTGGCGGGACAACTAGAGTCCTAAGAATAGTAGTGTAGACATGGGAAGCACTGCTTGGCTGTATAGAGAGCAGTGCAGGGTGCACACACTAGGATTTAGGTGTGTAGAGCACTCTACTCCCTGAGATGTGCCTCACTGTCTATACTGCTATTTATACCCATGCTTCCTGGGTATGCAGTTACTGTACGCTAGCCACTGCCGTAAGTGCAGCCATACCTTTACAAGGCTGGTACACCAAATTACAACAGAGTTAAATTTTGTGAGGGATTCGTCTTCAGTCTTAGAACTTATCTTCAAAGTACCATATAGCTTAATCCTCATAAAACCTTCACGAGATAGAAACTATTTCCTATTATCCCATTTTACGTATGTGAAAATCAACAGAGTGAGGTTAAAAGATGTGCCAATGGCCACAGAGAGAACCAACCCAATATTAGAGCTCAGACTACTAAACCACATTCTCCTCAGGCCTCTCCTCTTTACATTCATGAAGGGGCAGCAAGCAACAGAGAAAAAGAAAGAAGTTTTTAGCTTTATCTTGACTTAATCTCTGGAATTAGTAGCAGATGGAAGGAATTCTCAGAACAAACATGAATTGCATCACGTTTGACCCAATCCCATAGGGTATTTATGGAGGCAAATGCCTCCCCTTCAGCCATGGTGGTGAATAGACCAGAAACTGTACACTTCTGGAGTCTTGAGAAACTCCAGCTCAGTTTCTTCACCTTGAAAGAAAGCATGTGTATGCAGAAGAGTTCCAAGTTATATTATATAACACCAGCAACCGTGAGAAAACATTGATTCCATATCAAGTAATCCAACTTCTTGTTTTGCATCAGCCAAGTTTTTGAGAAATACCTTGAAGTGGAGGTCTCAGTGCAGCAAGTCCAACAGGATATCAGCAAACAGCAGAAAGTTATTAATGCTTAATGCCAACATTTCCACTCCCTTGCATGGCTCTTCCAAGTCTTCAAAAGCTTTGGCACAAGTATTCTGGATTCACGTTTTTAAATGGATGACAGGTTGCATGGCAGTGATATTTATTAAATCTCTGAAATTGACCCAATGCTTCCTTGATGGACAAGGTGGGTGAGGTAACATCTCTTATTGGACCAACTTCTGTTAGTGAAAAAGACAAGCTTTTGAGCTTACACATAGCTCTTCTCTAGGTCTGGCTCAGTGTAAGCTCAAAAACTTGTCTTTTTCAGCAACAGAAGTGGTCCAATACAAGATATTACCTCGCCAACCTCATTTCTCTAATATCCTGGGACCAACACTGCTTGCTTGCTGTTGCTTCATTTGAACTCTTGTCTCCAACTGAAACAGATGGGATTAGCACAAACATAATGTTAAGGACCAGAAATTGGCAAATGTGTGTGCTTTATTGTTTTGAAAGCAATTTCTAATAGCATTTTTAATAAGAAATTGTTTTATCCTTAGAGTGCTTTTTGTTAAAGACCAGCTATCCCTGCTGAAGAGCATACATACTTGGAAATAAATTAGGCTAGGATACAGTGTCATGTGTCTATAGAAACTCATTTATCTCCAAAACTGTGAAATAATCCAGTCCTGGAATCCAAACATTCCTGACCACTTGGGAGTTGTGAAAGTACAGTACAGAGGAAAAACTTTGCTTGCCCAGAAACCAGCAATCCCTCAGTGTTACAGGATGGATATCACTCACTCCATTTATTGAAACCATCTCCGTGAAAACCAGTGGGCTTTGTCTGATATCAAGGAATGTGACTACTGCATCACTGACTCCCTGGGTATATTGCTGAGATAATTAGTGGTCCATAATCATACATGACCAGCAAATGATAAACAAATGTTATATGAAACATTGGAGTAAATCACACCACTCCACTCTGGCGCCATTTGATGAATTAACATGAAACATTTATGCAGGTCAAACCTGATTCTCTGTTGTGCTACCAGCGATGAATGCCACTGACATCCATGGCATTACACAGTGTAAAGCTGGTATAAGGGAGAGCAGAATCAATCTCTTTAAGCAGTTCTATTTCCTCTTCAATGACAACCATTCTGAGTGGATGCCTTTTCCTCACATATTTTCTGAACAAATCCTGCTAAAGAACAACAATGCGTTTGACAGCAAATTAAAAACCAGAAATAAATAAAAGTGTTTCTGAACTGTCTTACTGGGAATCACATATGGACAATGCAAACTTGTGGAGCTGTTGGGAAAAATTGTACAAGAACTGTAGTCACTGGTTTTGTCAGCTGCTGTGAACAGAGAGCTGTGAATGTAGCTGACAGAGCTAGGCTTTCAAGATCATCAATCCTATTAAGTGGTGGAAGCACTAGCAGACTTTCAAGTCACATTGCTACCATGAAGTCACTCGGTGCTGGGTCTGCTGTTAAAAACACAATATACATGTACGGTATCTGCATTTCTTTAGATTAGTTAAAGCTGGAGTAAGATCCTCCTTGTTGAGCTGTCCTGACAGAGAACAATTATATCTCCATCCTTTGAGTGTTTAGATAGGGCACTAGTTTAATATAGATGTTTGTACTGAATTTCCTTTGTTGCTGGCAATGAGTTACATGAGTGCTCAGAAGTTTGTTGTGATTTACCCTGCTCTGTGGTAGCTGCAGTCCTCAGCATGATGGTTTCGAGCCTGAAGAACAGAAAATGATTTTCATACATCAACTCTCAGCTTACATTTCATGCTGAAGCAGAACTTGCAAGATGTGGAGGTGCAGCTCTCAGAATTGAGGAGGTTATTCTCAGCCTGAGAATGATCCATTACCATTCTGCTAGATAACACCACTCACTTGACAGAAGTGGCTGCACCTCAGCAATAATGACAGTACTGAGAGTCCATTGGGAACATACTACCAATGACACACTTTAAAAATAGTATGATATCTCCTGTGTAAGGTTCTGTTTGTGATAGCAATGACAGGCTGGCTATCTTGTACTGCCTGGTATTACAAAAAACACCGTCCATAAAACACCTTGTCATGCAGCACAGCAAACTTGCCCTTTCTCTGTCTCCTTCTCTCAGTTTGTCTCTTCCCTGGAGTTCTAAAGTTTTAAGTGTGATTAAGTCTTCATCTGACAAGAGTTGTCACTCTCAGTGTCACAACCTCTGAGAATCCATTCCCCTTAAAAGGCTCCAGACTAGAGCTGTGGTATGAGCCGTTTGTCAGGCACTCAGACTTTGAAGAATAACGCCCCTGCCCCTCCGCAATCAATTTTCTTTGTTCACCAACTGTACAGTGCAGAAGACTGCAAACCCAGAATGAATGAATGAATGAAAACGTGGTTTGAATGCATCTGGAGGCCTCTAGTCGGCATGCCATTCGGGACTATCTATTACAGGGGCGGGCAAACTTTTTGGCCTGTGGGCCACATCGGGTTTCCAAAATTGTATGGAGGGCCAGTTAGGTGAGGCTGTGCCTCCCCAAACAGCTAGGCATGGCCTGGCCCCCGCCCCCTATCCGACTCCACCTGCTGCTCACCCCCTGACAGGGTCGGTGCTTCCATTAGGCGACCCTAGGCGGTCGCCTAGGGCGCCAGGATTCGGGGGGCAGCATTTTGTGCGCTCCCCACGGGCCGCACGGGAGCTTCTGGTTCTGCTCCCGTCGCGCCGCCAAAGAAGGACCTTCTGCCGACATGCCGCGGAAAACAGCGGCAGGCAATTGAGCAGTTTAATGACTGCCGCTGTCGCCTGCGGCATTTCCGAGGAAAGTCCTTCTTCGGCAGTGCAACGGGAGCGGGACCAGAAGCTCCCACGCACCATGTGGGGAGCGCACAAAATGCCGCCCCCTGAATTCTGCCTAGGATGCCAGAAACCCTGGCGCCGCTCCTGCCCCCTGATAGCCTCCCTGAGACTCCTGCCCCATCCAACCCCTCCTCTCATTCCTGACTGCTCCCCCCAGGACCTCTGCCCCATCCACCCCCCCTTCTCTGTCCCCTGACTGCCCACGGAACCCCTGCCCCTGACTGCCCCCCGCCACCCTATTCAATCCCCCCTCCTTTCTGACTGCCCTCCCGGGATCCCTGCCCCCATTCAACACCCCTGTTCCCCGCCCTCTGACTCTCCCGACCCCTATCTACAGCCCCACCCCCTGACCACTACCACCCTTACCGCGCTGCCTGGAGCACCAGTGGCTGGCGGCGCTACAGCTTCCCCAGGAGCGTGCTGCCCCGCCACCCAGAGCATTGCATTGGTAGCGTAGTGAGCTGAGGCTGGGGGAAGAGGGAACAGTGGGGGCAAGCCTCCCGGGCCAGGAGCTCAGGGGCCGGGCAGGAGGGTCCCGTGAGCCAGATGTGGCCCTTGTGGTCCATGGTTTGCCCATCTCTGGTCTACTACCTGCTATTCAACACTGGTTAGAGCTCACTGCTTAATGTGTTAGTAATTTTAGTTTAGTATTTTGTAATTTTATCAGTGAGACCATTTATATTAAAAATCAAACTTTTCAACAAAGTTTGGGACCAGAAAAAGCATGGAGAACAATAGAAAAATGGCATTTTAGTCCCAATACAAAAGAACAGTGACCTGTGACTGCAATAATTGGTAAAGCATCATGCTCCTTTCAGTGACAGGCAAAGTCTCCTGCAGTAGTTTAAGCAAATTAAAGGATGCAGTTGAGGCAAGGCGAAGGGAAGAGCAGGTTGGATTTTGATATGGAAGATCATGTGTCGACCAGATTTTCACCCTATATATAATCATTCAAGAGAGCACCAAATGGCAAAACCACCGATCATAAATTTCAAAGATTTCAAGAAAGCTTTTCACAGCCTCCATCGGGACGCACATCTTAAAGTTCAGTGGCCTGCCAGCAAAAATAATTAACACCAAGGGGGCTTTATATTAAAGTGCATCTTGCACAGTTAAAGTAAATACAGACATAAGCAAATGGTTTAACATAGACTTTGGTGTCAAATAAGGGCTATGTCTAGACTACGTGCTAAGGGTGTGATTTCCCTGCTTGCTCATCAAGCTAGCATGAGTTTAAGTAGCAGTGTCGCTGCAATAGCACTGGTAGCGGAGGCACAGCTGAGCCAAGCTGAGTACAAACCCACCTGAAACCAGTGGGTACATACTTGGCATGACTCGCCTGTGCGTCCGCTGTTGCTACTCAAGCCACCACAGCTACAGCACTATTTATGCTTGCGCTAGGTTGCTGAGTGCTAACGTAAGTCTGTGAACATAAGCAGGGGAGTCACACCCCTCGCTCATAGGGCAGACATAGCCAAGGGTGCAGTCTCTCACCTCTGTTGTTTGGCATTGCCATTGACCTCAGTATGAGAAAAGGTGTAGATGGCTACAACACAGGCATTGCTTGGCTTAACAACTGTACACTAGAAGGTGTAGATTTTGCTGAGGACATAGCTCTTCTAACCGACAGTTCAACCAACACGCAAGTAAGGCTCCAAAGATTGTCCAACATCTCAAGAGAGGGCTCATCACTAGAAATTAATTATGAAAAAGCAAATATAATGAGAATCCCAGCAACTCCCAATTCAAGCATTACACTACGAGACAAAGGAATACAAGAAGTGAGTCAATTCATACACCTTGGCAGTAAGGTGCAAGCCAGTGGGGATGTCGAGAAGGAAATATTGTCATGAATTGGCAAGGCGGCAGCTGCATTCAGCAGCTTTAACAAGATTTGGTAGTTGAAAATCTACGACTTATAGACCAAACTAAGCATCTTCGATTCAAATGTTATCTGCGTACCATCTGGATGTGAAAGCTGGAAATCACATTGACATCTACAGGTCTTTAAAATGTCTTTAAAAGCAAATGTCTCAGGAAAATACTAGATATTAAACAGAATTAATTCATAAGTCACCCAGCTCCCAGCTCCACCCTGAACAAACCAAAAGGAAAACAAAGGCCAGGGTCAACTTTATTCAGATGCTTGCAGGAACATTTTGGGGAAACGATACCCACACACTCTGAATATCAATGCTAGCCCTGGGCCATTCCACAGAGGAATACTGTGCCCCAATTTGGAGTGGAAGTGGACACCGAAATTAATGCTGCTCTTTGCATAGTTAGTGGCACACTCACATCAACGTCATCTCCATGGCTAGCGGTACTGGCTAACATTGCGCCAGCAAGTATCCAAGGAGACGCTGAGACAGTTAAGGAGTACATAAAGATCATGACAAATACCACACAACCGCTCCACTGTGATCTAGAACAGTCCCCTCACCACTGACCAAAATCAAGAAAACCCTTCTGGTCTCATGCCACAGCACTCCTTGTGGAAGATAAGGACATTCACAGATGATGGTCTGGAGCCTGGGTGGCTGCCAATGCACCAAAGAAAAATCTAATCAACGACCCAACTGTGCAAGTGCCGGGCTTCTCTCCACAGCACATAGGGACAGCTCTAAACTGTATCCACACCCGACATGGAAGATACATATACTCCATAGATGGAAAGTGGGGAATCACCGAACTGCGACTGTGCAATGGTGCAAGCTGTTGGACACATCACAGATGATTGCCCAATCCATGCTCATCTTGGAGGAGTAGTAGCCATTCACATGGCTACCCACTCTGTTCTGGACTGGATAAGAAACCTTAAGATCCAACTCTAGTCTCATCATTGCTTTCACTGTTCCACTATTGCCACACAAAAGAAGAGAAGCCTGAGACACAGAGCCCTGCCATAAACAGCGAGGCGCAGGAGGATGGGATATATGCAATGGGGTAGGGGGTGGGTCTAGCTATGCTGAAAGCCAAGACCTGTTTGAGATCCCTTTGCAGTTCAGTCAGTCCCAGCAGTTGAGCACGGGCAAGGTCAATGCAGGGGAAGGAACCTTGGATAAGTGCGTGAATGAGTTCCCCATTACAAGGTTTAAATGTACAGACGGCGCCTGACCCTGATTTAGCAGGGCACAGCTATTGAGTTTTCATTGTTTTACTCGTACTAAAAGAGGGAGCGGTACAACACAGAGGTAGAGTTATCTGCTTTTCATTCCCCTGTACAGTTAGGCCAGGGGAGGGCTGTGCGGAGCACTTTGTTTACATACAAAAGGATGTCCCTTGAATTCTCCATAGAAATCTCCATGAAACATTCGCAGACGTAGCTGCAATCCTCTCCTGAAGGTTTCTAGGGAGAGCAGCCGTATTTCTTCCTCAGCAGGACACTTTCCCACACCAGTCTGAGATGACTTCAGCAGGCAGCATTGTAGAAAACATACTAGTGGCATACTGGCCTGGGCAGTTTCATGATGCCAGCAGCAGCTGTGCTTTCTGTGCCTTGGTTGCCCTCAGGAGTCAGATATCAGCTAAAATTAGCACTGCCTGTGGGAAAATACCACCAGCACCCAGTAAACTTGCCCTGTACTCATACCCATGCAAACAGGGGCCTGCATGTTATTGTTTCATGCAACTGAAGTACTTCCAGTTCATTCCCCTCCTCCACTCCCCCTTCTGCCCCTGGAGGGCCATACTCACCATGGCTGGGACTGGAGAGTGGTGCTGTACAGAGATGCTCCAAGGCTGAAGCATCAATGAGCATGTCCTGTTCAAAGCCTTTAGGGAAGTAAGGGAAGGGAGTCCTGAAAGTTAACGTTCATTTTCTGTTGTGACTAATGCAATACCTCTGTGTGTTTTATCTGTAATAGCTGCTGTTGCAGCCTTGAAGGGTGCCCCCTCCACACACGCTGAACACCTGACCTTTATTGTGAGGAGGAAGAAGAGGGCTCAGGAGGACCTATTCAGCAAAATCCTGCAAACCAGTGCTGCACTGGACCATGAACAGAGGGCCTGGAGGGTATGTCAGACAGCATGGAAAAACAGAGAGCAGACAGGAGAAAGGGCCAGAAGTCCCAGCAGGATGAGGAGAGGAAGATGCAAGAGGACATAATGGACCTTCTTCAGCAGAAAACAGGTGCTGCAGACTCTGGTTGACCTACAGGTTCAACAAGCTCAGGCTCTCCTCCCTTTGGAATCTCTGGAGAACTCCATTTTAGCACCACTCTAGACCCACTAACATTCAACATGGCAGCAGGGGCTGAATCCCTACCCCAGCCACTCCATTGCCTGGGGACAGTAAGGACAACCACAGCTTCACATACGCCAACTGTGGTTTTCACAGATCAGTGTATGTGAAGCCAAAATGGACTGGAATGGACATGAATGTTCTTCTTGTTAAATTCTGTTCCATTAATCTATTTCAAAAGTTTTTATTGTATTTGTTTTGTAATTACACATAGGGTTTTTTTGCACTTGTTTGGTATGCAATAAAATTCTTTTTTTTTTATTAATTCATCTTTATTACTTCAGCATGCCAAGCACCCACTGCTTGTTATTCTACAGGGCAACAGAACTTATGGGATCAGTGACAACACACAATGCAATAATTATACATGTATATCAAGTGCCACACACTGAGTAGGTGCATTAACAGTATTATATTCATAGACGTACACCAAGAATCACACAATTCCTAACAGGACCCAAGACTTCAGAGCCAGGTAAAGCACAGCCCACCACACTACATCACTGTGGCTGACTGTTAAAGTGTTCTTTCATGGCCTCCCTCAGCTGCTTAACTCCGCATTGAGCTCGTCTAATATCCTGTGTATCGGGGGCTTTTCAAACTCAGCAGAAAGCTGTTCCCCTCTGCTCATTGTGCTGGTGACAAACTTTGCCTCACAGAAATTATGCAGTAAACAGGCATCTGTAACTATTGGGATATTTTTCTCACTGAGATCTGATCTAGTGAGTAAACTCCACCAACGTCCCTTCAAGCTACCAAAAGCACATTCAACTGTCATTCTGCAGCTGTTGAGCCAGTAGTTGAATCTTTCCTTGGTGTTCGTGAGGTGGCTAGTGTACGGTTTCATGAGCCATGACAGCAAGGGGTAGGTTGGTCCCCCAGGATCACTATGGCATTTCAGTATCCCCAGTGGTAAATCTGATTGCAGTTTTCTGAACAGTGCTGTGTTCTTAAAGTCAGGCACCTTCCCCGATCAGCCAATATTGATGTTGGTAAAGCATCCCCAGTGAGCCACCAGTGCTTGCATAACCATAGAAAAGTAGCCCTTTCTGTTGATATACTCTGCGGCAAGATGAGCTGGTGCCAAAAAAGGGATATGTGTGCCATCTATCACCCCATTACAGTTTGGGAGCTCCATTCCTTCAAATCCACCCACTACATCGTGCACATTGAGAGTCACAGTCCTGCATAGCAGCAGACAATTAATGTCCCTGCACACTTGCATGACAATGGCCTCTACTGTGGATTTTCCAGCTCCAAAATGATTTCCCACTGGCCAGTAGCAATCTAGCATTGCAAGATTCCACAATCCAATTACCACTCACTTCAGCTCTCATTCTGCTGACCCTACGCAGGAGGGCTGGAAGGAACTGAACACAGAGATACAGAAATGTGGCCTTTTACATCCAAAAGATCTGCAGCTATCGCTCATCATCTCAAACCTGCATTACAATGTGATCCCACCAGTCAATGCTTATTTCTCATGCACAGAAGTGGTGCTTCACCATCTGTAGCTGCTTCATGCTGAGGGTGTTTTATTGCAGTGTAGACATATCTTATGAACCTAGCATATCACTTTCAGTTGTACTGCAAGTTGTGAGTGACTCTTGCTAGGGCATGTGTGCACCAGGTCAGATTCTGTTAATGGTCTGAAAAGTTGTGACTGAGAGGTTCTCTCTTGCCATGTTGCAGCTAGACATTGAAAGGAATGTGTGTGTCTCCACATGAAGAAACTCCAGTGCTCTATAACTCAAAGGGTTTTGAAATGCACGCACAGCATGCATTGTGGGTTTTAATTTCCACTGAGATATTTCGAGGTGTGCCATAGTTCTATGGCAAAGGCAAGACTGGTTGAGGAAATTAATTGGAAAGTCTGGTTTCTAAGTACAGTAGATTGTCAGTGATGAGGAAGCAAGTTTGTTTCACCATGGTAATGTGCTGACACACCATCGGCTTCTTTAACCCCAGCTGATAACTAGAGCTGTTGGGATGAATGAGGGATAGCAACATTTAACGTTTAGTCAGGGCTTCATAGCAGGTCTGCTGGCAGAGATCACCTGGGAGGGGTGTTGAATTAATGCATCCCTAGGGTCTGACCTATAAAAGTGAATAAAGTTCCACATAAGTGAACAGAATTTGCATCCAAAAGAAGTGCACAGTAATGACTCATGTTGTATTGTGGTCCACTAGACTGGACTAGAGTCTGTTAAAGTCTGTTTTTCCCCGAGTTACTCTTCCATAGACACATCACGTCTCTCTATTTTTTCCACTTTAATCATGTTGGAGACTGCAGCATGAAGACAAATGTGTTTATAGACTGGATTTAGGCTGGTATTTCACATTCCTTTGAGCTGTGAACAATTGCATGACTTCACATGCTGGCCACACAATAGAAAGAGGAAATGTTGCCAGCAGGCTACGTCAGGCTGTGTACAGTCAGCTACAGTTCCAGCTTCATGCCTGACAATGGAAGATTCACAATGTCCAGACGGGACAAACAAGCCACAAAGCACTGGCAAGCAAAAGATGTGGTGAGCAGCACAGGAAGGAATTTTCTAAATGACAGCAGTCTGGGGTTTATTTTAAAGCACACACAATGCGTGAACTATCCTGTATGAGGACATTTTCAATTGTCTCAGCACAAAACGATCTTGCCAACTACAGCACTGTCCTATTTCCAATCTCTTCTTTGTGAGCAAGGGGGAAGTAGTGATGACCCACAAGACAAGCTTGAGTGGCAATGAAATCTAGCTGTATGAACAGCGAGGAGTCCTTGTGGCACCTTAGAGACTAACACATTTATTTGGGGATAAGCTTTCGTGGGCAATAATCCACTTCATCAGATGCATGGAGTGGAAAATACAGTAGACAGGTATAAATATACAGCACATGAAAAGATAGGAGTTGCCTTACCAAGTGGGGGATCAGTGCTAACGAGCCAATTCAATTAGGGTGCATGTGGCCCATTCCCAACAGTTGACAAGAAGGGGTGAGTATCAACAGAGGGAAAATTATTTTTTGTAGTGACCCACTGTGGCTGCCACGTCTTCTTTCCCATTGTTACTGGTGCTAGCTAAATTAACGCTAGAATGGATAGGCCTTCCTGTGCTACAATCACTTGCATTATAGACATTCCCTAAAGATACCTAAACAATAGATTTGCAGGCACAAAATTGGGAGAAAGGTTAAGATTGTGCTGAAATTTTCTCCCAGATTATATATAGTTCTGTGACATATTTAAAAATTCAACTAAAACCAATTAAAAAAAAGAAGAAGAAATTCCTCTCCTTTCACAATGTTCAACAAGGCTTCATTTTGCTTTTAAATTCTAGAATAGTAGTCACTTACTGAGAGATGGCTCATTCACACCGCTCACGGCTACCTCCTCCTCCAAGCCTTTGAAGGATTTAAAAGGATTGCAAATGCCCAGCCAATCTGATATTTTATGATGTTTTTCCAGCATTAGTTTTTTGTTTCCATTCCATGTGAGAAGCTACCTGGATCATAGATACCATGTCCCCAAGAGGCTTTAATCTTCCTTTACTTCCAGCAGCTATTCAGAGAGGATATTTCAAAGAAAGAAAGAAAGAAATTCTGGTTTACTGTGGAGGTCATCCATTATCAATTTCCTTTTTCACTTGCCACATTTTTATATAGGATTAAAATATTATTTGTCAGCACTTTTGTAAGTGTTTTTCATTCTGCCGGGCCTTAGACCCAGTCAATGTTCTGCTTTTTTCTATTATTTTTAACATCTTGATCAATTACCGAGCATAATATGTTCCCATAATTCCACCCTGAGGTATAAGAAAGGCTTTTAGAATACCAAGATACATCCCTCTGCTTTACTTAGCCCTCCTCATTTTCATGGTCACACTAGTACATTTTCTCTTTTTGTTTTTCCTTCTGCAGACAGCATGATCACAGCAAAGATTTTATCAGTCCAATGAATTGAAAGTTTACATTATGAGAATGACTGGGTGGGATTGATGGAAAGTGAGTGGCAGCATTAGTAGAGGTTAGCAAAAAAAATCAGTGTTGGGAAAGGAATGAAAGAAGAGCACGGATTTGTCTAAGACTGCAGCACAATTCGTGCTGTAATGAATTCAGGTGCTTCAGCTGACATACGTAGGGCCAGGTTCTGTACCCTTACTCAGGCTGAATAGTACCTTACGCCTTTTAAAGTCTCTTGGACTCCAATGGAACTAATTAAAGAGCAAAGTATGAATTGCATCGATTATAGGCCAGATTCTGATACATTTAACACACATCTGCCTGGCTATGTCTAGAATGATGGCCCTTCAGCCCTGGCAAAAGCCAGAGCTCTTGCTATTAAGCTTAAGGGCAGTCTAGCTGGTAGCAGCAGCAGGGCTTTTGCTCTCTGTAAGCATCTGTGATTAGATGGAAATATGAACACTACAGCTGATCAAACAATGCCAATAGTTTTTCATGGGAAATGTTTAAAAAAACAAAAATTCCAGCAAAAAATATTTTGGCTTTTCAATGAAAAACAAAAAATTGACCATTTTCCCATGTTCAAACACCTCCTATATTTCAGGTTTTGGTTTAAAAAAACAGATATTCAGGATTTTTTTCACTAAAAACCATCACATTTTAAATGAAATCAATTTTTTGTTTAGAAAAAATATCAATTTTCCATCAAAAAAGGTTGGACAGAAAATGTTTAAGGCGGTCTAACCTGAACACACCTAGGATGCATTTTGCTGGGTAACTAGAGTCCTGTACTCAGGCAAGAAGAGACATTATGAAATAGGTGTGAATGCTGCAGAGCTAGTTTAGAGATGACGTCAGAAAAATTAATTCTTAGCTAATGGATGTCACTCTCCGAGCCTGGGACGGTGCTGGAAGTGGGGCTCCTGCTGCTGGCTTTGGAAGTTTCCCAGGCTGACATGAATTTTTATTCTTTAAAATGATTCTTCAATAGTTACTGTTGGCAGAGTCAACTCTTCCCCCGTTGAACTGGTGCTTCCTCTCTTACTGACATAGGTCCAGGGCCTGATTAAGTAAGCACATGGAGCGTAGACCTCTATTTGTGGTTTGTGTGTGTGTGGGGGGTCCCAATGTGACCCTTGTGCCAGGTGTTGCTGGCAGCAATACGGGTTGGATTTAAGCAGCATGGAGTCAGTCTTAAAATGAAGAAACAGCACTGGATCCAGCCCCAACCCAGTTTCTGGGATCGCTAAATACCTTCTCTAAGTGGCCTGACTAGGCAACACGTCCCAACCCCCTTCCAAGCACCGAGTCTGTGTATAAAACAAGGAAAACTTTATTAGGGGACAAGGGAGCACAGCATCAACTTGGGAAAAACGCTGCAACAATGTCTAGATAGGAATGGTGTAAATGTCCAGTAGGCAAGTGTCTCTTTACCTCGACACTGCCCTTTTCTCCATCTGCTAAACTGCACAAACAGTTTGGTGTCAATGGGGCGTGCAGTCCCAGAGTCCTGAGGAGCCCTTGGACGGGTCTATCTCCCTCAGGAAGTCCTTATCCTGGCCTGAGCTTTCACCACTTTCCTCAGCTCTCCTGCTGGCCTCCACTGTGTCAGTAAAGAGCCTTCTCTGCACTGCCTCCTGCAGAGGAGCCACTCACTGCTCCTTATGCAACAGCAGCTCCTCAAAGTCACCGATTGCAAAGTGCTCCTCCACAACAACTCTCACAGTGAAGGCCTCTGATTACATTGTATCTTGCTGTGAAATCCTGTCACTAACACAGGAGGGGAACTAACAGCGTATAGGACCCTTGAGCAGAATCTTTGCACAAGGTAAGAGAAACAGCTCCTCTCTCTTAGTTCTACCCAACCGGTTCTGAATTTGTGGCCAGAGCTGGTGGCTCCCACAGTGTCCTTGGAGAAAGTCTGTGGAGAAAGCTTATGCAAATGAAGCTCTCTCTGTAGCTGACTTTGGCCTGTTTACCAGCTGAGAGGAGCAGAGAACTTTTCCCCTCTACAGCTTCAGGCCACAGCTTATGCTAGCATTTGTGTCACTTCAGAGGGTGCTGCATTGCAACATGATGGACAATCTCAGATTTGCCAGGTCTCTTTATTTTAATGAGACTTGAACAATATTTGCTGTTTCTCCTAAAGCCCCAGCTGGAGTCATGTGATTATGAGAATCTCAGCTTTCACTGAAGAATAACAAGTGAGTTTCTAGCCCTCATGATTGCAGAGGACATTTGAACAGTTGAGCCCTAAAGGTTCAACAAACAGAAGGCAAATAAGGAGACCCCTAACCCACAATGACTTCTGAGAAAGATATGCCAGCTTTGGGGACAGAAATGCGAGGTACTGAAACAGGTCAGCCTGCTTCATGTGACATACAGGATGGTGATATTTGCTAAGAGGATGCTGCAATTTCCCCACAGAATTCTTTAATTGCTTGCCAATGAGTCACTGTAGACACAAGAGAAAGTCGAAGTGCAGAACTCTTCTCTTGGCTGGTTCCATTTCAGTGTCTCTGCACTCTCCAGGCTTTCTGGTCATTTACAGAACTGTTGCAACTTCTAGCTAAGGCAGATAAAGACAGTGGACCCATTGAAGTCAATAGAAAGACTTCTGTTGAGTTCAGTGGCCTAATTTGCTTTCCTTAAAAAGGAAAGGTGCTGAGATATTGTGCCTCACCCTAGAGACAGAAGATGGAGCAACTGGTGAAGACAGAGAGAAGTAAAAGAGGAAATGGACAATGGGACTGACTAGACAAGGTGGGGGGGAAGAATGGAAAGGTTGGATGAAATCTTGGCCCCACTGGCAAAACTCCCAGTGACTTCAGTGGAGCCAGGATTTCCTACATTGTTTTTTCTTCATCCATTTAACACAGTGAGCGAAATACATCCCTGGTGTGATGGCACTATTACTGAGGGATGAATCTGACCCAAAAGGGATAGAGATTGTGTTATTTTGGTGATGAGGTCTCAGCTGTACATGGAGTATTTAGTGCACAACTATGACATCAAAAAAGCCCAATGAACCAATCAGAATGCTCTAATGGTAATGCTCTTGAGCATGTAGAATTACAGCTCCAGCTGCTCCTTCCATTATGAACCCTTCTTGGGAAGGACTGTGTGTGGCTCTACTCTGGAGGCCAGGACAGATGGTTTAAAACCACTTTTGCACCCACCCTGTTCCTCAGTTCTGCCAAGTGCAGCGCTGCTGCAGCTGATTATTTGGTCCAACGTATTTAATTGCAAAAGCAAATCACATTGGCTTTAACAGCCAAACTGCTGCTTTTGGGCAATCGGTTCAGTTTGTCTGTTTTATGGACTTACGATAAATAAAGTGCATAGACAAGCTTGTAATGTTCTGTTGAACTGAGGACAAGAAGAAAATGTCAAAACAACTCTAGCTCAGATGGGTCTCCAAATCTATTAGCATTTTGTTTTCTCTTCATGTTGTACATGCAAATGTGACCTCATGCTATTGACTGCTAGTTGTAAACTAAGTAATGTGAAAATGATTAGACACGTTCCAAGCACAGTCCAAAAGCAAAGGAGGTTATCCTGAATGGGCAAGGACATAAATGGCACAAAATCTGGGAAACTCCATTTGCCAACAGTGTTCTCCTTCCTGAGGAGACATGGTCTTAGCTTTAATTGTCTGTGCTCAGTTCTTTCTGGAGATACCCATCTGCTGTGCTGAACTCAGGAACCCCCACTAAATGAAAATCAGTCTAATTTATGCACAGTTTAAAAATTGAACTGATAATATTTTTGGTTTATAAGCATGAATCTCAATAGATATATGACACACACACACACACACACAGACACTTACGCTATATTACAAACACAGACACACACCAGCTGCAGGTAGCCAGGGTGAATTGCACTGAGTTCCAGCTCCTGATCTGGCCCAGAGATCTACACCAGCTCCTGCACATGGCAGCTGATGAGGTGTGGGACTTTAAACCAGAATTTTGGGCAGCAATTTGAAGCTGAGGTCACGCCAGTGTTTCCTTTGAATTTATTCAAACCCATCACAGATTCCTAGGGCTTGTACATTGTGTCCCAAACCTTCCAGTCCAGCAGATCTGTGCTCACTGTAAGAATGGGGAATGGGTAAAAGTAGCATTACATCACTTTTATGCTCTTCCGATAGTAGCATCCAGGCTGCTCTAATTTATGCTTGGAAGCCTATAGCACCTTCCCTCTGCCATATGCTTTGCCGTTTTGGGCCTGTGTAGAATCAGGGGACTAGGACTGAGTGCAGTCTTGTGGGTTAGGCACAGGAATAAGAGGCGTGAGTTTTGTACGGCCTTGGGCTTGGGCACATCATGGGCCTCATTCTCTGTTCTCCCACAACTTTGCGTAGGTCATTTATACCAGTGCAAAGTGCGTGCAAAATTATACAAAGTGGCATTTTACCCCTGCTTTGCTCTAGTATAAATGGCTGCGCAAGGTGCAGAGCAACAGACAATGTGGCCCCCGTGTGTCTGTGGCTACATCTGTAAAAGCGAGATAAAAACACTTTCCTCCTTCACAAGGTGCAGAATGTATTCATGTTTGTGAAGCACTTTTAGCTGGAAGGTGCTATGTAAAGACAAAATGTTATTGTTACTGCTCTTGAACAGCAGCCGTGGAGGGAGGGAAGGAAGCAAGGCAGACTAGTGGAAGACTAGATGAAGAGCTGATAGACACAGAGAAATAGCATGACGAGAATATTTGTTATCTGCCTACCTTCATTTTTTTCTAGGGTACCTATTACTCAGTTTCACAGCCTCAGCTGTTGATCTGGCTCCCAGTTTATAAAGCACTTTGAATACGTAAAGCTCTACATAAGGAGTGTGTGTTATCAGTTATATTGTTGTCTAATTATTAAAAAGAAGTGGAGTGTGACCCTAACTGCATCCCAGTGCAAAAGGGCCAGGGGCTCACTGGTATCTGGTAGTGAGTTTCAGCCAGCCTGACCAGTTATGTACTCCAGCTCACTAATGTCATCAACTGTATCTAAAAGACGCCATGCAAGATATCAGCAGAAAGCTAATAACATACTGATCATTAATATTTCTGTGTGGTGTATGGATGGAGGACAAATTCAGGCTTACAAACATGCTGGGAATTATGTTCTTAAAATATGTCTGCCAGGAGGGGCTGTTACCCCACTCTAGACAAAGGAATGTGGTTCCACCACCTTGAAGGTACTTCCAAGGTGCATTAAGAGCAATGGGAATGCAATTGCCATAAAAGGTAAACAGGCCCATCAAGCCATCAAGGGAAGGAGATAACCAGTTAGCATCAGGGCAGCAGGAAGAGATGCAGGAAGTTCTGAACTCTATGGTAATACTAATTAGTGACACAATTATTTTAGGGAAGCTCTATGGCAGAGATGGCCAACTTGTGGCTCCAGAGCCACATGCGGCTCTTCAGAAGTTAATATGCGGCTCCTTGTATAGGCACCGACTCTGGGGCTGGAGCTACAGACGCCAACTTTCCAGTGTGCTGAGGAGTGCTCACTGCTCAACCCCTGGCTCTGCCACAGGCCCTGCCCCCACTCCACCCCTTCCTGCCCCCTTCACTGAGCCTCCTGCATGCCATGAAACAGCTGATCAGGAGGTGGGGGGAGGGAGGAGGAGGTGCTGATCGGCGGGGCTGCCAGGAGGTGCTGGGAGCAGGGGCGGGCAGGGGGAGCTTATGGAGGGCTGCTGACATATTACTGTGGCTCTTTGGCAATGTACATTGGTAAATTCTGGCTCCTTCTCAGACTCAGGTTGGCCATTCCTGCTCTATGGCCTGTGGTACACAGGAGATCTGACTAGATGATCAATCACATTGATCCCTTCTGGCTTTGGGATCTATGAATCTTTGAACAGGTTAAGACAGTCGCACAGTCGAGGAAGGCCTGATTATCCTGCCACCTGCGTGCATACAACTCTCATTGATGCCATAATTGAGTCCAGGATACTAAACATTTGCGGACTTCAGTATGTTATTGAAATCTTGAAAGCCTCATTTCTGTCTGTCTCTCACTCTCTCATTATTTGTTTTAAGTCCAAGAACATGGAGTTATCAAAGCATAAAAGGTTAATTTACTGAACACACAAGAACCATTGCTATAAATTTTTCCCTACTTTGCTGAATCTCTGCAGGATTATTGTCAAAATATTCAGCATGATGTCTGTAAAGCTTCCTGGACATTTACATTAAGCCTAGCTGGGATGTATCCACTGCCCTGCAATGTATCAGAGAACAGCATATGTTGTCTAGCTCTGACAGACAGCAGGTGGGGGGAAGGATGTAGCCATCTGGAAAGCACATGCGTGCCTGCTGCAGGTGTCCCATCAATGTGCAGAATTTAAATCTTCTCTTCTGACAATCAATCTTTTACTTTGCTGCAAAGGGGCCTCTCCATCTGCTACTCGTCAGCACCCGCAGGGCACCAGGAGTTTTCCTTCACTACATCTGGACTGCAATTTCACAGATTTTCACCACCAATTGTCACTCAGGCCCTGATCCTCCTAGCAGATCTGTGTGGGTGAAACCCCATTTTAGTCAATCTGTGTGGTCATGGAGAGTCCTTTGCAGCATTGGGGCCCAGGGGTTCCAGAATAGGGTGGGGGGGCCGAGGTCAGGGGGGCATGGCCCGCCCACTTTTAAAAGTTGGAGGACTATGCCTTCCTACTTTTTACCAGTTGTAAGGGTGAGTGATGGGAGGGAGGGGGCCGAGAGGAGAGAGCAGGGACAGGATCTTGGCTGGGAGAGGTGGTGCAGGAGTGGGGCCTCGGGAGAAGAGGCAGCGCGGGAGCAGGGGAGAAGGGGCAGGGCAGGGGTGGGGCTTCAGGGGAAAAGAGCAGTATGGGGGAATGGGGCCACCCATACTTTTAGGGACCATCTTCTGCTCCTGGTAGGGCCTAAGTGCCTCATTGCCTACTAACTGCTCACTGTTTATCTAGCCCCAATGCCTTATTGTCCTTGATTACTCACTCTGGTTTAGCCACTTTAACTGCCTCACTGCTTATTTAGGGCCCAATCCAAAGGCCACTGAAGTAAACAATGGTTCCAATGGCCTTTGAATCAGGCCCTGACTGTCTACATTTTCCTTTTTCTGTTTATTGTCTCTCCTCATCACGTCTCCTGCTCTCGCTGTCCCATGTTCTCCTATCTTGTCACTTCTCACCTCTGCACTTATCGTCCTCTTGACCTCTTTTATTTTCTTTCTGCACCACTTATTCATTTCCCATCTGACCTTCTGTCCCCCACCTCCTGCAGTTCCCTTTCCCTGAGGCCAGGTCTACACTGCAGACCTATATCAGTATAACTACATCACTCAGGGGTGTGGATTTTTCCATACTGAGCAATGTAGTTATACCGACCTTACCCCCAGTGTAGACAGTGCTGTGTCGGTAGGTGAGCATCTCCTGTCGACATAGCTACCGCCTCTTGGAGAGGTGGATTAACTATGCCAATGGGAGAGCTTCTCCCATCAGCATAGGAGCATCTTCATTAAAGTGCTCCAGCAGCGCAATGGCACCAGTGCAGCCGTGCTGCTGTAGCATTGTACGTGAAGACAAGCCCTCCTAAAGAGGAGAAATGGGGTAAGATGGGTGTTATTTCATGGAGAACATGAGGTTTCTCCTCTATTCAGCATCATGGTGTAAAACCACAAAGACAATTGTCAACTCACTGAAGGAGAAAAGCTTGGGTGTAAATTGTCATAGTTCCAATGACTTCAGTGGAGCTATGGCAATTTACAGCAACTCGGGATCTGCCCCTATAGTCTGTTTACTTAGAAAACCGGGATAGAATAATGGGTCACAACTTATGTTGTATCATGTACAGGATCCAAGGAGGAGGAAGCTAAAACCATACTTACAAAAAACCCCTGGGGTCCCTTTAAGAAGGCCACCAAACCAACCCCAGCTCCCAGAATTCCTAGTTCTCTTATTGTTCTAGCAGGCAGGCGGGTATTCTCTCTTTCCCTTAGACATCAGGTCAGGGGAGAAGCCACTTAACCCAGTTCATAAGGCCCTTACCTCAGAGCCTTGAGTCCATGCAACCAAACTTATAGTCAGAAAAATAGTCTAGATCAGGCTGGTGACCTAATACCTGCAACCTGTAGCAGCCAACATGACTTCTGATCACCTCCCCCTTGCTCACTTCCTTTTCCTGTTTATATAGCCCAGCCCCAAGGGCAGGGCACAGTGCTCCCGGATTGCACCCAGGCTGCTTTGGCTGAAGCTCTAGGCTGTCCACTAAAGAGGTAGCGCACCCAGCCACATACTACTATTATTGTCGCTAATTATATGTAATCTGGGAGCCCCTGAATGCTCTAGCCCTATTGTTCTAATCTTTGTGCAAACATATATAACCAAGAGCCCCAAAGAGCTTGCAATCTAAATCCCTGGCATGAAATCCTGGCCCTATTGAAGTCAACGGGAGTTTTGCCATTGACTTCTGCGAAGCCAGGATTTCTGGCACCCCTCGATCATAACACAGCATTTTGAAAGAAAAAGAAGTGCACGAAGGACGTCCAGTGCCCTCAGGATTAAGAAGAAAAGGCATCATTTCCAGCTGAGATGTGGCTTTGTGTACATACAGCTATGGCACAAAGACAGAAGGATGGGAAACATTTAGGGGGGGGGGGGAATATAAAGGCAAATGAACTGGATTAATAAGTGAAATGTGCTCATAATCTAATGCATGAATGATCTGTTTTGAAATTAGGCCATTGTCTGTTACTGTATGGGCTCACCCCTTGTTTTGGATGATTTGCGCTTCTCACAGCAACTGTAAGGATAAATTTAGTAATGCTGGCATGGAAATGAGTGTCTGCGGTCCTAGAGGATCTCATTTGTTTGGTTGTTTAAAAAAGAAAAATAGGAACAAGTATCTTCAAGCCAGCAGCACTTTGTAAAACTCCTTGTACTGTTGTTGACCTCTTCACTTGAGAGCAGTGGAGCCAGTTCAGAAAAGACTGTGAACCTTCTACTTACCTGCAGACAGGGGGGTTTCTTCCTGTTTACTGAATTAGCTCACTGACAACTTTCCAAAACTAGCATGACATCCATAAAACTCCATCAAAATGAACATTTTATTTGCGGTGTTAAAGCTTGATCCTTCTTCCTGTGAAAACAATGGCAAAACTCCCAGCTACATTAGGGCCCAAGGAGCAGCTGAGATCTACTGGTCCATGGTGCTCTTCTTGGAGGTCCTCTGCCAGAAACGTTTTGGGAATCAAGCTATGGGCGGCGCGGGGGCGAGTGGGGGAAGGTTTGAGATATTGGAAGAATGAAGTGGTTATAAAAGGATCTGTCATTCTCACAAACTGGGCTACAGAGTGAAAGCTGGAGAATCTGTGGTTTAGGATATCATTTAAATAATGCATTATACTTTATGATATATATATATAGAGAGAGAGAGAGAGATTGATATGCACACATGAGAAACCTGTTTATATTATTTTGGTTTGGTTTGGACAGCAATTTCACCCAGCATTGGAAACACAAAGAACCCCATCCTCCCATCAATTCATAAAAGATTGGATTGTAACCCAGATGAATAAAGGCCAGTGAGTAACTGCATTGCCCTAGAAGGAGGGCAGGAAGCAGACTGGAGCTCTCAGAGTCACACCATGTTTCCTGATTGCCCTTCTGCACCAGGCGGCAGATTGTGGTGATGAAGGACCACTCCTGTGCAGCGTAGCAGCCCAGCGGTGGCTGTTCTCTCCCCAGCCCATGAAGGTTCTGGTCACGTGGGTAGCCTATATAAGGCGTATGGGTAGACAACTGAGCCTATAGGGATTTGGAGCTAAATCAGGTGAATACACACACACACACACAAAGTCTCCCAGTGAGAGCTTTGTATTAGAGCTAGATGGAGTTTTTTGGGGGGGCGGGGAGGCAGGGAATAATCTGTCAAAAACAAACCTGTTAGTGGGAACGGGCTGGTTTTGACAAAGCTCCTGATTCAAAATATTTTGCGGGGGAAAGTTTTGAAATTGTTAAAACAAATTTTGCTGTTCAACTTACAACAGCTTTTCAATTAAAATTTTTAATTAATTTGTTCTAAAACAAGGTTAACAATATAAAGAAGGTCAGGATCAAAGTGAAACGTTTTGAAATTATTGATAAAGACTGACCACAAGCTTCAGTTTTTTCAGATGATCAGTTCACAAAAATTTCTGGACGGGAATAAACTTTGAAATCTCAAAAACTCTTGTAGAATGGGAAAACTCTTTCCCACCCAGCTCTACTGTGCATACATCATTCAAGGTAGAACTGGACCCTAATCAGCACTCAGCTGCAGCCCATGTGGCATCCTCAGGGCTGTAACTAGGATGGGGCAGGAGGGGCACCTGCCCCAGGCGCAGAGGGGGTTCAAAAATGGGGCAGCACAGGATTGGGCCCAGCAGTGTCAGCTTTCCCCTAGCAGGATCGGGCCCAGCAGCATCAGCAGGAGGGCAGGGTGCTCAGCACCTCCCCACCCCACAGAATCATGGGTCCAGTGACCCCAGCTGGAGCAGGCTCCCCAGCACTAGCACCACAGTGGCAGGTGGGTTGCAGGGCTGAGATAAGAGAGCAGCAGGCATGGGAAGGTACAGGGGACTAGGGCTGCGGGGAGCGCAGGAAGAGGGGTGAAGGGGTCTGGGGCAAGGGAGTACAGGGGGCTAGGGCCATGGTGCAGCTGGTGCATGGGGACAGACTCTAGATGGGGGGGCTGGCGGCTGGGAGTAGTCCCTGGATGGGGGACTAGATACTGGGGCACGGTCCCTGGATTGGATGGGAGGGTTGAGTGCTGGGGAGCAGTACCTAGGTGGGGGCTGGGTGCATGGGGGCAATCCCTGGTGGAGGATTGGATGCTGGAGGGGGCAGTCCCTGAGGGGGCCATTCTGCCTGGGACAGAGCACCCTGTCGCTGCAGGGCAGGCACATGTGCTTGAACAGTGTTGTGGGGGAAGTCTGGATGCTGCGGGGGGGACAGTCCCGGGTGGGGGGTGGTTGGTGCTGGGGAGGACATTCCCTGACTGTGGGAGCAGTGTGGGGAGTGGCTGGGGAGCAGTCCCTGGCTCAGAGGGCACCCCACACCGGGCAGGGCTCACCGTATTTGCAGGCAGGCTCCACAGCCGTGCTCTCCAGGCACTCAGCCCAGCAGCAGCGTGAAAGTGAGGGTGGCAATACACTATGCCATGACGCCCTTACAGTAAGTGAATTAATTGTAACAGTTAATGTTTTGACTTATTTTGCTAATTTAAAATGCTCTTGGTAGACATTTGCCAGTGTTGAAATGAAAGGTACTACATCAGTTTGAGTTGTATTATTGTCATATAACAAATACTAAACCTGATTTTTTTGTAGATGTACAGGTAGTATATATATTGTGTAGACGCGGCCCACGTAACACATAGAGAGCTGCATAGGCGGCCCACAATGGTATAGAGATCCAGAACCACTGCACGATAGGAATACAAATAAAAAATAACTCACTCTGGTTTTACACCAGAACTAGGCCTTTATTAATTTTGTACAATTATTTAGAATTCAAAATATTTACCTTTGTTCATTATTAGACAACTTTGCAACTGCAAATCAATAGAGATCTACTGTATATTTAGAAAAGCTCTGTTCCATGGTTAAAGTAGTAAAAAGAAAGAGTAATGGAAGCATTTGCCAAACACATGTAGAACATTATTACTGATTTCTTGTTTTTCATCATTCCTTCCCAGTTAAGAAATAATAAAAGACTTCAGTCTACAATTGGTAATAAACCTTAAGACATCTGGACTATGAAACAAAGGAGTTACTGTATGTCAGACGGCCATACTGTATTTTGTCTTGGTCTTAATATGCATGGTTTTCTCAGTTTTTTTAAGGTACCTCTATCACAAAAGTGATCTATTGGAGAGCAGGGGTTTCCAAGGTATTGACTGATGCCTCCTTATGGCCCTGTAAAAGGATAGGATGAAAACCAAAACTAGAGTACGATTTTGGGTTTGACTCAAGTTGCTATCAGCAAATGCTGGCTCACATCTGCTGTGTTTATTTTCACCATGCATCTGAGGTCTTAATAAAACAAAGTCATAACAAATACATCAACTTAGTCCCATTATGGGGAAGGTTTTCAAATTCCCAGTTTATTGCTCCCTGCAAGGAGGCTGTGCTGCCATGTGGAACTTTTCGCATAAGAGTCTCAGAGCTATTGTTTTCTAGCTTTTATTTGCACTTGTAGGGTTTCTGAGAGGGAGTTATCCAGTACTTAGAGCAGGCATTGGAAATCTGCCACCTCTCCTCAAATGCACGTAGCACGGTGGGGTATCTAGTGCTGCCAACCCTACAGCTTCAAAAATCATGACTCAGGCCTTAAAATTCATGAGATTGGCTTAAAAAATCATGAGCTTTTAAATGATAATCAATGGTTTTAAATTGTTGAAACATTTTGTTTTCACATTTTAAAAACAAAACAGTCTGGTTTCTCAATTCAGAATGAATTTTTCTTTAGAAATTTAATTAGACACTCTCCACAAAAGAAAGAGGTGAAAGAAAAAAGGTCCAAAGTCACATGTTTGGAAATTATTGAAACAAAACATTTTGATTGACCCAAACCAAAACCGTTTTTGTTTCTCCAGTTATTTTCAAGATTTTTTACTGTGTCCCAATTCGAGAAAGGGAAAATTTTGAAACTCTCAAAAATACCTGAGGGATAGGAAAATTGTTTCCAGCCCAGCTCTAGTAATACATATAAAGATAAAGCACTGACTGCTCAGGTCCAGATGATTTAAGAAATAGAAGCTAATAATTTTTCTTTCTTTGGCTAATATCAAGAAATTTACCACAGTATATTATTTTGGTCATTAACTTAAATAAAATAAAATAAATGTCCACCATTCTGCAAAATAATTCTTTGAATTTCAGTGGTACATTTTTAACAGAGGATCACAAAGAACTTTATAACGTTTGTTGCTTAAGCCTCAGAACACTGCCGCAGGTAATTATTAGTATATCTTGTCAACAGCTGGGGAAAACGGAGGCACTTAGACGTGACATGACTTCCTCAAAGACACATAGGATATAGTCATACGGGAAACAGACATTGCAATGCTGAGTACTGAGAAGCTTAACTTTTAGGCACCCTGCCACCTAGTAGAATTCACAGCCCGCAGTTAGGCAACCAGGATCCCTATACAACACATGGGGAGAGTTAGTCACCAAAAAATGGGCTTCACAGAAGTCAGCAAGATGAGCAGGGAGCCACCTTAGTTAGTCAGTAGGAAATATTGAGGAGAGGGGTGAGGTCTAAGCCCTTCTTCTCAAAGGGAGTTAGGCACCTAAATCTGAACTGTAGGGAGGCACCTATTTTCACTTGGGATTCAAGGTTGTGAACCTGCTCCTGAAGTTATGTCATGTCAGCCATTTACCAACCAAACAAACAAACAAAACCCACTGAAGGAGGAGGTGGTGGCGTTCCCGTGTACATCTAAACATAATGATCCTATCAATTCAGAGTACACCTCTACCCCGATATAACGCTGTCCTCAGGAGCCAAAAAATCATACTGCGTTATAGGTGAAACCGCGTTATATCAAACTTGCTTTGATCCACTGGAGTGCGCAGCCCCGCCCCCCCAGAGCACTGCTTTACCGCGTTATATCCAAATTTGTGTTATATCGGGCTGCATTATATTGGGGTAGAGGTGTATATGGAAATGAGCATGTAGAAATATCCAATTAATAAAGGGTTAAACTTTGGGCTCACATTGTTGAGAAAGGAAGAGATGAAGAGCTTACATTCTCTCTCACATTTTATGTCTCACCCAAAGTCTAGCTAGTGGTAACCAGCTGTTCTGAAATGCTCCAGCTAGCTTTGAACCCAGGTGCTGACAGCTGCCTATTTGAATATAAATACTCCTCCTGAATTCCACTTTTGACTGTTCTTCTAGCCTTTAAATACAAAAATTGCCTAATCGCTGGATCAAACGCAACAGGCCTCAGCTCAGGATTATTTTTACCTTCAATCACATATTACTCCTGCTTGGAGAGGCATGCACTTGGTTTGAAAGCACTTCATTTTCTCATCCTCTATAATATTTAAGGCCCAAGACTGCTCCCAGTGAAATCAGTGGGGGATATTGTCACGACATAAGTAGAAACAGGAGAAAGTCCTTGGACCCTGATCATGTAAACTGCTCCCTGTGAGCACAGAGGTCTGTCCATACCGTGTTACCAATTCTCACAATATTATCACAAGTCTTGCAATGTTTGGTGTTTTCCTTAGAGCCCCGACTCCTGGGATCAGCTGTTACCTGAAAATCCCAGCTTTCATTGAAGAAAAAATGAAGTTACTACCCCCTATAGTTGTGGAAAATATGAAAAGATGATCCCTAAATGCTCCAACCTCAGAAGAACCCCAGGTATATTCATTTTAAAACATCTCATGGTTTTTAAGCCAAGCTCGTGAGTTTTGAATGCTTGGGGGGGTGGCACTTGTTGTGCAGAGCAGGCTGTGGGACAGGAACCTTTGTTAGTAAACGTCCCTCATTGGAGCTGACTGCACAAGCTCTTGTATGAGTCCCTTATTTATGCAGGTCAATATCACTCTTCTGCTGGCTTCTTTTATAGGGATGAATTTTACTCCCAAGAGAGTTTATAAAATTCACCTGTAGTGAAAAATAAAACTGCTGCTGGGTCCTTATCCCTAGAGGCACAAGACCTGCCCCTACATGTGAGACAAGTTAACTTGAAAACAAATATTTCATGACCTGATCCTGCAAATGCTTATGTATATGAGTAACCTTACTCTGGTGAGTAATCCCATTAGTTACTCGTGTACATAAGTGATTGCAGGATTGGGTCTCTAGAACGGCCTCTTCAATAGTGATGGACCAATCTGATAAGGTTCACTTAACAGTGTGGAGGTTTGGATGCTTATTGGAACTTATACAACCCTATTGGAGCTGCAAAACAGGGCTTCAAATAACTCAGCAAATAGAAGTATTTCGGCACTTCCATGACTAGTCAGAACCCAGAAACGTAGAGTAGCTTGGAAATGAAAAACTCTGGGGCGGGATGGGGAATTAACTCACTTTTTCAAACTTCAATAAAGATTTGCTTAGGGTGAAAGTTAAAGGCTCTTCTGATTTTATCTGAACTGATCTACCCCTTCACATCCTTTCCTGCCACTTCTAGATCCCTTTCCTGAATCTTCTACTGACAGCTGGGTCTTAATCTAGGCTGAATGGCTGTATGACACGGCCCCTGGTCACAGAACACCACTGTTTAATTCTTGCTTTCTAAGTATGGTAGTCCCATGGGCCTGCTCTTTAAGAAGTCATCAGGCTTGGATCTCATGCAAACCTTATACAGAGTATGTTCTTACATGAGTGCAAGTTATGGAAACAGTGACTTTCAGTTTCTGGTCAGGAGGCCTGTGACTACATGTTATTCTTATGATTGCATATGAACTACTATGGGTGAAACCCTGGCTTCATTGAAGTCAATGGCAAAATTCCCATTGACTTCAACGGGGGCCAGGATTTCACTGCCTGTCTTTGTATTTTTGTGTCTCTAGAGCGCCATGGGCTTCAGTGGAATGCTGCATGGGCCTGCCCCTGGGGCTCTCAGTGCAGGACTGGGGACTAAGAGGCTCTTCTTGGTTGAGTGGTTCAGATAAAAACAAGAATATCCTTCCACCATCACCTCCAAGCTTCGTCTATGCTGAATCCGTTGACAAAATAATTTGTCATTTATGGTTCAATGCCTTTTGATCATTTTTTTTGTTTTCATTTTTTCAGATGTTCTTTTATATCTCGGTTCATGTCGGGCAAGAAAGCAGAAGTAGCAAAATCCTGTGAGAAAAGCTATTCTAACTGGGTCAAGTTCACTCTCAGCTATGTCAGGGTAAATCCCCTGGAATCATTTAACTTGAAAGCAGAGTTTGGGCCATTGTATGTGTCATCTGTGCCAAAAGGAAGCATGAATTCTCAGAACAGTTGTGACATCTCAGCTTCATTTTGCCAATTGGAGAGGATTGATAGTGCAAGCAACAATCCAAGCCAAATCTGAACTCTGAATCTCTTGTGGTTCATCCATCACTAGGTCCTTCCAAAACTGGGCAACATTTTGGTGGCGTTTTCTGACCACCAAAGGCACCTGACAGAGCGTATGATGGAGGAGGAGGAGACAGAGGGAGAGTACCAGGCATAGCAGACTTACATGGGAGTGCTACTCAGTACACTTGGCATAGCAGCTGATGCCACCTACACAGACCGGTGCTTCTGGTGCAGGGTCACAAGCACAGACTTGTGGGATCACATCATCATATGGCCCTGAAATGACCAGCAGTGGGGCCAGAATGTTCACATGAAGAAAGCTACATTTCTGGAGCTTTGTGAGCAGCTTATCTCAACCCTCCAGCACAGAGACACATACATGAACCCCTGCCCATCCAAAAGCGGGTTGCTATAACAGTCTGGAAGCTGGCCTAGGAAAGGCAACTTGGGGTGGTGGTTTCTGAGGCAATCAGGTGTGTGGTTTGACCCAAGGCGGCAGGCAGGAAAGCTATTCCTGGGGTAACTGCTGGAATTGAGAGAAGGGGTTTCTAAACTGTGCCAGGGCCATTGATGGGACTCGTGTGCCCACAGATTGCCAGCCTCATGGAGCACATGAGTACAAAACCCAAAAAGGGTGATACTCCATTGTTATGCAGGTCCGTGTGGACCATTCGCTTTATGAATGGCAACGTGGGCTGCACTGCTAAAGTGCATGATGTCAGGATTTTTCACCAGTTGTGAACATTGGTGCTGGAACTCCGGGTGCTAGGGGTGCTGCAGCACCCCCTGGCTTGAAGTGGTTTCCATCAGATACAGGGTTTACAGTTTGGTCAATGGCTCTCAGCACCACCACTATACAAATTGTCCCAGCACACTTGATCTTAATCTGCATTCACAGACAGGCTGGGACACTATTCCCACCAAATGACATGGTCATAAATGGAGTTACTGTCCCCACTATTATTCTGGGGGACCCCATGTCCCTCTTTTTGCTTTGGCTTATGAAACCAGACCCTGATTTCAGAGGCCCTGTCGAGAGCTGGCTTAATTACACTCTAAGCTGGTGCAGAATGGTTGTTGAATGTGCTTTTGGCAGATTGAAATCCCCTTGGAGATGACTACAGACCCGTGTGGATGCCAGTGTCATCAATGCTGTTGGCATTACCGTGGCTTGCGGTGCTCTTTGTGAAGCTATTTCCCCTGCATGGGCCTGTGACAGCGAGGGGCGGCTGAATCAATACGCTCAGCCTGCAAGTGCACCTACCACAGCTGGAGCTGGACGCACCCAAGCAACAGAAGTCAGGGGCTCTTTGTGCTCCCACATTGTGGCCTTGCATGGCCCAGTGGAAGAAAGGGAATAGTACTTCTATGCATGTGCTTGTGGGGGACATGGGGTAACTGATTTGGGGGGGAGGTTCAGTGCTTGGGGAAGGTGGGGGCCTGATTGCCACGTACTTGTGAATGACATGATGACATGACTGTGTGTGTGGGGCGGAGGGGATGACTCACAGTACGGGTTCATATAAGGAAGTGACTGAAGTGTGGATTGCTGTACCTCACTGTAAATCAATTTGCTAACTAATTTCCAGTCATTCCTGATCATGTGTTTACTGTTACTATTTCAAATACAGATTGTATGATGAGATTCAGTGATAGCAATAAACTTTCTTGATGACATAAAAAGCTTTATTTATAAACGTGTATTACAGCAGTACAACGTTCACCTGCTGCCATTCCCACACCCAAACACCAGTTACAACAGAACCTTTCCAAAATAAAAAAAGTACATGAACAAGTGCAAACAGCGGAACCATACAACAGAAACTCCCACCAGGTCATGTCCCCTGGTCCCCCATTCTCCTTTCCCTTCTTTCCCCATTTTCTGCACCCTTGGGATGGGTGTGGGGGGGCATGGGTGAGGCATCCATAGGAGAGGGGAGCAAGATGGAAGACTGATTGGGGATAAGTTGCCCTGCCCAGCTGCTCAATCATGGGGTCTGATTGCATGGGCCACTCAGCCATGGAACATTCAAGCTGTTTCTGGACTGAAAGTACATCGCAGGGGACTCAGGCCATGGTGTTGCAGAGGCAGCAGGAGCCAGTAATTTTGGAGGCATAATGAATATGAGCCACTCAAACAGATCTGCCCGCCGAGCTCTGTGGCTCTTTTCCCTTAGCCACCATTCCTGTTCTAGGAACTGTGAAGCAAGTGCCTGTTCTCACACTGAAACCCTGTTGTCAAGCTGTGCAGCCAGCTCAGCCTTTTCTCTAGCCATAAGTCACTCCATTTCTGGTATTGGATCTGCTCGTTGGCTCTGTCCAGAACATCAACAATTAGTTCATCACGGAAACACTTCCGCTTGGAATGGTCCATGAAGGTACATTGGACTGGGCTTGTATCACACTGTGAGCGAGCTGTAAAGGTACTGCAGCCAGTAGAGGTCAAGGGGCCTGAAATAAGACAAGGGACAGATGGTTATAGTCTCAAATAGCTCAGTGCAGGAGCACAGGAATAATTCTGGTAGAATTTCAAGGGCATAAAATGTTACTTTACAAAAAGTATTCAAATGTATAGAGACTGAACAGCACATCTATGACTGGAGTGGGTTGGTCAGTGACCAGGGGAGCCAGTAGAAAAATACACTCTTCCCCACAATCTGACTACCCAGCTAGAGTTCCTGCCTCAGGAAAAGTGTGCAGTCATCAGCACTCAGGATTGGGTCAGAATTCATGAGGGAATCAACAGGATGCCGCGTTAGCTTCCACGTGACTTAGCCTGTTATGGCAGCCTTCCTCCTCCCCACCCCCAGCACATTTCTGGACAAAATTTCAAACCACAGTCATATTTGGGACAAATGATTTTGTCACCTATGGACTGCATGGACTACCTCTGACTGAAATGGACGAGATTTATGAAAGGAACACATTTTGACGTCCCTCTGCAGAGTTCACTGTTTCAAGGTGGCTCGATACACTGTTGCGTGGCTACAGAGCGGCAAATATAAAGGTGTGGCAATGTAAGGTTATCATTTTTAAGAAACAGGAATGGGCCTAGCAAAAATCTGCGCTTTTCCAGTAAAAAGAGACTTTAAAAGTGCTCTTTACTATTTGCATTTCCCGGTCACCACCTTGAACTCCACGTGGTGGGGATGGGGAGGGAAAGGGGAAGGGTGGAGAACCAAGGTGCTGGGACACAATCTGCCATTAGCAGATACGTGCTGCTAGTCAGGGCTTCTCCTAACTGTTGCAGTGGTTCATAGAGTAGAAACCCCTCCCATTGTTGTATTAACAAACTTGATAATAGATCCAGAAACTTACCAGCCTCAGGGGTGGCTTCTGTCCCTTTTGTGTCTGAGGCAGGCCCTGCAGCAGACTGTTCCTCAGGAGTGCATCAAACAGCTCCTCCAAGTATGGAGCCATAATCCGCTGCTGCTCCTATTCCAAAGCCAGCTGGAGGACCAGTTTCAGCAACAGAGGGACTTCATTGTCCTCACTCACTATCTGTTGCTGGCTTCCATCAGTCCCCATGATGGATTCTGGGCCAGAAGGGTACCAGCCTGGCAGACCAAGTCATCATGCACCATAGCTGGCTCTGTGCTAGGTGCAGCGCCCAGCACCAGGTCAAACTCCTCATAAAACAGGCACAATGTCAGCAAGTTGCCCAAAGGGCAGTGCTGGTCCCTGGTTTTCTGGTACTTACTCTTGAGCCACTTAATCTGCTCCCTGATCTGTCACCAGTTCAGTAAATTTGCAAACCTGCCCATGGTATGCGTGGCGATTCCTGGTATTCTTAATAAAGTATACAGTTTTACTGGCCTCGCACCAGAGAGTCTCCAAAATCTGGCTGTGCTCCCATGGCCATGAAGCAGCAGGTTTTGCAAAAGGCTTCTTCTGTTCAGGCACCATTTCAAACGCAGGAGGCTCTCTGCTGGTGTGTTTGCAGCTCAGTGGTCAGAAGATTCTGGAAGGGTCACTGAGCCGCTGCTGTACGCCAGGGAAGGTTGCTTCTGTTTTCACTTGAGTTGACTGGAAATTCTTGGGATAGAGAAGACAAAGGAAGTTGGCCTATGGGATTGTGGGATACTTTTGGCGGAATCCCAGGATCCGGAGTCAAGTGAGGCTGCATCCACACTGCTAAGAAATAGGGCTTGAACCCTGGGTCCCACTTTGACTCGGGCTTGGATCCTCCACCCCAGAAGGGTCCTCGGACTGCGGGTACAAGACCTAGATTAGCGCAATTTGTGTCTAGGCAGAAGAGGGGTTAGGCTTAAGTCTGAGTCTGAGCCTGGGCTCTACTCTGCAATGTAGACACACCCATAGGGACCAATGAAGACATTACTTCAGACTGTAAGCTCTTTAGGGCTGGGACCATAGTTTTGCTTTGTCTTTGTACAGCCCCTAGCGCAACGGAGCTCCATTCCATTTCTGCCTCAGGCACTATTTCAACACAAATAATAATAATTCTAGGAATCCTTAGTTAACATTTCTGAAGATATACTTCAAATGAACATTTTGTTTTGAAAGGCATTAGAGAATCAGAGATGTTCTAGATTAAAAGAGACGTGTCGGTGGTCCGGCACTTGTTAATATTACAAATACAACATTAAATGTTTTTAACCCAGACAAATTCATTTGTTAGACTCCATGTGATTAATATAGCAACTCTGGTCTATTTTTGACACTCCTTGGTGCAGTGAATTAGATATGTTGGCAGAGTTTATGTACTGGAAGAAAAGGAAAACACTAATAGCACTTGATTATGCCTCTTTAATCTGGCTACTTTCCCTCTAGTTGAAATACTCTAAGTATCTCCTTTGATAATTTTCAAAAATTCTAATAATCCCTATCAGGCACATTGGGCTAACCTCCCAGTACTGCTGGCATGGCAAGGGAAGTAGGTACAAAAATTAACTGGAGTAAGATATAGAAATATGACAAAGAGCAATGGAATTGCACATATATTAAGAACAATTACAATGGAGATTAACAGCTGGCAGAGATTTGATGGGAATCTTAAATTGTGGTTAGACACAGGGGTTTAAGACTGACATTTTTCAGCCAATTACAGGGAGCCAGCTCTTTTCTTGGGACGATTTTTGCCATGTGGATTATCATTCCAATGTATGCAAGAACATGCGGGCTGCTATTCTGTTAGCAATAGTGTGCCGTTTCCAGGATCTCGGGCACTTGAGACACAAAGTTGGAAACGGCACACAACAGAAGTCCAAAAAAAAAAAAAAAGCGTGCTCTCTGCCACAATGAGAGATCATATGGGGGGGACAAACCAAAAGAACAGCCTTCATTTCTGTGTAGGGAAAAAAAACAACACTAGATGCAGAAGTTTCCTACACAGTCCCTGTGCAATGCCAGCTGGTTGCTTCTTGCTGTATAAAGCATTTTAGGGTTGCCTTGGGTATGAACTGTGCTGTAGCTGAGCAAGTTGTGTTCTGTTCTGACCAGTGGAACCTATGGTTCATGGCAGTAGATACACTGCATTACTATGCTGGCAATCTGAGCTCAGTTCTCAGGCTCATTCCTTGATAGCTGTAGGGCGTGGTGCTACTATCACTTGGGAGAAGGAATGCCTCATTGGGGCTGGGTCAGAAGGGATCACTGCACAATTGGCTGAAAATCATGAGTCTGGCCTTAAAAAATCATGATGTCTAAAAAAATACCACTGGATTATTTTTATTTGCCTTCTGTTTTTTGAGCCTTTTTTTCAAGCTTTTTGCTGCAACCAGGAGGGCTAGAAACGTGCTAGTTTTTTTTTTTTTTAACAAAAGCTGAGCTTTTCATGTAATGACATGGCTCGAAGAGCTGAGGCTTTAAGAGAAACACCACTTGTCACAAGCATTGGTAACTGTGCTGATGTGCCCTGGAGGGAACCAGGTGCATCTATTTGGGCAGCCCGCCATACGATCTCATATGGAAGGCCAGGGGCATTCCAGAGAATTTCTCCCTACAGAAAATGAATGGCTCAAATGAGTCTTTTAAGACTTGTGCACACACAATCCATGCTATTGATATTGTTTTCCTGCTATTCCAGATGCAGCCTCTTCTGTGACCCCCTCCAGTATACATAGCTCCTCTTCCCCAAGGATTAGTGCAGTGTAATGGGAGCTTTGAGACTGACAACCTCTACAGAGCAGAGAAAACATTTGTCTTCCTCTGACCACCACCCCCAAAAAAGTTGTGACGAAGTGGGACTGTTCTTAATGTTTCCTCTGAATACTATGTGGGTGCCTCAGTTTCCCTTATGCATTTCTTAAGTAGCCAGCGTGCATAAATGGACAACACTTGGGGTATGTCTACACTACCAGAGTAGTTCGATTCTACTTAAATCGAATTTGTGGAACCAATAGTACAAAGTCGAACGTGTGTATCCACACTAAGGACAGTAATTCGACTTTGTGAGTCCACACTAACGGGGCAAGCATCGACATTGGAAGCGGTGCACTGTGGGCAGCTATCCCAGAGTTCCTGCAATCCCCGCTGCCCATTGGAATTCTGGGTCGAGCCCCCAATGCCTGCTGGGGGGAAAAATGTGTCGAGGGTGGTTTTGGGTAACTGTCGTCATTCAACCGTCACTCCCGCCCTCCCTCCCTGAAAGCGCCGGCAGGCAATCAGTTCACGCACTTTTCTGGTGAGTGACAGCGCGGATGCCACAGCACTGCGAGCATGGAGCCCGCTGCGATCATTGCTGCAGTTATGGCCATTGTCAACTCCTCGCACCTTATCGTCCACCTTTTTCACAGTCAGATGCTGAGAAATCGGGCGAGGAGGCTACGGCAGCGCGGTGAGGACATGAAGTCTCAGAGTGGCACAGACCTCTCACAAAGCACGGGACCCCGCGCCGTGGACATCATGGTGGCAATGGGTCATGTTCATGCTGTGGAACGGCGATTCTGGGCCCGGGAAACAAGCACGGACTGGTGGGACCGCATAGTGCTGCAGGTCTGGGATGAATCACAGTGGCTGCGAAACTTTAGGATGCGTAAGGGAACTTTCCTTGAACTGTGTGAGTTGCTGTCCCCTGCCCTGAAGCGCAAGGACACCCGGATGCGAGCAGCCCTGACTGTGCAGAAGTGAGTGGCCATAGCCCTCTGGAAACTTGCAACGCCAGACAGCTACCGGTCAGTAGCGAACCACTTTGGCGTGGGCAAATCTACCATGGGGGTTGCTGTGATGCAAGTAGCCAACGCAATCGTTGAGCTACTGCTCTCAAAGGTAGTGACCCTGGGAAACGTCCAGGTCGTCATAGATGGCTTCGCCGCGATGGGATTCCCAAACTGCGGTGGGGCTATAGATGGAACTCACATCCCTATCCTGGGACCGGACCACCAGGCCAGCCAGTATATTAACCGAAAGGGCTACTTTTCAATGGTGCTGCAAGCACTGGTGGACCATAGGGGATGTTTTACCAACATCAATGTCAGATGGCCGGGCAAGGTTCATGACGCGCGTGTTTTCAGGAACTCTGGTCTGTTTAGACGCCTGCAGGAAGGTATTTTCTTCCCGGACCACAAAATAACTGTTGGGGATGTGGAGATGCCTATAGTGATCCTCAGGGACCCAGCCTACCCGCTAATGCCCTGGCTCATGAAGCCCTATACAGGCGCCCTGGACAGTGACAAAGAACTCTTCAACTACCGGCTGAGCAAGTGCAGAATGGTGGTGGAGTGTGCTTTCGGACATCTCAAGGGGAGATGGAGGAGCTTACTGACTCGCTCGGATCTCAGCGAAACCAATATCCCCATTGTTATTGCAGCTTGCTGTGTGCTCCACAATCTCTGTGAGAGCAAGGGGGAGACCTTTATGGCGGGATGGGAGGTTGAGGCAAATAGCCTGGCTGCTGATTATGCCCAGCCAGACAGCCATGCGATTAGAAGAGCCCAGCGGGAAGCGATGTGCATCCGGGAGGCTTTGAAAGCTAGGTTCCTCAGGGAGCAGGGTAACCTGTGACTATTAAGTTTGTTTACAGAGAAGCTGAACCTGCCCCCGTTTCTTTACCCAGCTAATGTTGACTATCCTCTGCAGTTACATACCCCGTTCACCCCCTTCCAACGCACGCTTAAAAATAAAATACATGGAACTTTGTTAATTAACACTGTTTTCTTTATTACTGATTTCGCGGTAAAGGGTTGAAACTGGGACGCAAACTGTGGTGGGTAGGGTGTGTAGTGATGTAAAGACCGCTTCTAAACTCGAGGAATGACAGGCTCCTGCTCCTAGAGCGGTCCGCAGTGGTGGACTGGTTGTTTCAACGGAGCCTGCCACCCCTCCTTTTCGGGACTCTGTGTGTGGGGGCTATGTGACTTTGTGGTGGGGAGGACGGTTACAGATCCCCTGCTGCGTGGCTCTGTGATCCAGGATAAGGACCGCTGCATAAGATCTCTAACCTGCCCCACCACAAAGTCACATAGCCCCCCCACACACAGAACATGAAAACCACCTCCCAGACTGACCAAGGTGCCTAGTGACTGCACTGTGTGTGTGTGACCTGCTGCTGAACCTGCCCCTGTGTCTGTATCCTGGTAAAGGTGACTGTCCTGTCCAGTTACCAACCCCCTTCCCCCCCTTCAAACACAGTCTCCTCTAAAAGAACATGACGGAAACAGTAATTAACAGAAAAGTATTTTTTATTATCAACTAGACAGTTAGGGGATGAAACTGGGATGGGGGCTTGGGTGAGGCGGGAAGGAAAGGACTTATCAAAATTTTGGGAATGAGAGCCTTCCTGTAATTGAGCACTGTGCAGGGGTGGAGTGACAGTTTTCACGGCCCCTGCCGCCCCTCCTTCTTGGTACTTTGGGTGAGGGGGGTATGGGACTTTGTGGCGGGGGAGGGCGGTTAGAGATAGACTGCAGTGGGGCTCTGTCCTCCTGCCTCCGGTCCTGCAGAACATCCACAAGGCACCGGAGCGTGTCCGTTTGCTCCCTCATTAGTCCAAGCAGCGTTTGAGTCGCCTGCTGGTCTTCCTGCCGCCACCTGTCCTCCCGTTCGCTGTGTGAGCGCTGGTACTGCGACATGTTCTCCCTCCACTGGGTCTGCTGGGCCGCCTCAGCTCGGGAGCAGCCCATAAATTCCGAGAACATCTTGTCCCGTGTCCTTTTCTTTCGCCGCCTAATCTGCGCCAGCCTCCATGAGGGGGATGCCCGGGTAGGTCGGGAGACAGTCGCAGCTGTGTGATGGGAAAAAAGGAGTGAATTTCTTACAAAGATACATTTTTGCGAACAATGAACATAGTCTAGTCTGTCTCTGTGAACAAGACCATGCACAGAACCTCTCTCATGCGCACTCAGGACCAGTTCAAATTTTTGGCCTTCGCATTCAGTGCCTGGGGTCTTGCAGTGGAGATCAGACAAGCGGGGCAGGACAGCAGAATTCGTGTAGCAGGCAGACATGGTAAGCCGTAGACTTTTGGCTGCTTAAAACTTAATTTATAGCAGTGCCCTCCTTTCACGGTCAAAGCAATGCTCCTAGCGTTGGCCAGTCCCTGCTGCCGGCAATCGGGAAAGCATGAACTCTGCCCCTGTCCCGCCTCCACCATGTGGCTGTAAACCGCCGGTTACAGTTATGTAAAGGAACAGGCAAGCAGCTCCGAAAGCACAGACTCATCGCCCCACACAGCGATCAGATCCAAGACTTCCCGATCAGTCCATGCTGGGGCCCTCTTTCTATTCTGAGATTGCATGGACACCTCTGCTGGAGAGCTCTGCATCGCTGCCAGTGCTGCTGAGCTCGCCACGATGTCCAAACAGGAAATGAGATTCAAACTGGCCAGACAGGAAAAGGAATTCAAATTTTCACGGGGCTTTTCCTGTGTGGCTGGTCAGAGCATCCGAGCTCGGACTGCTGTCCAGAGCGTCAACAGAGTGGCACACTGTGTGATAGCTCCCGGAGCTATTAGCGTTGAATTCCATCCAGATCTACCCTAATTCGACATGGCCATGTCGAATTTAGCGCTACTCCCCTCGCCGGGGAGGAGTACAGAAATCGAACTAAAGAGACCTGTATGTCGAACTAAATAGCTTCGTTGTGTGGACGGGTGCAGGGTTAATTCAATTTAACGCTGCTAAATTCGACATAACCTCCTAGTGTAGACCAGGCCTTGATCTCCTGGCAACAAATTGCTGAGGCCCTTCCCCCCTGCAAGGGGATGGCTAAAGGTGAACAAAGAGATCAGTGACTTCCTGGCCCAGGAAAGAGTCAAAGACCAGAAAGGAGGGGCTGGAAGGGGTTTCAGTTGGGAGCTGGCTGGGGATGGGAAGTGAGGGCAGACAGGGTTGTCTGGCTTGCTGGGCCCCAGAATGGACCCAGCTGAGGGGTCCCATTCTCTGTACCTACAAGCTCTGTTTTAGACCGTGTTCCTGTCATCTAATAAACCTCTGTTTTACTGGCTGGCTGAGAGTCACGTCTGACTGTGAAGTGGGGGTGCGTGCAGGACCCTCTGGCTTCCCCAGGACTCCGCCTGGGCGGACTCGCTGTGGGAAGTGCATGGAGGAGCAAAGGATGCTGAATGCTCCAAGGTCAGACCCAGGAAGGTGAAGCCATGTGAGCTTCTTGCCTTGAAGACAGTCTGCTCCAACGGAGAGGAGGCTCCCCAGAGTCCTGACTGGCTTTGTGGGGAGCAGTTCCAGAGCACCGCCCGGGGACTCCGTGACAGAAGTTTTAAAACGTTAGTATAATTCAGTATTGGAAACTAGTTTATAAAAAAGGTTTCAACATTACATCATAGAAAGAAGCAAAACTGCCACGAAACCACTAGGGGCATAATGTTATCCTATGATGCTTCTGGTGTCACACTACTACCGAAGAGAACTATATAAACACTTCAAAGGAAACATGTCACTATTTAAATATATACCCGTATCCTGAGAGTTCAACACCTTCTAATGGAAAGACACCATTTTAAAATGACGTCTTTTTTCAGATGACGAGTTCTGAGATAAGCTTTCCAGTAGATGCGGATTCTCAACTCTGAGACTGAGCACTCACATGTAAAACTCAAAAGTACTTGGAATATACCAGTTAGGTCATTTTAACCAGTGCGGTTTTATAATGGATTCTTTTTCTGATACTAAACGAGTTACTTTATCACACCTACTAAACAATAAGATGTTCCATAACAGCATCATCGTCTTCCAGAAAGATACTCCTGATTTACAGTATTGTGAGATCAAGCTCACAGGGTCTAATCTGCAAAGGAAAGTGATTGCTCTCAAAAAGTACAGGAGGGCTAAATTCAGCAGGTATGCTCCAGCTTCTCTATGCCACTCTGCCAGTGCAAAGCAACTGTAAACCCATCCTAACTAGCCACCATCTGGATCACGTATCAGAGGGGTAGCCGTGTTAGTCTGGATCTGTAAAAGCAGCAAATCATGCATCCGATGAAGTGGGTATTCACCCACGAAAGCTCATGCTTCAAAACATCTGTTAGTCTATAAGGTGCCACAGGACTCTTTGCTGCTTTAATCTGGATCACTGCGCCGGATGCAGGTGTGAAGGTTTTACTGGAAAATCCCCTCCACAGTCAAGTTACAGTCTAACTGTGTAGGGCTGCACTGGGAAAACACTAGCATTCGATCCCTCTGAGGTCCTGGAGTGCTAATACTCAGATTCTATGCATCTTTTAGGCTTTGCATTCCTTTGCCCTACCATCTATTTTAATTTTATATTCTTAAGACCCTTTTAATAAAATATAGGAAAATGAATGGCATTTACTATTAGAGTTACTTAAAGTTGCGTGCTTAATTCCAAAACCATTGAAACATTGAACCAAGCACAGGACTTTTAATTTCCTGGGGGAACCCTGCCACTAGACTCTGCTGGCCTCAAATCCTGGTGAATTTGGAGGGTTCAGGAATTTAAATAAAAAATAAAACCGTCTGAAATTCTGGAGACATGGCATTTTTCAATTTCTTTGCAGGAATAACGTGCCATTTACAACAGGAGTAAATAGAAGTCTGATGAAATATTTTTACTCATCTCCAGTTCCCTATAGTTTTGTTTTCCATCTAGCCCTGGAGGACTGTAGCCAGCTTAGCTAATTCCTGGGAGACCTATAAAAGGTGCTCTGCCTGGGGCACACGCCATAAAATAAGTAAAACCTCCCACTGAGAGGTTCCTCCCCACCCCCCCAAACAATTAACCCTTCTGCATTCCACTCCCATACACATACCAACCAGCTTCCCCCACACCAGAAGCCAGATTCTGATATTCCTTTCTTGCAGCAGGCTCAGGAGAAAGAAAGGGGATAGGGCAAAGGTTATTCCTGCCTCCAGAATCCTGGGGCCTGGCCACCCCTAAGGCTGTTCCAGGGCTGCTTTCTGCAGGCTGCTACAGCCTCCTATGGGTTGCTCTGTCACTGAAAATAACTGGAGTGCAACATGTTTGGGCCACACCCCCTCCTGCCCTTTCTCTGGCTCTCCTCGTCCCTGGCGCACCTTCTGTATCACTGAGGAGATCCCATTTGTGCTTGGGATATTTCCTGGGGATGGCGAAGAGAAAGACATCCAGCCAGTTTACAGCCCTTTTACACTGCTCCAGCGGAACCAAGAATCTGACCCCTAATATTTGCCCCTGGCATCCCCCATGTGTCTCCCTGGCCTATCCTCTCTCCACCACAGGCCCTATGCTTGTCTCTCACTCTCAGTGAGCTGTAGCCCATGAAAGCTCATGCTCAAATAAATTTGTTAGTCTCTAAGGTGCCACAAGTACTCCTGTTCTATTTACTGTTTCAAGAATTCCCCTGGAATGCCCCCCTGGCATGACATTTTGCCTGGAGAGCACTCACATCACATAAGGGGACAGGCTGGGGAACACTTCCCTTGGACCGGGTAGGGGCTATTAAGTGCAAAATTCAGTGAGCAGAATAGGGTCCCCACAGAAAACATAGCCCAAGGCTGCATGTGGCCTATGGGCCCTGTAATGAACAGTGAAGTCATCTGCAACTTTTCACTGACTTCCTGCAAATGTCATACAGTCTGTCACTTTTCAGCAATAGAGCCATCAGCCGCAGAAGGCTCGGTGATCAAATGCCTATTCAAACCTAAACCCATCAGCTCAAATATAGCAGTGAGAGATCGTAACTTAAGAGATGCTTCTTCCTGGGTTATGCAGCCCTTTTGCATGTCCAAGGAGTTACTCGTGGGAGTAAATGCTCACCAACATGCCTCAGGGCTGTACAATCTGGCTCTTTGTGAACACCCTGCAAAGCAATATGGGCAATGCATTATCACACTTGTGAGCCATTTCTGCTCACTCCCATGCTAGATACTGCTTTGATGAAGAGATTGGAGCAGAGACTGAGACAAAAACACATTCCTTCCCAGTTACATCATGGACTTAGATCCCCCAGATCCACCTTAAGCAAACCAATTGGCATAATTTAGCATGTTATATTGTTTACTATAAAGGAGGCGCAAAAATGCAGACATCTTCTGTGACCAAGGAGGACACATTTTTGAAGCATTCAGATATGCAACATTTGGAAAATACATAATAGTACGACCTAGGCCTGATGCAGTGTATTTCATCTGTTGTAAAGTGCTTTGAGATCTACTTTTTTTTAAACTTCTCACTCTTTTTTCCATCATGAGACGCTAGCCTTCCCTGTAATTGCTCCCGTCACTGGACCTCATTTGACCTTATCTGCATTCCTGAGCTCTGGCTCATTAGTTTTCCCTGATATAGCTGAGTTTCAGAGAAATATTATGACCTTTCACCTGATTTCTCTCAGAGTTTCACAGACATATTAATTAGATCTTTCACCCACTAAAACAGTCATTGCAAACCTAATAATTCACTTGTGAAGAGCTTGGTGGATGAATTCTTACAGTTAACCATGATTATCTACAAGCACAAAAGTGGTGCTCAAAAGCAGCAGGTCCATGAAAAAGAAGATCAGAGAAGTGTGAATGGTCTACAGAGCTTTTTAAAATGTGCAAAGTTCTACCATGGTCCTGGTCAACAATCTGTGGACAGTTCTGCTTCTTGTACTTCTGAGTCTTCCTGAGCTGGTGAGGATGTTGATTTGGGTGTATCAGTTTGTTGGGTGCCGGAGTCTCTGATTCCAGAACAAAAAGCTGCCTGTTGGTTGCTAGTGCAACTGTCATGGACACAGATGCTGAAAGTGGTTTGATTATTGAAAGTGTGAGGCCGAATTTTGTCTTTGACAAGCTAGTTCTGGCAACTTGGCCACTAGTGATGGATTCTGTTCACCATTTTTTGGTAGAAAATGGTCCCATTGGCTATTTAGAACAAGACTTTTTGCCTAGCAAACACAAAGGAAGGCAAGTATTAAAATTGTGGGAAGTTTTTTTGCCAAAACTCCTAATGGGGTTATGCCGGCAATCTTGGTTGATGTAGAGTTTGACTCTTGCCTCTTTATTCTGTTTCACTTGTTTGCTTTTGCAGCTAAATTCCTCATCTTCCTTTGCGAACTGTAAAACTGGGTTCATGAACTTTTTCCACTTTAGGGAGCCAACATGAACGTTCAAGGAAACACGTGGAGGCAATCGCTGACTGGATAGAACTTGCAGAATGGTTGGGAAAGGGTTGTACAATTGATAAATAATAGTATTCAAACCTGTCATCAAATGCAGAAATTTGAGGCACAATATTTTCTGTTGTCTCTTTGCTGTACCTAGATGAGATGAGAGATGTTTAGCTTTAAGAGGTTCAGATGGAAAGTTAGCCAGTCCTCATAATGATCATTTTGGGGGTTTACTTGAATTGCTTGCAAGGTATGATAGTGTGTTAGAAGATTATATGGAAGCTATTAAGGCAGGGACCACAACGAGGACATACTTATCAAACCAAATTCAAAATGAATTTATCATTAGCATCGCACGAAAAGTGCAGCCAACTATTTTTGATAAGCTTAGAAAAGTTAGATTCTTCTCTATTATGTTTGCACTCCAGACCTCTCCCAAATGGAACAAATGTCTGAGGTGTTAAGGTATGCTCAGGTTTCGAAAGATGGAATAAAGGTTGTGGAGAGCTTTGTAGACTTCACTGATATCCTCAGCAAAACAGGGGAGGGTATTATGGAGGTTATTTTAGAGAAGCTGAAAAAAGATGGTTTAGATATGGCTGACTGCAGGGGACAATGATAAAGAGCTATGATAATAGAAATAATAGAGCTAACATGGCTGCAGCAAATAAAGGTGTAAAAATGAAATTCAACAGCTAAAGCAGTTTGCTTTTTTCATCGCATGTGCGATCCACTCCCTGAATCCTGTGGCAGAAGCTGCTGCAATGATTGTTCCCCAAGTTGTTCTATTTTTTGGAATTGTTCAAAATTGTATACCCTGTTTTCTGCTTCAACTAGTCATTGGGATGTGTTGAAAAAGTATATTAGCATTACATTAAAATGCCAAACCACAACAAGTTGGTCAGAAAGGGTAGAAGCAATCCATCCACCATTAAATCAGGGTCAGGATGCTCTTGCATTTCAGACAAGATCAAGGCTTCACACAATCTTTCACCCAAACTTACATTGAAAGTGGATAGCTTTCAAACAAACATTTCAGAGTTTTCATTTCTTGTTTTGGCCAAGATATGGTATACTTGCTTATTAAAAATGAATGTTGTGAGCAAAAATTTGTGGAGTCCAGATCTTGACATTCAAATGGCTTGCAGTTTACACAGTGGCCTTTGAGATGTTTTCTCATAATTAAGATTTTCTAGGTTGCTTGCATGTAAGGAAGCTGCTGTTTCACAGGCTGAAACATTAGGAATATGCACACAGGTCAAAGAGAAACAATCTCAGAGAAGGAAAGTAATGCCAGGTGAACTTGCAAAGGACCAAAGGTCATCAGATCCCGAAAATGTTTTTGAATGCAAGGTTTTCAATCCTATTTTACACACAATATTAACTCAATTGAACAATAGGATGCATAAATATGATGAGTCACAGGAAGGTTTTCTTTTCTGACAGTCAAGAAACTGAAAAACCTCAACACCGAGGACCTAAAGAGACACCCTCAAAACTTAGCAAATAGCTACCCTGACATTTAAACTCTGAGATTTTGAGGATGAGAATGAGTTCTTCACCAGTTTTTGCAAGTGAATCTTTAAGGATGACTTGGAAACAAAGGCACCCATTGATCTTCCTAGCTACATTCACAAAAGGTCTTTAGATACAAGTTTTCCTAACACAGTAAGAGCACTGCATATTTTTCTGCTGTCTTCCTGTAACCGGGCTGATAATGAAAGGAGTTTCAGCAAGCTGAAATTAATCAAGAGTTGCCTAAGAATGTCCCTGGGGCAGGAAAGGGTAAGTGGTGTGGCCATTATTTCTATTGAGAACTAGGAAGCAAGGTGGGTAGACTGGGACGAGCTAAGAAATGAGATTGTTTCAGAGAACGCTAGGAAGGTCCTTTTGTAAAGTATTTTGTGGTGATGGAGGGTGGGGCTTGCAGCAGGGGGAAAGGAGACCTGGATTTGAGTCTTTGAACCGGGCCCAGAATACCATTGGTTGGCACTGTTTAAAAAGAAAACAATAGTAATGTATAGTTTGGTCAAACTACAAAGTGTGGTAATGATAAACAGCTACAAGTACCTAAAGGGTGTGGACTTATTGAGATCAGTGCAAACAGATATAACCAAGAAAAATGGAATGACACTGAGCAAAATGGTATTAGCTTGACTCAGTGTGAGCTGTATTAGGCTGTAGCATGGACATCCAAGGGAACTGGTGACGGCCTCATCACCAATCTCGCTTTGACCTTTTTTATTTGGAAGATGCTTGTCACCACTGTTGAACGAGACTGGACAAAGCACTAGACAATATGCTTGGAGGAAGCATCCTACCCTAACAGGAGGAGGGACTAGATGAGGCAATAGTGGAGCTGCCTGAAAAATGAATGACTAAATAAACAAATGATGAACATAGTCAAACATTTCAAAAGGTTTGCATGTGAAGTTTTAGAAAAAGCTCATTATGAAAATGATCACAATTTTTTTTAACCATACTATTCAATTTTTGATGTTCCCTCTTTTTCCTCATTTCTCCCCTTTTATCACTAATAAAAGGGGGAAAAATGAAACTGAAAAATGTAAACCAAAAATTGTTTTTTGGTTTTCAATTTTTAAAAAAGAAAATTTTGAAAAATGAACTCCGTGAAGGCTTTGTTTTTCTAAAAATGGCCATTTTTTGACTAAATATGTTTTGCATTCAAAAATTTTTGATCATTTCTACCCAACAGATTGTTTCTTTTTCTTTCCTCCATGACTCTATGACATAATTTCATATTGACCTAATGTGTTTTGTCTAAATCCTTACAGCCATAAAGTACCCATCTTTAAAGGCAATTTGCATAGACAAAATACCAAAAGTTGGTAACTGTGGCAATATCTACTATACTGAATGACCATCTGTTTGAATTGCAACAGGGCTATTAGACAGTGCATGGCACTACTAAAGCAGGACTAGCTCCTTGGAAGTATTTGCCACTTGCTTTTTGATAGATCTTTTTCTGCACTCCTTTCTTCTCTCTTGGGACTAATTATGGGCAGAAAGCAAAATCTTTTGTTCTTGTAATTATCTGTCAGTTTGGGATCTAGGAGGACTGAAGTACCACTTGTTCATGTGTACTGTCTTTGAAGGAATTGCCAGTATACTTGCAAACTGCAGCATTTCACAGGTGAGGCCAGCTAAGGTGTATCTGTGACCAGCAGATATGTTTTACAATCATAGTGAGATGAGTGAGAAACTTAGGGAAAACCTGTGCATCATTTTAACTTTTGTTTTTCATTTGGAAAACACAATATCCATGCCTGACATACAGTCATTGCCACGAAAAATATCACATTTACAACAGAGAGGGTTCACACTCACAATAATAGAACTAAGGGAAAGGACAGTCTTGCTCACCCATAAAACCCCCAGCACCCTAGGATTGTCTGTGAGCAGGTGACCCAAATGAAGAGCCAGGATTAATTTACACTACAATCATTTTTCTGGGCATGATCAAATGAGATTTTTAAAATATCATGTTATTTTCATCAGAGACAGTCTCCAGCCAAATCTTTATATGGGCATTTCAGGAAAATACTTTGCACAAGACAGAGGCACTATCTCCAGTGATGATGCTGTCATGGCCACTCTGGCTTTATGTTTGTGGATGACCCCTCAGATGTGCAGGTTTCTTCCAAAGATACAACAAAAACTGGATAATAATAGCAGAAAAAAAGGACTCTGCTTAGACACGGGAAATATCGGAACCCCACTCTACTTAGGGAAAGTTGAGATCTGGCTCTGGACTTTCCTGCCAATGCTAATCCAGCAAAGACCCCTGGGCCAAACATCCTTAAACATTTGTGTCCATCCTTCATTTTTCAGGAAAAGGACGGTGTCTCATGGGGACTGAGGTGATGTGAGGCGGGGGAGTGGGGGAAATCTCAATAATCTGGATAAATTAAAGGAGTGTTGGAGAAAGATGTTACATTTTGGTTGGTTATCTGAACTGAACCCAAATTTCCAAACTGTTCAGGATCACCTACAAGGGATATTGAATAACCTCTTGAGATTGCTGAGTCACATGAGTGAGTGAAAGATTTCCAAATGTTTTCAGATTTTCCAAGTGCTTGAAATTTGTGGATTGGTTTCTCAAAAGCAGCAGGTGTCTCTGTATGTGTAGTAACTCATTCTCTTATTGTTGGCACGTAGCACATCTTTCCATTGTCTAAACAGGTTTTTTTCTTCTGCTGTTGTCTTTTATAAGCTGTTCCAGTTTTTTGTAATGTCTTCAGAAACATTCTGTATACCCGAGAGGTCTTTCAGCAAACAGAAATCCAGAACAGCCATGGCAGCATTATCTCCTATGATACAACCATAGTCTTGTGCAAGATGCCCATGCAACATGATATCCCCAAAACATACGCTTAAAATCCACTACCTGTGATAAATATCACCAATATATCTCCTGTTTATTAAGACCGACTATAAATCCTTTATATAATGACATCTAGTATGCTTCTATAAAGGATTTTAAATGCATGCAGTTTACTCCCCAATTCTAGTTGTCTTTTCATAGCTATGAGTGGCATATCTTTTTCTCTAAACTAATACCCAAGATCTTTTCCATTATGAAGCTGACCGTCCAGAACTCAAGAGTCTAAAAATTATAGTCCAAGTCCTCAGCTGGTGTAAATTGGCTGAACTCTATAGGTTTTTAGTGGATTTGACCCTGTCACTTCTGATCCGACTATAATGACAGTGTGGTCAGTAGTAGTAAAGGCTAAAAATAATTGAATAAAATATTTTAAAACGACTTTTTAGGTTTAATCTCCCTTTGAAGATCAGTACATTATTCTTTCCTGTTGTAACTGCAGCCAGGATTGATGGGTCCGGGAGCCATGGATTCCTGGAAGTCCATTGTCATTCTAGGCCCTGTCCCTCAGCCAGTTCACAGGCACCAGTCCCACAAAGCAGGGGTTAAGGATGCTACGATTGTGCTTTCAGGGGAGCCACAGAATTCTTGTGTTAATTTCTTCCTCTTTTTACTCAGCAAGGTAATACAGGGCAATGTATGGATGGGATGCACTGACAGGGTCTAATGGATTCTTTTCCTTTGATGCTGAAAAGGGGAGACCCCACCCATAATCTGTTTGAATGTCCCACTCAAACAGTTTCGGCGCCAAATAGGAACATACATTCAGGAAACATTCTTTCACTGAGCCGCAAAAAGGAATTTCAGAGTGCAGATGGAAGAAGCTCAAGGGAAAAAAACATTAGAGGGTGTGGTTTAATAACCCTGCCTTTAAGTTAATTATGAATAATCAGAGAAAGCTTTCTCAGATTTCGTTACCAGCTTGGATAAAAATGATCTGTGTTGTTGCCAGAGATGAAAACATTGCAGCTCTAAAAAAGGACCAAGAACTCAAAGAGGAGGAAACGTGGGAATCAATTAGACACACACAAACACCATTGCCAATGAGATTATGTTACTCCGTGGGTGAAATTACAGCTCTCATCATGAATAGATTATCTAATATTGCTTTACAGCCAACTTCATTATAGGGTGAGTCTTGCAGTCCTTAGTGCTTAGTCAAGAAAAACTCACGATGACCCTGCACTAATAAGAAAAGTTTTGCCTGAGAAAGGACTGCAGGATTTTAGTCCTATATTTGCAATTTCTCATTTGTCTATTTTAGTCATTACTCTCCTATGTCATATACACCAGCAAAGTTGAGTTTTACGTCGTGTTGAGATGCAACATATTTCCCAGAGTTTATTTGTAAGTTCTAAGAACAGATTCATTGATAAATGATGGAGCTGCTCTCATTAAAAGCAAACACTTTTAGGCATGCATCTGCACCACTGAACGCATATTCACTGCACTAGCATAACACATCTCTTGCTGTAGACTCTCTACAAGATTTGGCCAACTAGAACATCCTGCCATCTAGAGGCTAAATATATAAAAACTTGAGGTCATCTTCAGTGTTAATGCGTGATCCAGAATTGAGAGGCAGCAGAGAGTTTGCATAGTCCACATTTGGGAAGCATGTGTAGACACCATTCACAGCAAAGGCAAAGATCAGAAATTTGAGGAGGAGACTAGGAGCCCATCTCCTTTGCTTCCCTCTCCTCTCATCCACCCCCATACCCTCAAAAATGTTTTCTCTTTCATCTGTGAACCATGTTGCACCAAATTTCATTGAAAAAATTGCAACCAGCTCCTTTTTAATAATAGTTCTGGATTCAGAAATTGAATGCAGCATAGAGAAGAGCCTCTGGAAGCTTAAAAGGTGCTGTCTATCTGACTGCCAGTGAATGGTTTTCTACAAACATCTCAGAATGTTGTTATTCATCATTTGCCGTGATTGTGCTTAAAAAACTTGTCAAGTAGTAGTATTTTACATTCATTTTGCATAGGTGTAAATTGCACAAGGTGCAAGGAAGTGGAGAATCAGGAATAGTAAGGGGCCTCTGATGTAAAGGATCCCATTTTTTTTTATATCCAGAAATGTTCTCTCCAAATCTTTGACAGTTTTCAGTACAATTATCTGACACCTAATCACAGCTTGTCTAGAGATTAAGATCTACTGAATGCCAAGGGTAGAGCTGTGTGAGAAACATCAAATCAAGCAGGGTTATAGAGTTAAGAATGGTCAGCGTATTCCATCTGCTGCCAGGAGTTTCATAAATGTTTTTAAATGAAAATGTCCTGATCAGCCCAAATGGCAGCTCTGCTGTTAGGAGCTGGCACTGCTTCCTGCTGTCTCTAGGCATGTGACCTGTGTTCCCAGGCAGGATGCGCTTTCCTGAGATGAGAAGGGAAGAGGAGAAGTACAGTTCACCCTAATCCCATTGAGGCCGGAGAATAGAAAGAGAAGAATGGCTGACTCAAGAGAGGAAACAGTGATTAGCATTAGCCACAAGGATGTTGACTGCCATCCTAAGCAGGCCACTCCAAGAGACTGTGGCACTCAGCACTTTATTTGTGAAATCATTAGAGCTCAGGGAAGCCACACGAGGTCTCCCAGATGCAGCCTCAGCTAAATAGCAAGTTATACTTTATTTAAATGAGACTATAAAAAGTATATAGGGGCAGGGAGGCTATATTTCCTGGCTAGGGAGTTATGGAACATTTCAACCCAGGAAACAGATCGCTGAGAAAGTGGGAGAGGTGCAAAGTGATGAGGATTTCCCTGGATTCCTAATACAAATAAATCACCGGTGGCAACTAATTGGTATTTTTGCTTTGTCTGAGTGATATTTCCATTACGCTCTCTGTCATGCTTCATAGCTGTTCTTGTTCTGTTTTATGCTATGATACGTGGGCTGTTTGGGGAGGGCGGCAGCACCAATGGAACTGGAGGGGTTACGCTGGGAACTCAGAGCTGGAACGGAGGGCTTGGACAGCAGACGCATACATCTTTGCATTGAGGGGGTATGACCTGCCTCTGCAGTGGAACAATGTAAGGAACACTCTGTGAGAAGGATAGCAGAGAGAGAAGGATGGGCCAACAGCTTAGGGCACTAACTTAGGACACAGTAGACCTGGGTCCAACTTGCTGCTCTACCACAGACCTCTTGTAGGAGCTTGGCAAGTTACTTAGGCTTGTTTACGCAAACTGTTAGCTTGCAGCCAGCTGGAGTGTAAATCTGCCATGCGCTGTCTGTGTGGACTCCGCTGTCCTACACTAAAAGTTCCCTAGTGTGGTTTAATCTACTTCTGTTTCAAAGCTTCTCGTTTTACAGATGGGGAACAGAGGCACAGACTTTGGGCTTGTCTATATAAGCCCTTAGTTTCTGGTAAACTGGGGTGTAAATCTACCTTACACTAGCCTGCTATGAACCATGTGTCCGTGTTGACCCTGCTGCTGCGCACTAAAAAGGCTTTGATCAACATTGCTTTGAAATGGGAGTCGATTAAAGTGCATTAGGGAACTTTTAGTACAGAACAGCGGGATTCACTTAGACACTTCGTGTACAGCAGATTACACCCCAGCTCACCGCAAACTACGTTTTACGTAGACAAGCCTGAAGTCTGTGCCTCAGTTCCCCATCTGTAAAACTGGGATTTCCCTACGTCCCAGGGGTGCTATGAAGGAAAAATACATTAGAGTTTGTGAGATATTCAGATGCTATGGTAAGGTGAGAGCGGGTATGGGGGGCGGGGGAGGGGATAACAATACTATAGATAGATTAGAGGTTTCTTAGACCTTTCCCAGAGATTTTACTGTTGGATGGAAACTATCTGTCCTAATTGTGTGTGTGTGTGTCTGTCTGTCCATCTATCTTAGATAGAAGATTATCCCCACTCTTTGCATGTTAACACAGAGCACTATCCTCTTAAAAAAAAACACCCTGGATTTAGAAAGAGTGTTGAGCCTCTTTGGCATTTCCTCAGTATTATAAAAGCAGCCCTCGCAAGGAGGGGCAGTTTAATTATACTGTGTAGCCAAGTGTCTGATTTAGTAGCAAATGCATCTACTAGGACACGGCTGCCCAAGACCTGAGTTTGAGTCTAGAAACAGCAACATGTTATTGAATCTGTGCGTAAAAGTATATAAAAAGGCAGCTGGATTAAAAGCATTTGGTGAAACCTCAACCCAGACAAGACCCAGTGATGCCGGTAAATAGGAGGAAATGCTTTAAAGGACTAGCTGTAGCACACTTCCCCACCAACACTGAAGGCACACAACCTCTGTTTGTCAAAGTGGTTCAAAGCCTCAACGTTCTGTTAACTTCACTGAATTTAGAAGAGAATTCTCAGATACATAGATGAACATGATATGTTTGGGAAGAGTCAACATGGCTTTGGAAAAGGGAAATCATACCTCACCAATCTATTAGAATGATCTGAGGGAGTCAACAAGCATATGGACAAGGGTGATCCAGTGGATATAGCGTACTTGGACTTTCAGAAAGCCTTTGACAAGGTCACTCACCAAAAGCTGTTAAGCAAAGTAAGCAGTCATGGGATAATGCATCAATAACTGGTTAAAAAATAGGAAACAAAGGGAAGGAATAAATGGTCTGTTTTCACAATGAGGAGAGGTAACTAGCAGGGTCCCCCAAGAATCTGTACTGGGACCTGTGCTATTCAACATATTCATAAATGGAAAAAGGGATAAACAGTGAAGTGGCAAAGTTTGCAGATGATACAAAATTACTCAAGATAGTTAACTCCAACACTGAGTTACACAGACTGTGAGTTACAAATGGATCTCACTAAAACGGGTGACTGGGCAGGCAAATGGCAGACGAAATTCAATGTTGACAAGTGTAAAGTAATGCACATTGGAAAAAACAATCCCAACTATACATACAAAATGATATGGTCTAAATTAGCTGTTACCACTCAAGAAAGATCTTGGAGTCATCATGGATCGTTCTCTGAAAATATCTGCTCAATGTGCAGTGACAGTCAAAAAAGCTAACAGAATGTTAAGAACCATTAGGAAAGGGATAGATAATAAAACAGACAATATCACAGTGCCACCTATAACTCCTTGGTATGCCCACACTTTGAATTCTGTGTGCAGTTCTGGTTGCCCAGCTCCAAAAAGTTAATTAGAATTGGAAAAGGTATAGCAAAGAGCAACAAAAATTATTGGGGGTATGGAACAGAGATTAAGAAGACTTGGACTGTTCATCTTAGAAAAGAGACAACTAAGTGGTGGATATGATAGAGGTCTATACAATTATGAATGCTGTGGAGATAGTGTTATTTACCCCTTCACATAACACAAGAACTAGGGGTCACCCAATGAAATTAATAGGCATCAGGTTTAAAACAAACAAAAGGATGTATTTTTCATGCAACACATGGTCAACCTGTGGAACTTACTGCCAGGGGATGTTGTGGATGTCAAAAGTACAATTGGTTTAAAAAAATAATTAGATAAGTTCATGGAGGATAGGTCTATCAATGGCTAAGATGGTCAGGGAGACAACCCCATACTCTGGGTGTCCCTACACCTCTGACTGCTAGAAGCTGGGACTGGACAACAGAGGATGGATCACTTGATAATTACCCTATTTTGTTCATTCCCTCTGAAACGTCTGGCACTGGCCACTATTGGAAGACAGGATACCAGGCTAGATAGATCATTGATCTGACCCAGTATGGCCATTCTTATGCTCTTATGGATGACCAGATAGTAACAATGTCTAAAAATGTCTTCTTTCACCTCCAACTCAGTAGGAAACTTTACCTTTTCCCCTTAGACCAGACACTGGCCATAGTAATCCACACATTTGTCCTATGCATATATGTATGAGCTCCAGCTGGTACAGGATGAGGTCTGCCCACCTTCTCCATGGTTTGGGTGACTGTGAATCCATAAGCCTGTGCTCTGCTGGTTTCTAGTTTGCTCCTGCTGCCAGTTTAAGGCCTTGGTGCTAATCTTCAAAATAATTCATGGACAAAGTTCCAGCTCCGTTAGAGATTGCATCTACAACTACCATAGCATTTATGCTTCACTAGGACAATCCAGCTCTCAGAGCCCAGCTGAAGGACATGAAAATCAGGGACAAAGCATTGTTAGTCAAGGGATACCAGCTTTGGATGAACTTCCAAAGGAGATCAGGCAAGTCCAGAGTCTACTCACCTTTAGGAAACATTGCAAAACCTTCCTATTTGATAAAGCTTTCCCAGCATAATGAGAACAACATGGACAGGATCAATTGCTCGCCACAAAAATAAAAGACCCTATACCCCAAGCAGGGCTTTCACAACTTGAATGGTGATGAGCCAGAGACTCCGTGAGTCCACTAGGGTCCACTTCACGTTGCCAATGTATTTGGCATGGAAGGTGTTCCAACACTGCAATGATGGGCACAAGGATAAAACTGTTAGTAACTGTCACCGTAACTTTATGAATGGCAGATCTCATTATTCAGAATGGAAGGATTGAGAGAAAGATTACGAACTACTCTACATTCAAAGAGTTACCACCTCCTTGAAATTTGGGCAGCTAAGCAAAGGCTTTGTGGATGGGGTGTCCAGATGAAGGCAACAGGCTGGTGGAACAAACTCTCCAAGGACCTACCGACCCTCACAAAGTCACCATCTTCTGCTCCACAAGCAGGTGCACTTCTTTGACCTGCCTTCTTTAACAAACACAGAGCAACATGTACATTAAAAAACAAAACCAAAAACCCTACCAAAACAAAACCCTACACTACACACCATTCACCCCTGGGGAAAAGATGAGAGAAAGAACTAACCACACATAACATTCACGTTGCATAATGCACGAGACAAAGGCACTCATATTATAGTGATGAGGGTGGTATAAGACCCTATATAAAATAGAACAGAACATACAACTTGCTATTGCATTTTATGGGGTGAACTCTCTGCTGTGGTCCAACTTCTGCTGAGTGCAGCAGAGCAGGGGAAGTGGTAGGTGGCCAGTTATGACCCTCTAATTCTCTGCCCCAAGTTAGAGGAGCCTAGAAGTTGCTCTACTGTGCCCCAAATGGCTTTGGTCCTCTAGGGGATCATTCATCAGCTGAGAATTGCTAGAGTGCAGGGCACTCTGGCCAGTCTTTCTCCCCATACTTCCAATACAACCCTGACTGCCCACTAAGCTAGGGGCTGCAGAGAGGCAATGATTGAGTTTTCTCTGCCTCCACTTGGGACTCTCTGACTCCAGGTGTATCTCCATCAGATGACTGAAGGGAGCAGATTGGGGCAGAAAGCCCGCCCCATGTGTTTCAATGATCTGAAATCACATTTCACAAGTGCTGCAGTCTTTGAATGTGCAAACTATAGCACCCTTTGGCTGCGGGGGTAGCGGACTACCCATCCACAGACAGGGGGCCAGATTCCCAGCTAGGGAAACTGAACATAGTTCCTTTGAATTCAATAGTGCTATGCCCTTTTACACCAGCTGGGGATATGGCCCATGATGTGGATGTACATCATACAGATTTAATACAAGAGAAAATCTATTTTGTTATGGAACATCCCCCCCCAAGTAACCCTATGTGAAATCCTGGGCAAGTTTGCACTCACATACACTTCCTGCCTTAATACAAACTGGCACCTTCTATTCTTCCAAGTGTGCGTTTGGGGCATCATGCAGCTTGATCCTGCATGTCAGACTACCTGGCGCAGACAACCAAAAGGGATGCAATTAAAAAAAATGGAACAATATATCATACCTTTATTAGGGAAAGAAGCTATATTTAAAGATCATATATTTGGCACTGCATTGAAGCAAAACAAAATGTGAAAACAATTCAATGTTCAATCCCAGCACCACTGTGAAAATAAAAAGCTCTTTCAATAATCACTTTAGTTACTTTTCTCCCCATACATTTACAATAACTACAAAAGCGGCTTATAAGATATTAGTCCTATATGGTATGTAAACTGGAATGAGAGTGACAGATGATCAAGAAGTTGAATTTGTCCCCCAGGTATATTGCTATTTTCCCAGGCCGTCAGAATACTGGAGTCTTTTTTGATGTGAGCAAAGGCTTATAAGATGTAACAGTGAAACAGTATGGCCACAAAGGCTAAATCCCTTGGGGTCAGAGTAAACTTATGCTACATTAAGAGAGAGGGTAATATGGCAGGAGAAATTGCTTCTGATGCATACTGGAATTGTATGTTACTGCCCGCTTCCCAAATAAGGTTTGTATTCCTGGCTAAAAATCAGGAGCGCACCTCCCAGACACACCAGCTTTTGCTTCTCCGCCTTTGATGGAAGACACTCTGTGTGGTCTGCCCTTCTGATGTGCTTTAGAGAAAGAATGATGACTTTCACACCTCATTCACATGATGGATCGGAGTCAGAGGAGTTTCGTGCTGCTCAAGCATCCTAGAGGTGTCTGTTTTGTTTAGAAAAATAAGTTAAAACTTGTCTGCAAGTCCTGTGTTATCTCACTGTGCCTCCATTCACACAGTGAGACTTAATAACCTCACAAGGAATAAATAATACACAAAGATGATGAAAATGAATCAAACAAAAACTGAACTCAGCCTTTTAAATAGTACTGGACAGAAAGTTTAACTTAAATGTTGACACTCTGCTGGTACGGCACCTATGCTGGTTTATAATGCAATTTTAGTATAGGTAAAAAGATTTACTCCCATTAAATATCCAGTCCTTTGGTTTGCTAGGAAGCTGTCACAGACCTTTGCTCACTGATAAGAAGAACAAAGTTCTTTTCATGGTTAATATATTGTGCATAGTAAAATGTTTCATGGACTAAAAATCAGAAGACCTATTAATTAACAGCACCTTTTACATAAAAATCCCAGCCATATTTATCTAGTGAACAAGAAAAACTCAGCTTCTCTACGTAGTACTTTGGACATAGAGTACTGTATTATATATATAAAAAAAGCGAATTTACACTGTGACCTGGTGTTTAGTCCAGCAATGGGCAAACCCACCAGAGAAGTTTTAAGTAGAATATATTGCCTTTGGTGAATGTCTAGCAACTTGGCATGATTGTATAGTAAAACTCAGAAGCATGGAACGCCACAAGTTGTAAGTGATGGAGCATTCTATTAATAACAATGAAAAGTGTTTAACATTCCATTAAGCAAGCACAGCATGCTTAGGTCATTCCTGCAGGATATACGCAACTTCCAAGTTTTTGTGAACAGTAAAGTTTTAGGTTTCACTGAGCACTGGTTGCACCCATTACAACCACATCTCCATGCCTTTTAAGACCCAGAGAAGGAAAGTAGGGCACCAAATTCAAATCCTGTCCCAAGCCGAGTGATCAAACAGCACCACAGATTTCAGCTGAGAAAATGTGTACAGTATTTGGTTTGGTTGGGGTCTCTTGAGCAACTGGTCTTAGCTGGTTTCTTTCATGTTTTATTCTTTTCCTAAACAACTAGTCACAGTCTTCCAGTACAAGTCATTTGAAAGGCATGATTGGTGCACTCTCCATACGATCTGCAGGTGGACTGCTACATGGTTACCATTTCCCTGGAATTGGCACGCCACACTCATACCAGCTGACGTAGTAGTAAGGTGTTGTGTAACCAATGCGCCCAAATGACACGGGTTCCTGGCGATACTGGCGATAATACCCTGTTGGTGGAAAAACGGCAGCGGTTCAAGCCAAAGGCAAAGTAACTTGACAAATGACGTCTTTGCAGTACAGAATATATGCTATATAGTATATAGCACATATAGTAGTTACCACAACAAAAACTAAGGCATAGGAGCCACTTGTTAATCCCCAAACTTCATGAGAAGTAGGATTGTTAACCCCGATGCTCTAGCCTGCTTCAATTTTGAATGATTGCATTCTCCCTACATACATTTCCTCTACAGTTTCAGTTGGATTTACTGTTCTAAATATCTAACTATTGTACTGTTAAGGAGCTTTTGCATTTCATTCCAAAAGGTGTCTGAATTTCAGTAACAGGTGAAGTTATGTCTCTATATAAAATCTGCATCTCAATTCAAGCTCATGAAGAACTTTGGGGTGAAAATGCCGTAGAAATGTTAAGAGACTAGGTAGATGAGGTACTATCTTTTATTGGACTATCTTTTGTTTGGGGGGGGTGTCAAACTTTCAAGCTACACAGAGCTCGTCTTCAGAGTTCTGTGTAGCTTGAAAGTTTGAACTACCCACCAAAAGAAGTTGGTCCAATACAAGATATTACCTCACCCACCTTGTGTCCTTCATACCCTGGGACCAACACAGCTACAATCAAACTGCAAATAAAAATAAAAGGCATTATTGTATCTTAAAGGGTTCAAGATGGAATTCACAAATATTACTTTTTATAACAAAACAAGGAGGCAAAATTACATGCAGCAAATATAGAGTTAAACCCTACTCTTTTTTTAAACCGATAGCCCCTTTCCCTCATCTGTATAAAGAATGTGACAGCTCAAAGCATTAAAGACTCTCAACATTCTTTCTGCATATTTTGTACAGTGGAACATCTGAAATGTTGATTCCTGTGCCAGTTGTATAATTTGTGTGTTCTACATCTCTGCTTCTTAGAGATAGTAATGTACAGCTGGATTAACAATCCTTATTTTAAATAGAGAAGTGCAGCATGATTCTATGACATCTACATGTAAGCAAATATTTCAGTTTCTTCATGGGACCCCAACCCTTAAAAAACAACAGCAAACAGGGTAAGATGAAAACCAGTAATGCTGAGTGAATGATTAACAGCAGTCTGTAGACCCAGGCTCCGAGACTCGCTGCTGCAAGTTGTTTTGGTTTTTTTGGCAGTGTAGACACACCCTAAGGGTTTTTTCTATTTTCTGTCTTATTCCAATAATTTATTTGCAGACTCATTCTCTTTGTTTGAACTTTCACAAACTGTTGTGGTTTGCAAATTATTATACCAGGACATCACACGATACAGTCTCTCAAACTGTGGTGTCAATCTGGTTCCTAATAAAAGTGATATAAATGTAGACAGGGAGGCAGAAAACCTCTTAATTCTAAATACTGGGTGAAGTGCAATTCCTCAGCTTTCATTTCAGCTTGTCTTTTTTTTTACCTTGAATGGTGGGCAAGGCTTCTACATATGACTGAGGCCCTGTTCTTCCATCCATGTGTGAATCCACAAACTGGCAGTGGTCCTCACCTCTCCCCCAGCTATCTCCAATGCCATAGAATGTATCTGAAAGGTGACATACAAGATTAGAACCGACACATACTGTTGTTTCAAATGGCCTTATCTCAGCCAATGATGTTTTCCTGTTTTCAGGAAAATAAAGATGGGAGAAAATGAAATACTATAGTGATGAGCAGCAATACACCAGTAAATAAAAATATAAGAGGTGAAGAATGCTACATTTGCCAATAGGAATTAAGAGAGAGAGAAAACTTTGTAGTTTCATTAGGAACATTCCCTATGCTTGAATCATAGAATCGTAGAACTGGAAGGGACTTCAAGAAGTCATCTAGTCCAGTTGCCTGCACTCATTGCAGGACTAATTTTATCTAGACCATCCCTTGCAGGTGTATGTCTAACCTGCTCTTAAAAATCTCCAATGATGGAGATTCCACAACCTCCCTAGGCAATTTATTCCAAGGCTTAACTACCTTGACAGTTAGGAATTTTTTCCTAATGTCCAACCTAAACCGCCCTTGCTGCAATTTAAGCCCACTGCTTCTTTCCTTAACGAGAATAATTTTTCTCTTTCCTCCTTGTAACAACCTTTTATGTACTTGAAAATTGTTAGCATGTCCCCTCTCAGTCTTCTCTTCTGCAGACTGAACAAACCCATTTTTTTCAATCTTCCCTCATAGGTCATGTTTTCTAGACCTTTAATCATTTTTTGTTGCTTTTCTCTGGACTTTCTCCAGTTTGTCCACATCTTTCCTGAAATGTGGTACCCAGAACTGGACACAATACTCCAGCTGAGGCCTAATTAGTGTGGAGTAGAGCAGAAGAATTACCTCTTGTGTCTTGTTTACAACACTCCTGTTAATACGTCCCAGAATGATGTTCGCCTTTTTGCAGCAGTGTTACACTGTTCAATCATATTTAGCTAGTGATCCACTATGACCCCCAGATCCCTTTCCGAAGTACTCCTTCCAAAGCAGTCACTTCCCATTTTGTATGTGAGCAACTGATTGTTCCTTCCTAAATGGAGTACTTTGCATTTGTCTTATTGACTTTCATCCTATTTACTTCAGTCCATTTCTCCAGTTTGTCCAGATCATTTTGAATTTTAATCCTATCCTCCAAAGCACTTGCAACCCCTCCCAGCTTGGTATCATTCACAAACTTTATAATTGTACTCTTGGTGCCATTATCTAAATCACTGATGAAGAAACTAAACAGAACTGGACCCAGAACTGATCCCCGCAGGATACACTCAATATGCCCTTTCAGTTTGACTGTGAACCACTGATATCTACTCTCTGGGAACAGTTTTCCAACCAGTTATGCACCCACCTTATAGTAGCTCCATCTAGGTTGTATTTCTCTAGTTTGTTTATGAGAAGGTCATGTGAGGCAGTATCAAAAGCCTTACTAAAGTCCCTGGAATAAGTAATTTATCAGAATTACAGTACAGATTATAGCAGAGGAAATTTCAACAAGACCCATTATTTTAATGTGTTATGAGAAAGTAAAAATAGCCCCAGACACCAGTATTGCTAGGTTGACAGCACTCTCAAATTTAAGCCAGAAACTGTGACGATAGGTCTCATATACAGGAGCTTTACTGTTCTGGCAGTTTGCATATTACTGTCATGGACCAGGATGTAGCCCAGGGATCAGCAACCTTTGGCACGTGGCTGCGGTTTGCCACTCCAGGCCAATGGGGGCTACGGGAAGCAGTGCCCAGCACATCCCTTGGCCCGTGCTGCTTCCAGCAGCTCTCACTGGCCTGGAGCGGTGAACCACAGCCAGTGGGAGCCGCAATTGGCCGAACCTGCAGACGTGGCAGGTAAACAAACCGGCCCGGCCCACCAGGGTGCTCACTCTGTGCCAAAGTTGCCGATCCCTGATGTAGCCAGTCACACCTAGTGGTTAGAGCAGGAGTCAGGAACCAGAGCTAGAATCAGAGTGACGAGTCAAGCCAAGGGTCAGAGCTGGAGCCAGTAGCCAGAGGCGGGGTATAGAAGCAAGGATCTGGAACAAGGCAGGGTGCTATGTTGCAGCCAGCCTAGGATCCACTTAGTTCCTCAGACAACTTCCTGTTCCTTCTTCTGGCTTACATAGCATGTCTGAGCCAATTGGAGAGGCTAGATGTCTCCTCCAGATCAGGAGCTTTGTGGGCGGTGTCTCTGGTGAGCCAAGGTCCATCGGCCTACACTCCCTGCTGGTACCAGCAAGCTGTCAGGTGGTGGCTGCAGTCTGAGGACTGCCTGGGACCCGCAGAGATGGGCATGAGACCACAAGTCCTCACAAATACTCATTTATACATGTTCTTTAAACAATACAAATATTTTGCTAAAAACCCCATTAAAACACTTTGAAAAGCCTTGGGGATAACCCCTCTCAACATTCCCTCTCAATACAACCTATTATTATGGCTACAATTATATGACAGCCCTTGTTGAACACCTACAGCTTCTGGATTTGCTCAAACAATTGCTGCACTACCATGTATCTAACCTGTTCAGAGTATAAGTCCCCTCTTTTATCCATTCTGTGGTTCTCTATTGTGTATTCTGCAATTAATCCATGTGTGGACTTCCCATTATGATGTCAGAAGTTCTGCATGAGTAATGAGTACAGAACATTTCAGAGAGAGCTGTATTATGATTAGAGAGTACAACTTTGCTTTCACTGTGCAAACTGCCTTAGGTTCCCATTCTTAAGAGCTAAATGCTGCCATATGTATCCAAATTGTGCCATCAGTATAGCCATGTACTCCTTTGATAGGGTCAACAAGTGATGGATACAGTAAGTGAAGGGGTAACAGCACTGTAAGAATAATCCCCAAACATACCTTTCAGGTCATCACTGAGGTAAATCTTGTACCTCAAAGAGTTGCAAAGAACCACTCCCACAAATTTTCGGTACCAAGTGCGTTTCACATACTGCTTTCCACTGCAGTCTGAGTAGGTGGGATCATATTTAAAAGTGAAAGGGATCCAGATGGGCTCACCACCTTGAAAAAACAAAATAAAATAAAAGGAGAAGCCTAGAGGGTCAGTCTTATATTTCAGCATTTTATCAAGATGAATGTCGTGTTACCAGAAGATTCTGTGGCAGGTTAATAAACTACCCTTTTACTTTGAAACCGCTGAGTTCAAAAATCATATTTAAGTCTCAAATGAAATAAAATTGATGTCTTAGTCAAGTCCCTTCCGGACATTTGTCATTAATGTATTGTTAAAATGGTGTAAAATATGCTTACATATACATAGGCGGCAGGTTTGTATAATTTTTGGTGGGGCCCAAAATGGCGGTGCCCCCCCGCTCCCGCCCTGTAAATCGATATAAAATGAAGCTACAACGCGTCAGTGCCACAAGATTACAAGGGTCAATTAAAAGTGGAAAGTCAGAAGCAGCACTTGCCTACTTCAATATACAGTATTATATTTTGTTGCACCTGTTGTGATGAAGTGGGAATGTTCTTAATATTTTCTCTGAATACTGTGTGGGTGCCTCAGTTTCCCCTGCAAGATGCCAACTGAAGGTGTTGGGGACAAAGAGATCAGGTGGCCTCCTTGTCCGGAAGAGACACAGAGGCCAGAGGAGGGAGTGTCAGTTTGGAGCTGGCTGGGGAAATGGGGAGAGACCCAGAACTTGGTTCTGGGCTCCCCACCCCCCAAGATGGACCTGACAGAGGGGTTCTGTTTTCTGTACCAACAAGCTCTGTTTAAACTGTGTTCCCGTCATCTAATAAACCTTCTGTTTTACTGTCTGGCTGAGAGTCACATCTGACTGCGGAGTTGGGGTGCAGAGCCCTCTGGTTGCCCCAGGACCAGCCTGGGCAGACTCACTTTGGAAAGTGCATGACGTGGAAGGGCATGCTGAGTGCTCTGAGGTCAGACCCAGGAAGGTGTAAGCTTCTTGCCCTGGAGACAGTCTGCCAGAGAGAGGAGGCTCCCCCAGAGTCCTGACTGGCTTTGTATGGAGATGTTCCAAAGCATCACAACATCCCCTTCCACACCGTGCACTTCCCAGAAGTCCGCACAGGCACTGACACTCCCTCCTCCGGCCTTTGTCTCTTTTCCAGGCATTAGGAGGCCACCCGATCTCTCTGTTCTCCAACACCTTCAGTTGGCACCTTGCAGGGGAAACTGATTTGGGAGAAATGAAGTAAAAGCTGCCCAAACCGAGCTTGAGCACTCCTGAATTTTGAGGTGTTCAAATCTGGAAGGCAGGTGCTGGGGGTGGGAGAGGGCTGTGGGCTCCATGGGGGAGCATGGCAGCAACTGTCTGGAGCTGCACGGAGCCAGACACGCTGGTCTGAGTGGCACAGTAAGCGGTTTGGGGGTTGGAGAAGAGGTCGGGAGTTCCGGGGGGCAGTCAAGGGACAAGGAGCAGGGGGGGTTGGATGGGGCAGAGGTTCGAAGGGGCAGTCAGGGGACAGGCAGCAATTGGATAGGCATGGGAGTCTAGGAGGTTTATCAGGGGACAGGTAGGGGGTGCGGTCCTGGGGGAAGTTGGGTGGGGTCTCAGGAGGGGCAGTTGGGGACAAGGAGAAGGGAGGCTTAGATAGGGGCTGAGGTCCCAAGGGGCAGTTAGGGGCAGGGGTCTCGGGCGGGGGTAAACGGGGAACAAGGACCCGTGTTGCTTCGAAAGGGGGTGGAGGTTCTGGGGGGCAGTTGGGGCAGGGGTCTGGGGAGGGGGCAATCAGCGGACAGGGGCTGGGATTCAAAAGGCTCTGGGCTGCTGGCAGCCACGGGGATCCCAGAGCCCTTTAAATCCCAGCCGCGGCCGGGAATCAGAGTGCTCTGCGCTGCCCGCTGCGGCGGGGAGCCCAGAGCCCTTTAAATCTCAGCTGCGGCTGGGATTTAAAGGGCTCTGGGCTTCCTGCAACCGCGGGGAGCCCAGAGCCTTTTAAATCCCAGCCGCGGCTGGGAATTAAAGGGCTCTGGGCTTCCTGCAACCGTGGGAGCCCAGAGCCTTTAAATCCCATCCGCGGCAAATCTCAGCCGCGGCTGGGATTTAAAGGGCTCTGGGCTGCCTGAAATCCCAGCTGTGGCTGGGATTTAAAGGGCTCTGGGCTGCCTGCAACCGCGGGAGCCCAGAGCCTTTTAAATCCCAGCCGCGGCCGGGAATCAGAGGGCTCTGGGCTGCCCGCTGCGTCGGGGAGCCCAGAGCCCTTTAAATCTCAGCCGCGGCTGGGATTTAAAAGGCTCTGGGCTCCCCGCGGTTGTAGGCAGCCCAGAGCCCTCTGACTCCCGGCCGTGGCTGGGATTTAAAGGGCTCTGGGCTGCCGGCAGCGCAGAGCAGGGGAGAAACCTAGCTCCAAATATTGCTGGAGCAGAGCCCCTGTCTGTGAATATTCCTGGGGCTAAAGCCCCAGGAGCCCATATAAGTTGGCGCCCATGTACATATAGCATATTTATGTAGATCATAGATTCCTAGGCCAGAAGGGACCATTGTGATCACCTAGTGTGATGTCCTATATAACAGGCCATAGAACTTCCCCAAAATAATTCCTAGAGCAGATCTTCTAGAAAATATATTCAATCTTGATTTAAAAATTGCCAGTGATGGCAAATCCACTATGACTCTTGGTAAATTCCCCTCACTGTTAGGAACATGCACCTTATTTTCAGTTTCAATTTGTTTAGCTTCAACTTCCAGCTACAGATCACATTATACCTTTCTCTGCCAGATTGAAGAGCCCATTATTAAATACTTATTCCCCATGCAGATCATGTCAGAGATGGACAATTCCCATCCAATCATCCAATCCATCCTCTCTGCAAGGACCCCATCTGACAAGATGTATCACAAAAGGGACCATTCAGGTATCATGTTAGCTATCACAGACTTACAGGAGCACTCGCTCTCTGTTTTAATTCAAACCACAAATGTGAAAAGATAAAATTGAACCACAAAATGTATGTTGAACAGTAAGAGATTCTATTTAACTGCCCCATACCCAATTCATTTTAGTGCACCTAGAATTGGGGTGTGGAGGAGTGGGCATCTTTAAACAATGGATGGGCCTATATACAATACCACTGACCACTGCTGCAATATTTAGATGCAGTGGGTGTGCCCCCAGTTGCATTCATGCAGACCCACTGAAGTCAATGAGGCTGTATGGATGTGACTAAGGGCACAGTTTGCCCTGGAATATCAGCCTTAGTTCTTATTTCCCTTGATTTTGTCCCCAATTCAGCAAGAGACTTAAGCACAGATCTAATTTTAAACAATGAACAGTCTCACTGCCTTCAATTGGATGACTTCTAAACCTAAAATTAAGCATAAGCCTAAGTACCTTGCTGAAATGGAGGCTATATGAGTGTAGGTCAGATCCTAGCGCTATCTGAATGCAGTGTCTTGTGGTTTAACATTACACCCCTCACCCCCCAAAAAAGTAGGTTTCATCTCTAAAGAACAGATGTTGTGGAAAAAAAATCTGCAATGGGTAACAGGCTTCAGCCTGGAGTAAAATCTGTTGGTGTTGTGTTAAAAAGATGAGATATGAAACCTAGATGGCGCTCTCTCGCTCTCTCGTGATGTGTGTGTGTGAGTTCTGGGTGGAAAATTTGGCTTTCACCACAGAAGCTCAAGTTAAATCAAAACAGATTTGACACCAGCAAAAAAATAAATAAAGATCTTTTGCTGAGACTCAAATGAACTAGTTTCTTCTTCACTATGTTGCAGTGGTTATAAGCTACCACTTAATAATTATGTTGCACATGATCAATATTACAAATAATTGGTTGTTCCTTTATATTAAATAATGGAATCCACCTTCCTTCTAGAATGTCTTTGTACCAATATGTATGCAAGATAAAATAAGATATAAGCTTACAATGTGAAAATGTTAATTTTCTTTCATGTTATTTCCTAGAGTCCTCTTTGGTTTTTTATTGTGTTATTGGAAACTGTTAAGAATGAGAAGTATGTTTTTAAAAATGTCAATTTGTCTTTCTTCCTTTTTACAAAGCACAAACATAGGGCCCAATCTTGCAAACACTTGCATGTGAGTAACTTTTACACACATGAGTAACTCATTGAACTAAACTGAAATGGACATGAATTCAACTGAATTGACCTTAATGACACTACTTAGGTATGTAAAGTTACTCAACTTTACTCCTGTGTTTGCAGGATTGGGGCCATAACACTTCTCTATACAAATAAAGCAGTGAAATGTTCATTTAAAGAACAAAATATCATGAAAAGAATGGGGTTAATGTTAATATTTTTATTCATCAACTTCCTGGCCACCATCAACAGTGCTCAAGAGAATCCTTGCAACAGCTGCTCTGAAGTAGGCCATTTGGTTTTCAGAATATAATCAGAATGCCTCTGGAAAATTATCTTCATATTAAAACACCAGACCACTTTTGGAGAATTATCATTCAAGACACAATTATATCCCAGGTTCTTACCACCAGTCACCATAGCTCCACTCCAGATTTGGTTAATAAACTCAGACTTTATTACTTACGAGTAAACCCCTCCTAAGTGAAATCATTTACTGGTCATGTAGAGTTGTCCTCCAAACTTGGTCTCAGTACCAGTATGCTGTTCCCATACAGTCTCCAATGGACTGGTGTCTGGTGTCTTGGGAGTCCATTACTTCCACCCTCATCAAGATCCTGGAACAACCCACCTCTACCCAGCAAGTCTCAACTCAACATAGTAGTTAGAGATGGAAAGGAATGATTAAATAATTCAATCTAGCCTCATGAAAGTGCAGGATATAGTCTCCCAATAAAGTGTATAGCAGGTATAAAACAGATTCTACACTTGATTTTAGCCTAACATAATATACTTCATTTACAATACTTCTTTTAAGAGGTAATTGGCTTCAAAAGCCTGATGAGACTGGAACACAGATTCTTGAGGTGAATCAGGAGTTGGGAATTAACACATACATTTATATCACACTCCTCCCTCAAACTCTAATGGTAAGTAGTAAGTCATAGTGCCTAATTTTTACAATGCCCAGATTTGTTTCACAGGTTTTATAGACAATATCAAGAAAATATCAGTAGTGAGACTTACCAGGTGGTCTGACAATAAGCAGTGGATTATCTGTAAGAATGAAACAAACAAAAGAAACAAATATTTTAGTGTTTTCTCTCAAAGACTAGTGTCTCCTAATGTTACAGTGTACTAGCTATCATGCAAGAAAGAAATATCAGCTTCAAAAAAATAATTGTCTCTAGCTGTTTTAAGAACGCTGAAGATATGGGTTTCTGTTTCTTTTCAAAACAAATGGTGTTTAAGTTACACCAGTGTTTTTCAAATTTGATGGCATGCACCTGCATTTGGATTATATTTTTTATTCTGATGGATGTTTAAACTGCAACAGTTTTTTTTGTTAAAATTAGTTAAAAAAACCACCCCTTTATTCTGTTAGCTTTTAAAAACAGACTTCTTTACTTCAGCCAATCAGAACCAGTTTAATCATGTAATCTTTTAAAGGTATACTGTGTTTTTCTTCTCAATATTCTACCTTATAGATCAGTCAGCACCAGCTATCTATATAGGCAGGTCATTTTGCTAAATCCCTCATTTAGGTGCCTAAGTACCAGTTTTGGGACCACTGTGATGCACATGCCTCCATCCTCCCAACCCTTTAGGTAGTTAAACCCCTCTAGACACCTAAGTTTTCACCCTCAAAGATTCCTAGGCACCTATATTTCTGCCTCTGGGTATGTGCACTGCTGCCTCCCTCTAGGCATCCAGATGCCTATCTCCTGCCTAAGACTCAGAGTGATGCATGAATTGGGGGAAGATAGTAATCGGTAGCCTAACTTGCCTGCAGGGCCCAACCTGAGTACGCTTAGTGGATTGAGTCCTGCAGGCGAGCACATACCAAAAAAAAAGCCAGGGGAGGAGAAGACATCCCTCATAACTTTTAGCCTGGTGGTTAGCGCACTCAGTTGGTATGTGGGAAACCCCTGATTCAAGTCCCTCCTCTGCCTGAGGGGGAGAAGGGATCCGCCACCTCTCAGATCCTTACTTAACCATCGGGCTCCGGGACAGTCTCCTGTGGGGTTCCCTCAGTTTCTCCTGTTGAAACTGTTCCACTCTGGCTAATTAAAAGAGTAATGGGAGCAGAGAGCTGGATCCTGGGTCTCTCACATCCTGGGTGAATGCTCTCCTGGAGAGGGTACAGAGCTGAGAGCCACAAGCACTAATAGGCACCTTCCTGCAGCCCAGACTTAGGCACCTGTATCTCTGTGAGAGGAAGGCTTACCAAACACCCCCTCTCACTGGCATTTCCCATTGGCTAGCAGAGGCAACTCCACACTTAGAGTGCTGGCTTTTGTGGATCACAGTCTAAGGTGCCTATCTCTCCCCATTCACTGCATAGAGAGCCTAGGCTCCCAACTCAGTGCTGGTCCTGCAGTTTTTCACGGTGCCTAAAAATTAGCTGTCACAATGCTGAGCATTACCATGCTTACGTCCCTTTGTGCATCTAGGCCTTAGTAGTTAGATAAAACAACAGGAGCAATTCTTTGTATCCATCATTGTGATTTATATTGTTTCTTGAATTGGCCTTTCTTCAGTGTAAGATGCTTGAAGCCAAGGTACATGGTTATCTATTGTTTGGCAAAATTCCAGAGAACTTTCATTATTTGATGAAATAGAAAGTAACCCACTGTTCTCAGTGCATTCTGCAAAGAACTTACGAAAAGCTGTGGAGCTCTTTACAGTCCCATTGAAGTTAATGCTAAAAATTCTGCTTAATTTACAGCTGACCATGCAATATGCCTTTAAAATATCTGAATTCATTTCATAAGACCATTTACTTTATTGTGCAGTTTTAGTTTGTTTTGTTTCTATAAACAGAACTTCCATTGATTTTAATGGAAGCTCTGAGGCAGAGACTGGAGGATCAGGTTAAATGGGCACACACAGAAGCAATATATACCCATGTTGTTGTAGGGCCAAAACCGGTGACCCTTGAAGCCAATGGACATTTTGCTCAAATAAACTCTGCAGAGTTTGACCCCTTGTTAGTCAATAGTATGACTGGCCTGCAGCTCAGTAGAAGAAATAAAAGTGGATAAAAATAGCCCATTGAGTATACTATTTTTATAGAGTATATTATCCTCCAACATTCTATTGGCACTAAGAAATTGGAGCAGACTTCATCAAAGAAAGAAAAGAGAACTGAAATTTGCCTGTCGGGTGGAACAATTGTTTCTTATATCCCTCCCAGAAATGAGTACTTCCAGCCCTTCAGCTGTTCACAATTAGAAAGCTAGTTTATTAAGTGTCTGGACAACCTATCAAAGATGTATTTAACTTCGTATTGCCTCCACACCACTGAGTATGAGCTATCTTTTCTATTTTAAATTTAACTTTCCATTCCTTCTAAAGTTTCATTAAAACTTCCCACTGCTTCAGTGACATGAAAGAGTAGATACGTTTTCTTGATTTTCTTGAAAACAAATGGTTTAATGAGACTCTTTAAGCAGAAAAGTTGAACATCATAGTCATCACCATGGCTTTGGCCCTGGCCCTATCATACCTGTTATTAAGATCTCAACTTTAAATAAAGAAATAAGCAACACGTACCAGATTCTGTGACAAATGAGACCGAAGAGCTAATAGGCCCATAACCATAGGGATTCTTTGCTTGGACTTTAAAATAGTATCTACAATAAAAAGAGGAACAGAGCAAACATTAAAAATAGTATTGATTCCCTGAACATAAGAACATAAGAACGGCCGTACCGGGTCAGACCAAAGATCCATCTAGCCCAGTATCCTGTCTACTGACAGTGGCCAATGCCAAGTGCCCCAGAGGGAGTGAACCTAACAGGCAATGATCAAGTGATCTCTCTCCTGCCATCCATCTCCACCCTCTGACGAACAGAGGCTAGGGACACCATTCCTTACCCATCCTGGCTAATAGCCATTTATGGACTTAACCTCCATGAATTTATCCAGTTCCCTTTTAAACGCTGTTATAGTCCTAGCCTTCACAACCTCCTCAGGTAAAGAGTTCCACAAGCGTGAAGAAGAACTTCCTTTTATTTGTTTTAAACCTGCTGCCTATTAATTTCATTTGGTGACCCCTAGTTCTTGTATTATGGGAATAAATAAATAACTTTTCCTTATCCACTTTCTCCACATCACTCATGATTTTATATACCTCTATCATTTCCCCCCTTAGTCTCCTCTTTTCCAAGCTGAAGAGTCCTAGCCTCTTTAATCTTTCCTCATATGGGACCCTCTCTAAACCCCTAATCATTTTAGTTGCCCTTTTCTGAACTCAGTAACAACTCAGCTATAAAGACTATAAAGATGGGTCCAGAACTGCAGCTAATGTAAACTGTTGTAGCTCCATTGGGAAAAGGCACCAGTGAGTTTAATGGAGCTATAGCAATTTATACCAGTTGAGCAGCTGTCCCTTTGTTACATACATTTTCACAGTAGTGAAAATATCCATGTTTGTTGAAGAAAAATAAATAATCAAGGCTAATTATAGCCAGTATGCATCAAACAGTGTGTTTGAAGGGAGCACTTGCCAACAGGAATGGAATAAAAGATAGAAAAGTCACAAGATATGTTGTGATCTCAATTGCAGCAATGTAAATCCAGACTAACTCCAAAGATGTCAATAGCATTAAGTCTAGATTTAAAATAGCATATCTGAATAAAATTCTGAATGTTTACATTTCTTTAGAAATGGTAGCATTTCTCGACTAGAAGAATGTGAATAATCTTAGAAAAGTTACGTATGTTGAGTTATTAGTTTGTTATCGAAGCCCTGATTCAGCAAAGTACTTAAGTAAGTGCTTAACTTTAAGTGAGAAGTCCCAGTAAAACTCAAATGCTTTGCTGGATAGAAACTCGACTATTCAGTTGCTTAAAATTAAGCACATGCTTAAGCATTTTTCATTCCATTTAAAAACTTTACAATGTTTCGGTTAAAAAAACCAACCAACTGCCCTTTTTGCTTTTCAGTTTTATGGGTCTTTGTTTTCTCCTCATTTTCTCTCCCTTTTTTCTTTTTATCCATTCCACCACTAGAAAAGGGAGAAGGAGTTTAAAAGAGACAGAAGGGGGGGAATCAAAAAACATTTTTTACATTAATAAGAAATTTTCAATTTTTTCATGAAAACCTTTGCAAAAACGAAAATGGTTCAAAAGTTTTCATGGAACACACTTACCATTGTCTGACTAGCTCTCCTTTTGGGCTGCTTTTTCTTTTCCATGGAGTCCCCAACCTTGGAGCAGTGCAACTCCAATGCAAGCCAATGCCTCCACACTGCCACAAATCTGGGGGCACTCTGTGGGCCAGAGTCATTGCTGAGGCAAAAGTCATTGCTGAAGCATGTGGACCCATCACATTTTTGGCTGGGTCCCACCCGTGACCACCTATTCAGTGGAAGTGGGGAACCCCACATCCTCCACTCAGAGGCTGGGGTTTGTAATGGCAATGCTGACAGGCACTTATACAGGATGCTAATCACAGGGCTGCTACTGCCAGAACTACAAGACCAGATGTTTGCAAATACTAAGGTTCTGTTGCTGAAATGAAAGTGAATGTCTGCTCTTCAGAAACAGTATTGCAAAAAGCGAGAGGCAATTTAAGTCGGTTACTAGGCAAAAATTCTAGCTTAAAATGCATGATTTTCATAAATGCTTATGTTAAGTTTCTTCTTTCCTTGCTGCTTGCTTGATTCCACTCTTGCAAAATAAATAAATATATAAATATATATATATATATAAATAAATAAATAATGATACCCGGCATCTTTAATGACCATAAATATTTGCATCTTGATTTTGCATCTCATTCAAAAGCAAGTATCTCCAGAAGCACAGTGCCTCCTAAAACCATTTATGACCAACATAACTGGGTCAGTACTTGCTCTGAGGGAAGAATGCTACCAACCCCCTGGATTATTTCCCTCGATAATCTCCCATCCAAGCAGTAGGCCAAATGCTCCTTAGCTTGTGAAATCTTACAAAATCACTGCGTCACATGCTCTGACTGCTGGCCACAGCCTTTTTCTTCTTGTATTAAGCCAACTCACTATGAAAACAGAATTCTACCCCTAATTTCCAAAGTGGTGACAGCAGTGCCAAGAGAGGTCAGCATGGGAGAAAATCCATAGGAACTTGTGAATCAATTATCTTCTGTGGAAATTGGCAGTCTATGTTCATCTTTTCCCCCCTTCCCAACTTTGCTGAATCCCTTCCCTAGGCTCCCAGAGCCTGCTCCATCCTACCATGATCTCTACTTTCCAGTTCCCCAGCTCCTCTTCTCATCCTTGACAAACCCATGCTCACCTTCTGTACCCTTCTCTCCCATCCTCTTCCCTGAGAGACACTTCCCCTCTCCTCACCTCTAAACTTGTTCTTTAGTTTCCCGGGGGGGGATGTTGGGTTGTGGGGACTATATGTTACATCCCTCTATGATCACTTAGTGGGGCAGGCAAGAAGGGAGTTCCCCTTGCAGGAACTATGAGGCTCACAACAATAGTGGAAGTATCCAGCATGGGCTGAACACTATAACAAATACAACTGGCCTTGGCCTTTGGGAGTGGGATGTTAACCCCCCACTCCTTGAAAATAACCAGTTTTGATGTTTATCACACATTGGGCCATCCGAAGGATTTTAGGGAGGGTTAATGAGAAGATTCTTTGGGATACACACCAAAGATAACTGCCTTGTTTTACCTCAAAACTCTCCCTTTCTCCCGTTCCCTCTGCCAGCCTTCTGCTGAGGAAGTGGATCCCATTTTCTTTCAGTCTGACCACAGTGATCAGTTTGCTTCAGTTTAGATGGGCTTACATTAAGGCCTGCCTTTGCAAGGAGCAGGGCAAGAGACTTAATGTTTTGAAAAAGTGAAGAGAGTTTCTCCTTTACCAGAGCCAAAGCCTGGTTCCCACAGGCCCCTCCAACTCATCAGTGATGACCATTTCATAACTGTTTAGCTAACTCTTCTGATCCAATTGGCTGCTGAGAGGAATTTCAACTTATGCCCTAACATATATAAAAGCCTTGGAGTAACAGATGCATCTTGTGGCATAGGAAAGTGCAGATGGTCAAAATGTAGTGACATTATAATAAAAGAGGCCATGCAGCTGGACCATGTTGATTTCCTTTGGAGTGTGTTGGCAGAGAAGGACAGGCGGTATGGGGCACTTACACAAAATTAACCCATGTTTTGCTCTTGATTCACAAGGTTTATTGTCCTATTTATGGACAGAAATGGAAAAAGGGGGCCAGATTCCTGCAGTCAAGATCCATTTTTGAATTATAATCTATGACATCTGACAACAGCTTTCAAGAGAACTCAATGCACTTTGGTTACACTCTTTCTTCACCCCAAACACAGCCCTTTACTGGGGCTGGTAAGGGATATGGTACAGGGACTGGCTATACCATTGCTACACCCGTTGGAGATGCCCCCACACTCAGGAATCCCCAGCAGAGGAGAGCTGGGTAGTTTCCCTACTTTTCCATTGCCTGCACAATACAAAGGGTCACATAGTAAACTCAGAATGCAGCCTGGGTGTGATTCCAAAGAACAACATTTGTTTCCTTGTCCTCTCTCCCACAGCACTTCTCTCATTTATGTACAGGAGCCCCCCTCTCATCTCCAAGTCCTGTCACACCTCTCTTGCAATAAACACCCTCTGACTGGACTTGTAAGGAAATAGAATCCCATCTAATCCCTACCCCCAAAGGCAAAGAAATAGCAGACTCATGAAGGTGGAGGAAGTGTGAGCATACCAATACCCTGTATCACTGTGCATCACCCATGTGATTTCTGGTTACATATTTTGAAATCTGTGAGCATTCCAACAAGCAGAAGGAGGAAGATAAATGGGGCTGAAACAAGAGAAATCATGACTTGATTAAAAAGCCATTCTTCAGCCTAACATTAGCCCTTTGTGATAATTTAAAGTGTATCAGATGCCAATTCTCCCCTCCACTAGTCATGCTTACGGTATGAAACATGTTTCTCTCCTTATAAGCAAGAAGGGAAGGTCTAAGTTTAACAAAAGTTGACACGTTCTCAGTTATCCTCACACCAGCATGCTGCATCCATGTTGAAGACTTCAGGGGTTTCTCTACTCCATGGGGCAGATCCTCAGCTGGTATAAACTTTCACAGCTCCACTATCTATGACAGTTTGCACCAGAGGAGGATCTGCCCTGTATCTCTGCTGCATCTGACTCTTTTCTTTCGCTGTTGACAGAAACCAGCAATTTTTGGTCCACTCTTGTTTTCTGCAAACAGTTCTGAATGTAATTAATGGCTACATGATGTCCACAAATGAAATACACACTGTGGCAAAGAAAGCCACATGAAAGGCTGGAATTTAGGAAAGCTGTGCTTTCTCCTCATTCCTAACCCAAGACTTTTAATGTGGAAATATTTGCCAGTGATTTAAATATAAGCCTCACTTCCTGACTGTGGCCAAGGAGTGTTCAGCACAGCTGAGAGGGTGGGGGTGGGGGTACAAGGGCACCCAGGGGGCTTATATTTACTGCAAGAGTTAGCTCAAGTTAGTACACTCGAGTTACTCCACTCAGATGAGAGGGACTACAACGTGAAACAGCACTGGAGTTACACAGAGCGATTAGATTAACCGTTGATGAGTCATTAGAATTCAGCTGGTGCATCCCCACTGCATTACTATTTCCAGCATCAGCAGTACTAAAGCGTCCATCCACATCCCCTGAGGAACCAGTTAGCTTGAGCTGAAAGCACCATTTAAAATTTGTATACGTGATGAGGGAATCAGGTTGAGGCAAAACATGAGTTAAAGCTCAGGCTATCACTACACTGAAAACAAGCTTGATATGTGTTCCTTAAATCCTGGGCTTCCAGCTTGGTTCCCAGGGTAAAGGAGAACTATGAGAATCTAGGAGTACTTGTGGCACCTTCGAGACTAACAGAAGTCACCTACTCCAGGACAGGCCCAACAAAGAAAGTAACAGAACACCACTAGCTGTCACCTTCAGCCTCCAACTAAAACCTCTCCAGCGCATCATCAAGGATCTACAACCTATCCTGAAGGAGGATCCCTCACTCTCACAGATCTTGGGAGACAGACCTGTCCTCACTTACAGACAGCCCCCCAACCTGAAGCAAATACTCACCAGCAACCACACACCACACAACAAAAACACTAACCCAGGAACCTATCCTTGCAACAAAGCCTGTTGCCAACTCTGTCCACATATCTATTCAGGGGACACCATCATAGGACCTCAGCACATCAGCCACACTATCAGAGGCTCATTCACCTGCACATCTACCAATGTGATATATGCCATCATGTGCCAGCAATGCCCCTCTGCCATGTACATTGGCCAAATCGGACAGACTCTGCGCAAAAGAATAAATGGACACAAATCAGACGTCAAGAATTATAACATTCAAAAACCAGTCGGAGAACACTTCAACCTCCCCGGTCACTCAATTACAGACCTAAAAGTCGCAATTATTCAACAAAAAAAACTTCAAAAACAGACTCCAATGAGAAACTGCAGAACTAGAATTAATTTGCAAACTGGACACCATTAAATTAGGCTTGAATAAAGACTGTGAGGTGGGGTGTAGTCAATCTTCAACTCACAGATGGAAAACTGAGGCCAAAGCAGCTAAGTGAACTGCCCCAAGTCACATAGCAACGGCCTGATCCAAACCCTGTTGGAATCAATGGAATGATTCTTATTTACTTCAGCAGTCTTTGGATCAGGGTCTATGTTGGCAGCAGAGCTGAGCACAAAACCCAGATTTCCTGACTCCCTGTCAACAAGACTACAGTCCCCCTCCCACAGGCACAGACTTTCCAATGTGCCAGGGGTGCTTGACACTGTCCCAGACTCCCCAAAGGGCCCTCCCTAGGGCTGAAGATCTGCAAGTGGGAAGGGAATAGAAGAGTTTTGGGGGGGATGGCATCAAAGGAGGTGTGCACAGTTCCTCAACCATGCAGCCAGCCAACCCTCAGCCTGGGCGTGCCCATAGTTTCTTTCAGTTTCTTGCCCCTGGATCCCCTACAGGAGCCCCCACTCCTATTCCCAGCAGGAGTTCAGGATCCGTTTTGGGTCCCATTACCTCTGGTCCCTGGCAGTGCTCTCCAGGTCCCACCACAGACTGTTGGCTGGGAGCAGCCTTACAGGGCCTCTTGCAATGTCAGACTGCCTCCAAAACAGGGGAGGGGAGGGGAGGGGAGGCGAGCCACTACCCCAGGCTGGTATCGCTTGCTACTGGTGCTCACTGACACTCCCTAGTCACCTCTCCTCCTGGGCAAACTTCCCCCCTTTCCTGTGGCAAGATTTATCTTTTTAAGCTCCCTTTCTCCAGGTGGAGCATGTGCTGCAGGTTCACCTGACTGGCACTGCCTGAGTGCAGGGGTGCTCATTAGCCTTTCTACCAGTAAGATGGGGGCATGGGGGTTGGACTAGATGACCTCCTGAGGTCCCTTCCAACCCTGAGATTCTATGATTCTATGTCCCATCACCCCCCAAACCTTGTGAAAAGTCAACAAAAACATGACTGTAGCTGGAGGCTGCATTATCTCCTCTGCAGCTTCCTGTGAAACCTTCCTTTTGATGGCAGCATGGCCTAGGGGAGCAGATCTGTTTCTGCTGGGGGACAGTAGGTGCAGGGGATCCCAGAACCAGTGTGGGGACACAGGACCTGCAGCTAGAGGGGCCTGGACTCCTGCAGATTTCAGGGGAGCATCAATACATGCTGGCTCCACCCCTCTCCTCATCGATGGAATGATTTGGGGGAAAGGCAGGGAGAGGACCCTCTCGGAGCACTGCCAGGGCTGGCAAGATGGAAAGGCAAGGTCATGTTTGACTATGAATATACACATGGTAAAAAATTAATTTCCTTATGGAAATACGTCATCACAGAATAACGCAAAAAAGTGATGTGTTCAAGGGCAACTGCTGAAGTTACTCCCAAAGGAAATGCCTTACCATGACTCTCTGCAGGGTTATGAAACTAACACATCACCGGTGTTTCAGTTCTATTTTATACTTCTAGAGCACATGGAGTGATCTCAGACACATACACACGGCATATAAAAAGGAGGGCAGAGGGAGCCTTAAAGGCTTGGGGCCTGATCTGAATCCCACTGAAGCTAATGGATCCTTCATATGACTTCAGTGGGATTCTTTCACTAGTTATCCAGAATGCAACAGCTTCAACAGTGGGCCAGAGAGAGAGCAAGCAAGGGACTGACTCTGCAGCCTGGTGATCAGTGCACTAACGCGGGGGATACAGTCCCCCTGCTGCAATGACTTTTTTAATTAGTTAGCCACAGCTTCAGCAAGAGAGTCTGAGGGAGCCCCACCCCCATCAGAATACCCCATAGCCTGCTGGCTAGAGCACTCATTTGAGAGGTGTTCAAATCTCTTCTCCCCCTTAGGCAGACAGGGGACTTGAACTGGGTCGGGGGAGGGTTCTCACATCTCCCAGGTGAGTACCCTAACCACTGGGCTAAAAGCTACGAGGTAAGTTTTCTTCATCTCCTCCCCTTCCTCCCACCCTGCCTCCTGTAAATAGAGTGTGGGTGCCAGTTCCCAAGGGATCATTTGTTTCTGAGAATCCCAAGCAGAGGGAGCTGCCACCCTATCTCTGAGAGAGGCAGGGCTTAGCACATACCCTTGGCTTGGCAACTCCCATTAGCTAGTTTAGGCAATGAGTCTCCTAGTGTGCTGGCTTCTGTGAATCCCATTCTGAGGTGTCTCTCCTGCCCCCACCCCATTCATTGTACGGGGATTGGGAGCCTAGGTGCCGAACTCAGGCTTTGTGAATCCCAGGGATTTTCTAGGCCCCTAAAAATTAGATTCTTTGTGAATCTAAACCTCTGTGCCTAGGTTTACCCATCCATAAAATGGGGATAATATTTAGCTGCCTCATAGGTGCTGAGGCTTAACTTATGTTTGTAAAGTGCTTTGAGATCCTCCTACGAAAGACCAAGTATGAATACGGGCTGGAATTAGTAGCAGAGGATCTGGGATCAGAAAGATGGGCCTTGAGGAAAAAGAGGAACAAGGGGAGGTGATAGAGGACCTGGAGGCTGTGACTCTGGGAGTCCCTCAATGCCAACTGGCAGAGGCATATCATAACTCAAATCAGCTCTGACATTGCTCCAACTCACGGTTGTCATAACCTGTATCTAAAAGGTGTCATGTAAGGTGTCATATGCGAACTGGTAACATGCTGATCATTAACATTGTTCTGTGAGATATGTATGATCTCAAAAGGTGTTTGGCATGCAGTGATAAGCCCAGTCTGTCCTAGATAAAGGAATGTTGTTTCGCCAGCTTGCCTGTCTCCAATGTAAATTGAGCAAGGCAAGGCCAGAAACAATGGAAGTACATGTACATACAAGGTAAACAAAGCCATCAAACTAGCAAGTGGGAGACATCCACTTAATGATCACGCCATGGGGGATGGAAGCTGTACCCCCAGGAAGCCTCACTGGCTCTAGATACAGAGACAATGGAACTTGGGGAAAAATAAGCAGAAACAAAACCATTTTGGCATCTATCACTCAAGGGACCCAAGAGGACAAAGCACTTGAAATCTGAGAAAGTTGGATCCTTCGACCCAGGGGACTGAAGTCTCTGGGAACTGCCTGTAGGTGAGAAACTTGCTCAGACAAAGACTGTAACTTACTAAAGTTAAGTTGCAGTCACTAGAAAGTGAGCTTTGTTTGTACCCTTTCATATCTCTTTCACTCTCACTTGAAAGCACTTAAACTTATTTCTTGTTTTATTACAAAATCATCTCACTGCTGTTATATTGCAATAAGTGATAGTCTTCAGCTAAGCTAACAGGCTGCTGTGTGCTCTGTGTCTTTGGATGAAACAAACTTAACTTCTGTGAGTGTCCAGTAAGAGGGACTGGACACTGAGAAGGACACCTCTGGGGAACTCAGGAGTTGGGGTTCACTGATCGTTACCTGCCAGGCAAGGTTTGCACTGGCAGAGTCCTGAAGAGTATGCTGGCAAGGCAGACAAGCTGGTGTGTCGGGGAGCTGACACATAGCTTAGTTGCAACAAAGCTCACTCTTGCTGTGGCAGAGCGGTAACACAACTCACAGTTCTAGGTGCACTGAGCAAGAGATCGCAGAGGCAGAGAAAAGTGCTTTAGTGCAGAAAGGGAGTTGGAGTGGAAAGCACTCTGCTAAAAACTGACTTGTCCCAGCATCTTTTGTGAAAGGCTGATGGGCAGTCGGAGGGAAGAGGAGCAGCAAGACAGGGGAGCTGTGCCTCTGAGATAGATTTAAGATTCATTTGTTCATGTCACATGAAGCCTGATTCTGCTCCCACTAAGATGATGGGAGAAAATTTCTAAGATACTATAGAATTTTGAGCTGTTTGAGGTTCTCCCAACCATGCTACCGAGGGTGTGACAACAGCTTTAAATCTTGGTCTGAAGTTGATCCCGGATTCATATGCTGTACATGCCCTAGTTTGCATAATGTGACAGCCTCTCATATGGAATTCTGAGCACTGATATCAACATTGGTGTACAGTATATATTACTTAATTAGAGATTTCTCATAAAATTCACACACTAATGTGAACACATAGTTTCCAGTCTAATTTCTTCCTCCAGTTCATGTTTTCTCAAATATGTACTTCCCACGCAGCAATTATGGAGATATTTTTAAGACAAAAAATATGTAGTCAATTCAGTTTGTGAATTTGGAATATGTAAATGATATTGGCTGAGGCAGACAACTTTTTTTATAGAAAAGGATCCCTTTGCCACACCTACAGGCGCTAGATGCATCTTTTAAAACAAAGTTCCTCGGCAAAGTGCATAATGGAGGCCATGTCTCCGAATAGTGTTATGGAAATATACACTGCAAGACACTTGAATTTGCCCTGGTGTCTAGGATGGGACTTTTATTGTTCTTGTGAAAAACTGTCCAAATTTGGCCACGGGATGAGCTTCTGAACATCTCAGTTCACACTTGCTCAATAACGATGTGTAAGAATGTGGAAGCTAACTTCACTGAAGATTCCATCTGTACAGAGCATGCTCCAACTCAGAGCTTCGGCATCTCAGCAAAATTCTCCTTGCAATGGATGCTCTTGACAGCCAGGAGCCACTCTGATGCTGGGCACTGGAACTGAGAGCAGGAAAATGGTATCTCTGATGCTTTCAGGGTTCACCCTGCTGGTGCCCAGGCAGTGTGGAGGAGGAGGAGGAGGAGGAGAAGGAGAAGGAAGCAGCTTTACTTGAATGTAGAGGGGTGAGGAGGTAGGCCTGGAGGGTAGAGAGTGGGGAGACAAAGGGGCCAGGGTAAGGCCATAATGCAATGAAGAGCCAGAGGAAGATGGAGCACTAGGTCTGGGATGTGGAGCCAACTGGGAAGAGGGGGACTGGGACAAAGAACTAGAAGGGGACTAGAATGTGGAGCTGAGGGTGGGGAGACTGAAGACTGGGAGCTGAGGGAAGATGGTAGTGGGAAAAGGACAGGCTTGAGGAGCTAGAAGCAGAAGGGATCTAGGTTGACAGGGGTCGGGGAAGAAGGGTCTGTAACCACTAGAGTACATGTCCCTCAGAACCTTGGACTAGAACCCAGGATCCTTAGTCTCAACATTCCACTTCTGTCTAACAAACAGCTGTGAAATCCACTGACATAATGTGTGCCTCACCTCCCTCTAAAACCTTACAGTCACCTCAAAGACTTTTTATATCTATTCTCTCAACAGATTGGCAATTCTGGCTGTCACATATGTCATGCATGTGGGAAGTTATGCTGCCTTATAACTGCTGAAGTCACTATTAATGTTTTGCATTAGAGCTCAGGTTTTTGAAGATGGGGTACATTCTGCTTTTCGGTGCCTGTTGGGAGATAGAAGTGAAAGCCTTACAGTGTGGGTCATCGACAACATTGCAGGCAATACGAAGGTGGAAAGGAATGAACAAATCTTTCCCATTAATGTCTTATTTGTATTCTTGTAAGGGTTTGGGTGGATGGTGTGTGCTTCTGCAACCTTCATTGCTGCCAAGTGAAGTTTTTCTTTGCTGATTTCCTAGTGTTTTTATACGGGTTTGGGATACTTCAGTGGATAACTCCCTGAGTTGAACCGGCCTGAAAATCAGAGGGAGAAACTGTGCTACTGAAGCGGCTCCTGACAACGCTGATCCCTCTGAAGAGCGTGGGAGGCTGGGATGTTCTTTATGTCTACAACAGTTTAGCTTTGTTTAAAAGTTACTGACAGTAAGTACACCAAGAGCAGCACTCCACGTTGAGCAGTGATGACATAAGCTGGCAGCCAGAGGGAACCTCCATGAAGAACATTCTGTAGCCTTTCATGGACTTCTGGCAATTAGATACAGCCAGGAGCAGCTGCAGCAGTGGGGTGTGCATATCTGTGTTACACCAGCAAGCCTGCCTATTGCACTCCCCTTTCCTCTGGGACTCCCATCCTTTCCCATATGAAGTGTACATCTTAACCTACAAAGATGCCAAACTAAGGAACCTACTTGTATAACCATCACCATCGTGACCAACACCAGGGACTGAATCATTGTCCTCAAGAACTAAAAATATCACTCTTTCCTGCTTGTGCTAAAGAGGCAGGCTTGCAAATTGCAAGCTGTCACGGATTTACATTGTCTATGGATGAGGCTCTGTGGGGGTTGCACAATGGACACTGACTAATGGGGGTTACTCAAGTAAAGTGTGCAACAAGGGACTGAAATGTGTATTTTGGTGATTCAATTTACAGATGATCGTAGTATAAAATCTGTTTTAAAGAGGTCTTCTTGCTGCATGAATCACATACAACCATACCATGCCTCCAAAAGAGATTACAAGCAGAGTGTGAATCCCATGAATTTTAGATTACTAGTTTAGACACTTCCTAGTTTAGCTAGAGGAATAACTGTTAGCCCTTTAGTAGAGCAGTAGCCGGAGTAGGACTTGACACACACTTTCCCAAGGGCGTTACACACTATTTCCTAATCTGCAGTAGAATACCAGTGATCAGAAATCCTGCCATCTATTCCTAGTGCTGGGAGAGGAGTGTGGTTTATAGTGGTTAAAAATAGGATAATCAAAACTGGTTTAATCACTCTGAAAGGCAGCGTGATGCAGTCAATAAAATCTGGAGCTGTTGGGTTAGAGACCTCCAGTGACCTCATATAAACTCATAATTAAGTCTGATAAATTATTTCAAATAATGGATGGGGATGGAGAGTGTTCAACAGCTCTTCATTAACCATCTCCTAGGTTGGGGTTCATGGTCTTAGTCATTAATAAAGGCAGTGAATTAAAACATCAGTTAGAAGAGGTGAGAATTGAATGCCTGGCCTCCTCTTTCACAGCTCAGAAAACTTTTCCTTGGACTACAAGGACATTGATGAGAGAGTCATTCTATCTCTTTCTCTCCCCATCCTGTCTACTCAGCCCTGGAGAGAGTAATTATATTTGTGCCATTACAGATTTGTCACCAAATTCAGTGGGATTGCCTGGGAACACATATTTTCCATTATGGCTACAATGTTATAAAATGCATTATAGACCAACACTACTGATGTATAAGGCTCTGTCTATGCTACAAGCACTACAATTGCACAGTGCAGCGCTGCAGCTATGTTGCTGTAGCATTGTAGACACTTTCTATATCAACAGAAGAGGTTTTTTTTTCCATTAGAAACAGTTGATCCACCTCTCTGAGAGGTGGTAGCTAGGTCAATGGAAGAATTCTTCTGTCAACCTAGCTGCAGCTAAATCTGGGGTGTGGTTGACCCAACCATGGCATTCAGGGCATGAAATTTTAAACAGCACTGAGAAATGTACTTAGATCAACCTAATTTTTAAGTGTAGACTGGGCCTAACTGATACTCTAGAAATCAGCACACAGAGAGCAACAATATGGCGAAAGGACAAGTTCCAGGCTGCTTCAGGGATACAAAGTAAGTGAGATTAGCCACTGAGGAAACTGTCAATGTAGATAATTCTGAACACTTATTATTTTCTCTGTATCAATTCACTTTTTTTCAAACCACCATGAAATGTTCAAATAGTGCTCCATGTTTATAGGCTATGCTTTGGTTTTTGCCATTTCAATTAGATCTTTACAAAATACAGGTTTAATGTTCCTGTTAAAGTGAACTCTGTAACACAACCTTAAGTCTGGTGCCGCTACTGCTGCACCATTTCATCTCAAGTCACTCCTTTGAGAAAACACAGGGGCCTTGTACTGTGAACAGACAGGGAAAGTGAATTCTAGAGTTGAACACCCTGCCACAAGCCCCCAGTGGCTAAACCTAGGGCCTATGAGCTCAAGCCCCCCAAACAGAGAGATGGTCTTTCAGCTAATGAAATCCCAATCATGTAGGGTGAGATTTTCAAAACTTCCTAAGGGAGTTGGATGTTCAACTCCCAGTGAGCTTCAGTGGAAGTTGGGCGCCTAGCACCCTTAGGCATTTTTGAAAATCCCTCCCATAGAGCTTTATAGATTATCGCAAACCCTTGATCTACAACCAGGAGTGAATAAGGCAGCAATATACACTCACCCACAACCCTACCATATTTCACATGTATGTTCTGAAGCTTGTATATGTGCCCTTGACTTTGTAATTCACTTCTCCCATTTGTCTGATAGAGCCAACGTGTAGCATGATGCAAGCAAGGCTCCTGACTTTCATTCCCGCCCCCCCACCCCGAACAGGATGCTTGGATTATGCATATAACCTGCACGTTCATTTCTGGGCCAAGTCTTTTTATGCCAATATTGATGAACATATCAGTATAGTTAATATGTATTGCTCATCCACCCAAAGACAATGTGATGTCTTATGTACTTATAAGTAGATGCATGATTTCTAAAATTGGATTTGATTAGTTCTGTTTGGTCTAGATTTGTTGGCAGATTTGTGCAATTCTACTAAGACCACCAAAATGACTAACAACTAGGGAAAATTATTTTAAATTAACAACAGTATTCAAGAAGAATAGACCAAACTGTTACCTTGTATTTGGCTTCAGGTTCTCAATAGGTAAATGAGTAGCCCCTGCAGTCTTGGTTGACCACTTGTTCCTTATAAAGTCATCATAAGATGCACTGTAAACCAAGTAACCTGCAAATGGAAGAGAGAAAAGCAGATCAGCCAATGAGGGTTCTACGTTTCAATCAACGATACCTCGAAGCTTAGCTACTTTGACAAATTCTATACAAAACCTACCCTTTATTCTCTCAGTCCCTCTATGTATCTGCATTCTTTAGAAGTGCTATTTGAAATTATACAGTTGTTGACTTTTCCAAGGAAATTGGTTGTTTCTTTTCAGAGACATAGCTTGGACTAGGCCACTTTCATCTTTGGTGTAACTACATTGAAGTCAATGGAGTTAAACCAGGGATGAACTGGACCTTTGTATTTAAATAACACTTCAATTGTGACCCAAATTTACTAGTATAAAATAATGTAGAAGGTGAGGCTGAAACTTCTTCCTCCACTATTTTACTTTAAAATGTGTTGCATTTTAAAATGAGGAGGAAGATCCTCAGCTGGTGTACATTTGTATAGCTCCACTAACTTCAGTGGATGTAGCACATTTGCCCTGAGGTGTCAAACTCAGTCTTGGTATAGCTCCAACATCTTGCTGGTAATTACTCCAGTGAAAACATTTTATACAGAGGGAGACCAATCTGTTTCCCCACTATTATTTCCCGGTGTCAATGGTAAAACTCCCATTAACGTTAATGGGAGCAAGAGCACACTTATTACTCACTCTACAAGGTAATACTGTTATATGTTTCATGCTCACTCATTCTGGAGCAAATGCTAATCTCAGCTCTGCACTGGGCAGACTGAACATTCCGCATTAGAACACTGCATGGAAATCCCATTGAGGTCAATGAGTTTTGCATGAGGATCAAGTACAAATATAAGCCATAGAGATCCAGAGTGCAGCTCAGACAATAAGATTTTGCCCTATATTTGAATAAGAACAGTTTCCAACATTGGTAAAGATCCTGCATTGGTATTTAATATGCATCAGGCTTTTAAACAGAAAAAGAAAAAACTCTAAGAAAAACAGCAGAAATAGAATAATTCAACTCTGTCAGCTGCTGGGCCTGATTCTCCTTGGCATGACTCCAGTTTCATGCTGGTGTGACTCTCTTGAAATCAATGGAGTTACACTGTGTAAAAGTGCAGCAATACAATCAGGTCCATGATGTCCTCTTCAAGGTTGCCATTTTCAAAGGAGCCTCAGGGAGTCAGGGCCTCAACTCCCATTGAATTTCAATGGGAATCAACCACCTAACTCCCCCTGGGCTCCTGTGAAAATCCCAGGCTAAAGTCACTCACATTTCCGAACATCCCCATTAGCCAATACAGTATATTCCTGATTATCTGAACAGCATGGGGGATACGGACTTTGGATAAACAAGAGGGCAGGGGCCATTCAGGCATTCAGCAGCTGGGTGGCCTCCCCTGCAGTTGAGGGCTCGTCCTCCTCTTCCTTGCAGTTCTGGTTGGGGGTCTCTGCTCTGCCCTTCTCGCTCACTCCAGTGACAGCAGGACAAAAGAGGGCTCCTTGCACTGCTGCAGGTTGACACCATCCTTCTCCTCTGCTCTATCATACTAACCTCCACGTTATCTGAATCCCTTCTTTGTCTCCCAGCATGAAATACACGAGCGGCAAGGAAGGGGTTTAGCTAATAGGGTTTCAGATAAATGGGAGTATACTATACGTAGATATCACGCTGTACACACATTGAGAAGCAACATTCCTTAAAGTCGATCTGCAATTCATAGGTACTGTACCAGTCAACCTCTCACTCAAGTTCCAGGCTACCAGCACGTGCAAAGTGTCTGAGAAGTACTCAGCATATCCATTTCTGACTGACATTTTCAGTTTAAAAGTGACACAGCTCCGCTTTCTCTCTCCATTGACTCAAGCGACATTAATCAACCTTGAACACTGTTTACATTCTGTTCTGCATCGGTATTACATAGTTTTCTCTCTGGCTTCAAGCCAGCACACCTGTGGGTTCTCTTGAAATTTTGATCAAGCTGGGGTGAGAGGGGGAAAAAAATCAATCCTCTACTAAACTAGCTCAGTCAATTCCCAGCTGAAGGAGAAAAAAAAGGGAAAGCGAGAGCCTATGTGGACTTGTTAATTTGGTAACAAATTTAAAAATATGACTAGTAACTTTGGGGCTATGAACAAAGATTTTGAACATCTAGAATTTCTTCCCCCCTCCCCCTTGAGTAAATTTCCTTAGGCATAAAGAAAAATGTGTTTTTCATTCTATCCCAAATGAAAGAGGTTGGTTAAAAAGTATGCAGCAAAAATTCATGAGCAAAAGCCAGAAAAATCTTTCATGCCCTCTTTATTCATCAGAAAGAGGGGAAAGGGAGCATAAGCTTGATTATTTAGAAGTCCTTTGAAGTGTGCCTTTAACAATCTCAGAGTACCAGACCAAGACATGATGACAAAGCTATATTATAGAAATGAACAATATGAAGCATGGCTGCGAGAAGAGTAAAAAGGAAGACAGCAGGTCATTTCAGAGAAAAGGTGCCAAGATGCAAGTGCTTCATGAAACATGGGGAAGGCAAAAAGATGTATCGGACATGGTCAGACATAACTTATGTGACATATTGCTCTGAAATTAACATAATTAATGACATTGTGGGTGATTTTTTAAGTGAACAGTGTTCAGATAATACTGAAAAATGAAATCCTTTATTTATCCACTGACCAGGCACAGCACTGGCAGTGGAAGCTTACCTGCCTTCCCCCACCACTGCGCATCAACGATATAAGGCTAGCATAGTTTTCATGATCACTCACTTCTTGGCCCCTCTGCAGAGGGGCTGCCAGCAAAAGAGTTGGTCGAGATTCAGCAACAACAGCAACAATGTGAAAACCAACACAACAGCGCAGTCAGTTTCTGACTCCAAATCATCTGACCTGCTGTCAAGTGGGTTTTGCATCATCTCAAATACTTTTGTTATTTACATATCTCACTAATTTTTTAGCAAGGTTTGAGATTTGTATTTCAATTTACTTTTTTTTTTTTTGATATAATGTGCTCTAAAGACAGTGGAAAAGATCCAGTTTAATGTATTTGTTTAACCACCAACCGCAGTATGTCAGACTGGCATTTGAACAAACTTTAACTATAATAAAGTCAACATAGTTTGGGTTATGTGTTCCACAGGAGTTAACCAGCTCCATTTCAGTTTAACTGTTTTTATTTATATAAAAAGCTTAAATTTCTCTTTTCACTCAGCTACTAAGCTCCACAATATTTCTTTGTGTACAGAATCAGTTTTATTCTGGCCTGGATCATTAATATTGCTATTGTGGCATGCAGTATCTGCAAACCACAAGAAAAACTGTTCTGTATTTTCCATAACTTTCCATCCTCCTTTCCCCCTCCACCCCGACCACCCATTTAGTCTTCTTGAGAGAGTGACTACTGATTTCAGAGATTTAGAAGAGGGAGGTGCTAGAAAATAAAGAGACTGATTTTGAAATGTGGCTTCCCATATTGCAGCGGCAGGAAATTTTATAGGCCTGAAACCTTCTAACTCCTTGAGAGCTTCTGCCAATCTGAGTGTTAGAGTCTACATGCTACAAAATAAACCCACAAGTATTTGCACTTCAAAACCACAGGCACAAAAACAGCAGCAAGGCGAAGCCCTTTCAAAGACCACGACTAATATATGCTTATCAGTGGCATCGGCACAGTGTTGACAGATGACATAGAAGCTCTTTCTCACTGACTAGAAGGCAATTAATACCTCCTTCTGAGGGAGCTGTATGGTAATGGAGAGTTAACATTGTTGAAAAGTTATCAATAATAATTAGCTCAGATTAAGGTAAAAACCTTCCCATTTGGCTTCTGCATAGATTTCATGAATCCCACCCAGGACAACAAAATCCCCAGGGTGACAGCCAGGGCTGGAAAGTTCTGTTACCGTACCTGTTATCAGGTCTCCTTGTCGGGGTTTGGCCCAGTCCACAATGACAAAGGAGTGGCAGCCTTCCACTGCCACCACTGTGATATTGTAAGGGACTGTCCGGGGATGCAGCTCTCCCTCTTTTAGATTATAGGGTATGATTTCATCCAGGCTTTCCACTTGGAAGTGCTCCAATGCCTCTGTCAAGGAGCAGGGAGCTGCAGGATCTTTGTTGAGATAACTCACATAAGGAGCTGGAAGAGACAGTGATAAGCAGCATTTATTTAAGTCTGTACAGACAGGCAGATTACTACAGCTAAGGACAATTTCCTGTAGAGAAAACACAAGGTTAATTTTTTTTTATATTCCTCACACCCGGCCAAAACGGGGGGCACTTGCAGAAATGGCTTTATTTTATTTTTTAAAATAAAATAAATTAGACATTCATTTCCTGACCTTCCAGCTTGTACATCTTGTATATTTTCCTGCCATTTCACTGACGCTTTCAAATCTGTAAACTGTCTGGAAACTTCTTGGAGTGCTATTACTCTTCATATAAATAGAGCACCATGGAAACTGTAAGCATGACAAATATTCACTGGGAATTATGTTACTGTAAGGATTTCAATTGATGGGGAATAACCATGTCTGGTGCATTTCAGTCTATGTTATAAAGGATCAGGAGGGCGGCTCTTGATTAACTCAGTGTTGTTGCTCTAAAATTAAGGCTTACAACCTGTCTTTGGGGTCAAAGTTTTGTGTGTGTGTGCACATGTAGATGTGTGGCGGAAGGGCCCACAGTGTAGAGGCAGGGTCTTTCCCATGTCACAACCTTCCCACTTTGGGTTTGGAGCTCCTCTGGCTGACCTAGATAGTCCCTTTTCCCCGGTGGCAGACGTAGCCTTCTGATCCAGTGTGTGCACTCACGGCAGCAAGAGAGACCCCACCTGGGGGGCAGTGGCTCAGCATCTGGACCTGGCTGCTCAGAGCAAGGCAAGTCCCCGCCATGAGTCCAGCGCCACGCCCCCATCTCCTTGGTGCCTAGAGACAGAGACACACAGGGGTATTACCCCCTCAGTGCTCCCTCTGGCAGATTTTGCCTTTCAGGCTTCTGTAGCAGTGTGCAACTCTGACAACATCGTGCAGGGATGTGGCCGGGAGCAGCATCACTATGATGCCAGACCCAGGCTATGGAGCCACAGAGTTTCTTGTGCAAAGGAGTGAATGTATCTTCTCCCCCAGCAGTGTGTCTTTGCACCCTCAGTTTCATGATTTCTGTCAGTGCAACTGAATGCTGGAACCCCTGCTAAAGCTGCCCCTACCTCCCCCTTGCATTTTGAGGGCCAGATCCTCAGCTGGTATAAATCAGCATAGCCCCATTGACTTCAATGGGACTACGTCAATTTACAGCAGCTGGGGAGCTGGCCCTGGTGTTGCAGCCTGCCCCATTCTAGTTGTCTCCTGCATGGATCCCCTCTCTTTATCCTCTTCCCTCTCCTACATACCCACAACCAGGTTCTTGTCCTGAGAACCCCACTGAAGTTTTGCCTAAGGAATACAGAAAGTAAAATACTGGTACTTGTTCTTCTAGTGATAGGGTGACCAAATGTCCCTAAAGCAAAAAACGGGACACCGCGCAGGACTGGCCCAAGCTGCCTGGTGTCACTGGGCACCCCCCCACCCCAAATGTTCCTCCGTACCCCACAGTTTGAAAACTGGGCAACTTGTCCCATCGCTCTTGCCAACTCATGATCAGCTGGTAAAAGCAAATGGAACAAATGCCCAGTTTTGCCAAAAAGGTTGGGATGTCAAGGACAGGGCTTAAAAAGGGGACTGTCCCAACCAAAACAGGATGTCTGGTCACCCTATCTAATGAATGTAGTTTAAGTAACAGAGTTGTGGTCCTTTTATCTCATGGCAGAGCCCTTGCTTTGGAAACTGGACGCCTTCGTACTAGCGTAAGCAGTTACTTGTCTCTATGTGGTAGTGAGGTCCATTAGGGAGGGGTGCTAAAGATCACAGAAACAAATTACTGATATTTAGCAGTGAAACCAATGTAGCATGGTTCTCTCCCACTATGGTTATTTAATACTGAGAACTGGTTGCTAATATTAAAATCAACCCCTAATTCCCAAGTTTCTTGGACTATGGAAATGTACAGGTATTGGTTTAGTAACTGGTAACTTTTACACTTACGCTTTATAGTGACAAGAACTGTACTTAATTCACAAAATGTCTAAATGGTAATTTTATTGCATTAAAGGTCATTGTCATGGGGCAATTGAACCGTTAAGGGGAATCAGGACCTAGCCTGCCCATGACAGCCCTCTGAAGACACACTTGGGATTAACTGGTTGCCCCCAGGTGGCTGTTTAATGGTCAATTAGTAGAAAAGCACCTGCAACCTTACCACAGGGCTGCCTGAGTTCAGAGAACCAGGGAGACGACTCCCAGGAGGAAGCTCTGATGGGAGGGTCAGCCCTCCCAGGGAAGGAACAAGTGTAGCCTAGGAGAAGGAACTGGGAGGACTCCAGAGAGACAGAGATAGTTCCTTGGGTGAAGGCTACCAGAGTAAGCTGGGAGAAGGAGCCAGAGACTGTTCTTGAGGTGAAGAGAACAGAGCCATCCTGAAAAAAGGAATCAGAGGCTGCTCTCCAAGGGAAGGGAGCAGCCGCAACTTAGAAGCCCTGGGTCCAGAGGACGGGCTTGGTCTAGAGTGCCCCGTGGCTAAAGGAGCAAAAAGTTAGTTGAATTCACTGTGAAACTGCAGATTTCCTGGGGGGCACCTGAACGAGGTCTTGCTTGTGCTTATGCTAATCTTTGTTGTTAATAAATGAAATCCTCTGAAGCGGGTGTTCTTTCATGCACAGGTCTGTTTTGGACTTATCTATATCCAGATCGAGGGAAACTAAGGAAGGGCTCACCTGCAGTGTCACACCTGAAGGCTATAGGGGACATGGAGCCAGAGGCACAATGCCCACAGTTATTGTAACATTTAAAGAAACAGTTTGAGTTCTAATGCTCGCCTTTGGAAATGTTTATTTAGTTACAATAATACAGTTCCCTGGGAGGATAATATTTCCCCCCCCGTGTCCTGAAGTGTTCATAAAAAAATGTTCTTAGTTTATCTTATTGGATTTCCCTCCTCACAGGGAGTCTGCCCAGAGCTTGTAATCTACTTCATTTTAGCCATCACAAGGCTTTCTAATCTAAACAGACTGAGACGCATGATCGCTAAAAGAACGGGAACATACCGTCAGGTTTTGACAGGGAGGAGTTGAAGACTCATTTGAAAAAGTTTTGGTTTATGTGAAAAGTATTTTACTCCCCAAACCATGGTAAACAAGAGCTCAATCCTCAGCTGCTCCAGAGCAGAACTCCACACAGCTGGTGGGTATGTTGGGAGGATGACATGAATCAAAGGTGGCTCTAAGCCACCTTTCCTGCTCTCCCAGTCCTGCAGCTGAACTGACTCTCGGTCCAAGTTCTGCCAACCTTTATTGTGTACCCCCAAGACTTCAATGAGGTCTCAGAACAGCATCCTCCGCTGGTATAAATAACAATAGTTACAGTGAAGTCATTGAAGCCCTGCTGATTTACACCAGCTGAGGATCTGGCCTGTGTATGCAGATCCAAACTTTTTAGCTCAGCTCCATCTCTTATTGTTTCTTTCTACAATTACAAAATAAAGCAAGATGTTTATTAAGATGTAAAACATATTAGCACTCTTAGTTATCAAAGGGGTTTCAATTTAAGACTTTGTTCCATTTACTTATTCTCCCACACTATACATTCCGAATGAAATATCCTGGCAAGACAAATTCTCCTCTGAGATATATCAGTGTACAATGCCACTGATCTCAATGGGGTTCCACTGGTGTAACAGAAGAGAACGGTGCCCTGGTTTCCCATTGGAGGGCTTGTCTACAAGGAGAGTTGCACGAGTTTTACTTAAGCTTTGAATTTAAACTGATTTATCTTAAGTGGAGCAAATCCCAGAGTAGACACTCTTAGGGTATGTCTACACTTAAACCATTACAGCAGCACAGCTGCATTGCTGCAGTGTAGACAATCACTACAGTGACAGGAGGGGTTCTCCCCTCACTGTTGTTAATCCTCCTCCTCGAGAGGTGGTAGCTAGGTCAACAGAAGAATTCTTCCCACAACCTAGCACTGTCTATCCCAGGGCTTAGGTTAACTTAACTATGTCACTCAGGGGTGTGGATTTTTCACACCCCTGAGCGACATAGCTGGGTTGACTTAACTTTTTTTTAATGTAGACCTGGCCTTATTTTGGTTAAATCAGTTGGAAACAGATTTAAGCTATACTGAAGTACAGCCCTCTTAAACTGAAATAAAAAAAGTGTCTACAAGGGGTTTGCTCCAGTTTAACTAAACTGGCTTAATTTGTGTCTGAGATCAAGATACACCTCCAAGTGCTGCTACTTGTCTTTATCTTGTGATAATCTCTCAAAACACTGTACAGTATCAAGAAGAGTTGTGACTTGTTAGCCAGATTTGTGCACAGTCTTCTCACCAGACGGGACAATGCAGCTAGAACATGGACTATTTATCTTATTATTTAGCAAAAATATAACAAGTACTGAGCTCACCTGTAAATCGTTTCTTCCCAGCTAAGTCAAATTCTGACATAGGATCGGAGCCGGCAACACTGATCTCTGGATAGTCTGTCTCAGGCACTGCTTCTGTAGTAGTAGTAGTAGTAGCAGCAGTAGTAGTAGTGATCATGGTAGTGGTGGGAGGCAAAGTGCTCTCAAAAAACTCATAGTCTTCAGAAGACACAAAGAAGAGTTGACAACATTAACTTATTCCATGTTAAACTGGCTTAAACTTGAAAGGGAACTTGTAGTTTCCCTCATTACAAACTATAATGAGAAAACTAACGCAACATTCACCAGCAGACTTCACATCACAGGGTTCACACACTCCTTATTGATTTTTAAGTCAGAGGAGAGCATGCTTTGCTCTTCTTCCCAGGGATTACAGCAAACTAAACAAAACAAAGACTGTCTTTGCACCAAAATAAGGATGAGGAAAGCCTCCATTTTCTTTAGTTCACTTTACTAACTATAAAAATAATAGTGCAAGAAGGGATTTAGGTTTGATTTAAAAGGAACTAAGAGGGAAGAAGTGAGTCTGTTCTCTCAAGCAATTAACATGCATTTTAAAAAAATATGTGTATATTGATAACTTATACAAGTCGTCCACCGAACTCAATCCGCTCCCATTAAAGTTAACAGCAAAACTGCCACTGACTTTAATGGAACGCCTAATGATATTAAACTGAGTGGGACATGCAACAGGAGATACGCATACGTGTCAGATACAATAAACATATGCACCAGTTCATGGGGAAAATAATACTTTTGCAAGAGAGGAGTAAGAGGACATCAGAAAATAAAGAATCAAGTAGATAGGAAAACAAAAAACTTTAATTTGAAATCCAAACTGACAGAAATTCAAAGAGAAGCCTGACTCACTGCACTTATTTGGCATCAAGGGTCTTATTCACAAGAGAACGGTGCTTGCTTTTCAGAAAGGTTTGATCTAGTCTATTCATTATGGTTCTTATATAACTGTTTTTGTCATGCTATCAGAATGCCTCCAAATTATAAATCTATACATTAATATCTCTCTCTCTCTGTATCTCCATACCCTCCAGTGAGCAGCCATTGGAATTGGTTATTTTTGTGCTTTTTTAGTGGTGTTATTATGTGAAGTCTAGGTCAAGGAAGTGGATTTTTTTCCTTTTGCTCTAAAAGTCTTGAGGTCTATAGTCACCCTGCTGTCTCCTAGGGGTGAAGAGCAGGGAATAAGGAAACACAGAAGATCACCAGCTGAATTCATTGCAAACTCATCAGGTAACATTTACCATGATAAATGAACACATTTGTATGGCAAGATTCTGAGCTGACGCTCATTCCCTGCAAACCTGAGGATAAGCCAGCTCAGAAACTGAGGCCAGATCCTCAGCTGCAGAGGGTGGGGGCGGTGGGGGGGGGGCTGTAAGCCACCTTTGCACTGGTCTGGTAACCTGGTGAAGGTTAGAGCTACACAAAGGCTTAGACTGACTGCCAATGACCACCAGGGGACACTGACAGCAAAAGAATCTGGCCCTGTGCCATTTCCCCCTCCCCCCCCAGCTATTCCCCACTATGCCAACTGCAGGAAGGAGGTGGCATGAAAATCACTACAGGAGCTCTCCACTGCTTGAGGAGCCTCCCTACACAGGGGGGATCATTCTGCAGCTGGGACAGGACCTTTAGTGTAGCTTGCACCACTGGAATGAAATGAAACGGCCCTGACACAGTGAATATCTGACCAGATGAATCTATCAGTTTCTCGTGGTATAGTTTCTCTGTGCTCGGTGGGTGAAAGTCACCCCTGTGCAGAGGGCCAGAAAAAGTCCTGTTTACTCTGGAAGTCCCACTTAAACCCTAATTACATGGGATTGAGGTGGTGGCTAGGCCTCATGCTGGCCTTTCTTCCCCAGGGGGGATTTTATCCTACATGTCTTGGTCAATCTATGAGAACAAACATTCACCAGAGACATTTGTGCTCAGTTCCTAGTAAGTATTTCTCTCAAATGTTTCTCTCTTCTTTCCCTGAGTCTCTGAAATGTTTTTCTGGTATGGTTTAAAATCCCTGGGTTGCATTCACCAAGTACAATTTTATTAGCGTACAGCTATAAATACTGCCGCAAAGTTATTACTAAAAAGCTTTGGGTTTAACTAAAGTCTGTCTTAGCTAGGTTAATGCATGGGGAGGGTAAGCAAAAATATGAGAACTGTAAGGGGCAGAGCAGCAGAAGACAAAGGCATTTCTAGCCATCTAGAATAGGATGTTTCTTGAGAATACTGATCATTTAAATATTGGCAGTGGATATTTCCTCTTCAGCTGAAGTTTTAGATTTATTAAATCAAAAGGCCTGAACAATGCACTGGGATAGCTCTATAAAAATCTCTCTCTCTGCCTCTTTTTATGCATCTTAGTCTGAATTCCTTGTGGGTTCTGCAGATTAATCTTTCAAGGTGTATTTGATCTCATTCACGTGTGCACACTTAGATTCTAAATACAGAATAGGTGTAAAAAGGACGAATGCAGAATATATTTGCAGTGCTGTAGAGAGCTGGAAAATCTGTAGCAGTACTGCAACTTCCTAGTGCGTGCAGAGCAGCTTTATTTTCTATTTTAGATTAATTCAGCAACTTTGCTGATTTTTGGTTCGGGCTGGATTCTGTAACAGAAAAGCTAAAGGACACTGCCTCAGTCCTGCTTTTATAAGTGTCACTTTGAAAAATGCCTTTTTTGGTCGAGAGTTGAGTCATAAGCAGGCAGATTCTAAAATAACAGAAATTCAAGGTCTTTCTGGGCCACTTTCTTCCATCTGTTAAATTTACATTATGCTGCTTATATGCAATATTATGTGGCACAAAGTCAAAGGGGAATCTCCATTGGTAGGATGCTGAAGGAGGCAGCATTGCTACCCACTAAGCCACCTCCATCACTGATGTAAGGGGAAGTTGGGTGTGGGGTGGGCCAGGGGCAAAGGGGCAGGGTGGCATGGAGATCCACTACTCCTGATCCCCCACTGATGTACATTAATGTAATCCAGAGGTTGTCAAACTGGGGGTTGGGATCCCTCAGGGGGTCACGAGGTTATTACTTGGGGGGGGGGTCGTGAGCTGTTACCTCCACCCCAAACCCTGTTTTGCCTCCAGCATTTATAATAATGTTAAATATAAAAAAAAGTGTTTTTAATTTATAAGGGGTGGGTCATACTCAGAGGCTCGCTGTGTGAAAGGGATCACCAGCACAAAAATTTGAGAACCACTGATGTAATCCATCCAAGCACATTAATGAGGTAACAGAGAATCAGTTCTCAACCGGACCACTTGTGACACTCTATTTTGGAGATCACCTTTGTTCAAACATTCTGTAGGTCTACATTGCAATCAAAGGTGTGACTGTAGCTCGAATAACAGTGAAGCCAAGGCAGCAGAGGCTACCCAGGTTCCCAAGTGTGGCTCTCCAGCCTGTGCTACTAGTCATCCTTCTGCAGCTCCACTCCTATTGTTATTTGAGCTAGCTAGATAAAAGTTAGCTTGCATATGTCTGCATGTGCTGCAATCACACCTTTCACTGCAGTGTAGACACACCCATTGTCGCATTTGCTGAAAATGCTTCAATGATTTGAGAATACTGGGCCTAAGTTTCCTTTACACTGCTCTGGCTGAGAGTTACTTCCACTTTAAATCCCTTGGAAGCCTCTATTCTTCACAGCCACCACAGGGCTGCTTTGAAACCAAGGGGCATGGCTCCAGCTCATGATCCTGGTGATAGCCTGCCTAAGTTCCCACCCAACATGATGCAGATTTATTCTTTACAGTGCAATGTTGAAGGGATGGGGGGGGGGGGGAGAGACCACACAGCACTTGCAAAGGACTTTCCTAATCAACCAGTACCTTCGTCATAGATCACATATGCCTCTGGAGTTGGTGTCACATCCATATCCAGCCCTGAGAATGTATCTATTGAAGGAGGAAGAAAAGATAGCACAATGATTACATGATATTTGCCTCCTGCAATTACTCTCTGAACACATTTTAAAATAAAAGCTGAAAGCTATTTAATCTGTATAATAATGAGACAACAGCAGCAATGGTTCCTGACCCTTGATCCCTGGTCAGATCCCATGATAATAGGTGCACTATGAATATCTAGAGTAGATGAATGGGTGGCAGCACAAGGTAGCCAGGAGGCTGTTTCTTGCAGAGCTGCTGTACAAAATACCCAGTAGTGCATCCTCCAGGAATTCTGCCCTGGGGGGCCCACAGGATTCTTGGAGCAAAGGATGCTTTGCTTAGCATTCCTGTAACAGCCAGATCAGGATTTAACCCTTTCTTTGGTTTCATGGCAAGAACCCATGACATTTATAAGCAAGAATGGGTGAAGCAGCTCAGATAAAATAAGAACAACAGGGAACTTCTGCTCAAAATATTTTAGATGCAAGACAACTGGGATGTTTACCCCTGTGTGTAATAGACTTCCTTCCTCCCCTATAAGTCACTTCAGCACCTCTGTAGTTCATGGATTCTCTCCTGGATTGATTGCTATCTTGTGAGTTTGGGGCTTTCCTTGCAGTCAGAGAAATGCATTTTGCGGTGCCTGTGGCTCAGGTAAGCCACAGAGCACACAAGACCGAGACTAGCCATCCACAACAGTACTGAGAAAATAGGAGCATCCTGATGGATTCCATTAAAGGTAGGACCACGTTAGAGGCTATCAAAAAAGAAGAGCTGAGCTTCAGGAGGAAGATGTGCTTGGGATGTAGGACAGTACATGAATAAGAGCAGGAGGAAGACCTCAGAAGGTTTAGATACATATCTGAATTCTGGGGGGCTTGCATCAACCTTTTGAAGTCTTTCTCTCACTTCTGCTCTATAGGCGGTAGGACCCAATCCCGAGGTATCTGGATTCTAATAGGCAGGGCCACCAATTATAATGGCCCCAATGATTACCATATATGGTTACTGATCTCAGCTACATTTTCCATAACATTTTAACAGCTCAGGCACAAAATCTCTTTGATCATACTTTACCATGATGCTTGGTGACAATGAAAAAAGAAAATTATTTGCCTTTCCAAAGAAACCCAAAACCAAAAGACCTCATTCCAAGTAGAATTATGCAAGGCTGGTTATATATATATATATAGTTTTATATATATTCTTCACAGCCATTGAAGAATTTTATATATATATAGTTTTATATATATTCTTCACAGCCATTGAAGAATTTTATATATATTCTTCTATATAATATAGAATATATATATTATATATAATATAGTATAATATATATATAGTTTTATATATATTCTTCACAGCCATTGAAGAATTTTATATATATTCTTCTATTCTTCACAGCCACCACAGGGCTGCTTTGAAACCAAGGGGCATGGCTCCAGCTCATGATCCTGGTGATAGCCTGCCTAAGTTCCCACCCAACATGATGCAGATTTATTCTTTACAGTGCAATATATATATGCAGTAAACTATATATATATATATAAAACTATATATATATATATATATATAAAACTATAGGCAGCTATATTAAAGATATTGTGTATATATGTACACAAAACACATGCACAGAGGCACATACATATTTGCATATACACATACACATGAGCACACTCTATCTTTCATGTAATCTAGCTGCACACACCAGTATAAATTATAATAATGTATTCAACTATTTGACACATTTCATACTTTTAACATTATTCTGTACAAGATACTTTCTAAAGACAGGTAACCTTCCCACTGTAGCTCTTAATAAGATAGAAAATGTTAGTTATATTAAAGGTATTAAGATGTGTGTTGAACAATTTCAATTTCCAGTATTAAAGAATTAAAAATAAAATCTGAATCATATCAGCATGTCTCATTTATTTTTTATTAGAGAACAACAAACATATAAACCTTCATTTTCTAGTTCTTGTTATTACATTCAAACAAACAAACAAAAAAACCTCAAACACTAGCTTGTATAATACGGCAATAATTTTAGTGCCAGAACAAATTTTGAAAATACAGGAAATTGGCTAATTCTTGTCAGACTTTAACAGAGCAAAAGACTGACATTTTCTCATGGTAAACTTGTGCAGCTAACCAACAGGCAATCATACAAAGCAGTGAATGTCTACTGGACATCTGCCAAGCTAGCATATGACACAGTGCGTCTTTTGATGAAGTCAGTGAATTTTCCCCAACATAGGCAGCTGGTATTGATCACTAGTTATAATGTACACCCTCCTTTTTGAATACTGCCAGATAAATTATTGAGTATCAGATATACAAGAAGCTTTAAAAGTGTTAATGGGCAGATTTCACTCCTTAATTCTTCCCAGCTTAATTACCTCTTGTCAAGACAATAGTCTGATTATATAGAGAAATTGTGTTTTCTTTTGTGTTTCGTCAAGTTCTCCAGTTTACAGGGCTGTATTTCCTCAGCAGAGCTGTGGCACAGAAATGGCGGAGTTGTTGCAAAACAAACAAAATCCCCCCATAACTTTCTGTTTTGTGTGTTTTCATGTTCATGTTGACTGTAGTTCCTTAGTTAGCTCCTCCTACATTGGCTGTAGCTCCCTCAGCTCCCCAGTAGGGTTTACTTCGAGTTGCTACCTCGTGAGAACTACAAACTTCCTTGTCTTCACTAGAATTTTTCCACATTCACCACAAGTCAACCAACACACACAAAAAACGACTACCTTTTCTCTGAGGTTGCAGACTACCTTTTCTCATCCAGGGTTGAGTTGTCTGGGAAATATATGCTTGGGCTGCCAAACTCTTTTCTGTTAAATGTTGCTGAATCTAGTGAAATGTTGACAATAAATTGTGCTGGGACGAGCAAGTATTCTGCCAAATATTAACAGACTTTGCCAAAGAATTAGTATAACATGTGGTGGCATTTTTGGCACTTACAGCGCAAGTCTGTTGGGAAGCCAAGTACTAATGGTGACAAAATATCAGGCTCTGGAAGAATAATTGTTCTACTAAAGATCCAGACAGAGGAGATAGACAGTGAAAAAACTCCCTTTGGAAACATTCAGGACAGAGCAGCATCTAAAGTTTGGGGCATGTTGGTAGCCCTATATAGGAACTGGTTATCCTCCTTCAAACGTAACGTAGCAGTTAAATAGGCACCTTGGAGGAGCTTTCGTCTCAAGGATGTTCACCCAGACAGGGCAGGCTGTTTTATTGCATATGTCAAACGTTGGACTAGGCAGCCAAGCTGAGGTTACCAAAATGTTATGGAGAGAGAAGCAAACATTTATTCCCCGTAGAAATCCTCATAACTCTGAAGTGGGGATTAATATTTCTCAACCTATGTCATGTGTATGTTGCAGGATCCAGGAAATGTCCTGTCCTTTCACACTTCCAATCTGATGCATTGGCAGAGACGTTCTTGACATGCTGTACTTTTAAAGAGGAACAGCTGTTTTTTCTGCACCAGGCAATAAGGCTCTCTATAGATTTGGGTTGATCCATGGATGATATAATGCCTCTTTTGCAAAGAACGAAACGTGGGCCAGAGCTTCTGGCAAACTGGACACTGGAAAGGAAAGAAATATTAGTATTTAAAAGGTTCTTTAAACGTCAAAGAAAAATCAGCCAATGCCTTTATTAAAAATAATCCTGTAAAATATTTTTAGGGCCAGATTTTGAAAGCCTTGATGAGATTCAAGGCACATTTACTCCATGAACAGTCCCACTGAAGTCAATGTGTCTGCTTGTGGAATAAGATACTGCCTTATATAAAGGGGATTAGAATTTGGCCATCAGCTATTTTCATGGAGATATTATTATGTGTCTTCAAGATATGGTCAATGATATGGTCAAAATGGATCAAAAAAAGCTGCCCTGTTATTTTTAAAGAGGTCCCTATATCGGAGATTCACACTAGAGGGGAAGAACAGGTCAGTGGTTAGAGCACTAATCTAGCACTTGGAAGACCTAAGTCACTACTGTGACACAGACGTCTTGTGTGACCTTGGGTAAGTTCCTTAGCTTCTCTGTGCCTCAGTTCCTCATCTTTACAACAGGGATAATTCCTACCTCACCTGGCTGATATGAGGATAAGCATATTAAAAGACTGTAAGACGCTGAGCTGCTCTGGTACTGGGGACTGTATAAACATAGACAGACACTATAAAACTCCCAGGCTGCCTAAGAAATTAGACTCATCTTGAATTTGCCAAAGGTGGAGAATAAGGAAAATAGACAAACGTAACAGGGAAGATATAAAGGATTTCCATATTAAACTCAGAACTATAGGGGGAAAAAACACACCAAAAAGAGTGTCAATGGCTCTCACTTGATTTTTGGGTCTCTTCCAAAATCATCTGCTGCCATAATGAAAGTGATTTAAGCCCAGGAAAAATCTTAACAAAAGTAAACTGGATCACAAAAAGGGAACTAAAAGATAATGAAAAAAGTGCCAAAAAGGGAGTTGGCCTCAGTTAGCAGTAATAATACTAAAAACAATAGAGATAATATCTGTCTCCGCCTCAGTCCCTTGTAAAGAACAGCTGTAAAAAAATAATTACAGTCAAAAATAGTTACCAATACTGGAAAACAAAGCATTTCGATGACAGCATGAAGCAAGTGTGGGCAAACTACAGCCTGCGGGCCGCATTCGGCCTGCCAGCCGTTTTAATCCAGCCCTCAAGCTCCCACTGGAAACAAATGGCCACGCAAAAATTCTTTTATAAAAATAGCGAACAGAAAAGAAAGATGGAGAGGGAATTCTTGATGCTACGGGTGAAGTATAGTGGTTTTCTCAGCATGAATTTGGTCTGGCTGCACTACTCACCAGTGATAAAGCCACAAAAGGGTTACGCTGGTCATCCCAAATGAATGCCAATAACAAATACCACATGATGGTCATGTACTTAGTATGTCACACATATGTTTTAGGCCCTATCAACAGGATTCCTTACAGGCACAGAGCCCTGCACTAATGCATCTGTTTGCAGGGTTGGAGCCTGAGAGAGTTTCTGAACGTTTTACTGGTATTATACACTATATCGTAAACTTCCACCTGTGTTTGCATTATCAAGAGTCAAATTGCACAGACAAGAAGGGGTCCTAACTAATAAGAGTTTAGAAACCTCTAAAATGATCCCAAATAGCTTTTCCATATATTATAATGTCACGATTTTAAAGGTTTCATCTGATGACAGAGAAGAAGGATGTCCCAGTGGGCAGGGTGCTGGCCTGGTGCTTGGGAGATACACATTCATTTTTCTGCTCTGCCACGGACTTTCTATGTGACCTTGGGCAAGCCTCTTAGGCTATGTCTACACTGTCTACATCTAGATGACTGGCACTTGGATAGCCTAGCCCAGATATGAGCATCCTCTCATCAAAGCCCTACCGGTTACTGTCCTCCGGATTCTTTCCTAGTCAACTGTGCAGAATTATCTGCCCTGGAGGAAAGGGGGAATTGTGGGAAGGGCACTGGAAGACTATCAGCACTTGAGTGATTTTGCCTGCTTCTTCACTGCAAAGTGGGTGGATTCCAGTCTGAGTTAAAGCAGATCTTGGACTCTTACCTATACCCAGACAGCCTGGGTTTAAATCACCTCCAAACCCAGGTCAGAGACTTTTGTGCATGGATGGTAGATGGATTAAGGCTAAAACACAGGTAACTGTGCAGGGTAGACATAGCCTAAGTCTCTCTACTGGAAAGCTGCAAATCTCACATTGCCAATGTTATAAAGGTCCTGTTTCTGACCCTTATGGTCCGTGAGATATCAAACCTCAAATCTGTCACTGGTCCCAGATTGAACCCTGTCCATCCTGGGTCTCAGGCAGTGTAATAAGGAGAATTCTTTTTGTTCAGTCTTGATTTAAAATAAACAGCCAGTGATTTTTAGAAGCTGCTAACAGTTTGGGATGTTAGAATGGGTGGCAGGGAGATGGACTGCTAGGCAGAGAGCAGGCGAGGAAGTCAAAGGTGCAAATCACATAGGTGCAGTAAATAAAAATAAATGCAAGACTTAAGGACACCCACAGCAAAGTCCTACTTGTGTTACTGTTATATTATAGTTAATATTTCTTTGGCTCTGTGTCTTTCTCTATATATACATAGTCAAAAGTAGTTACACAAGATTACCTTCTAACTAATGAATACTAAGAATATAAACAATAACAATTCTGCCTTTACAAGGCAATAAAATCTCGCAGACAGATTACTCACCCAGTACAGCTGATTGAGGAATCTCCAATCTTCTGCTCAGGGCAGTTTTTGTAGAAGACGTTTGTGTCTATCTCTCAGCTCATCGTCAGCTGCCCATGTCTCTTCTTTCCATCTCTTCTGTGCTTTCTAAACTGATAGTGCAGCTCCCCAGATACCATTTACATTGTCTGTTTCTAAATCCAGTTACAGACTTCTATAAATGGGGTGCTGTAGAACAATTTGGTAGGTGCATTCAGGTCCAGTTTTTAAATATAAGGAGCTGTTTTCTGATGCTGCCTTCAAATGATGAGTGGGTTGAATTTAGACCCGGCGTTCGCAAGCTCAACAAAATTGACTTCGGTGAATTTGTTCTTGCTTACTTCAGATCTAAATTTGGCAATGTCATTAGTTTGTATTGCTGCAACAGAGATACAATGACAAGCAAGGTCATTGCTTTATATTTAATGTGGGGAAAGAAAGTTCTGTATGGCCCTCTACTTTATTCACTTAGAGCCAGGCCGATCTTTCCCCAGCTCCTAGGAGTGATGTGCTATTTTTCTTGCTTGACAATCTATATGTGCTCCTTGTGTGTCTTCCAGTTATATCTTCCTACTTTACTGACAAAAACAAAATTTTACTATGGTTAGAACACTGAGGAGGCCACAGAGCTATAACGAGTGAGACAGTTTCGATCTCTGTTTACAATCCACTCATACTCAAAAAAATGACAAAAGAGAGCAAGCGAGAACTAACAGCTAGGAGAGGTAGTGTTGATTAGTGGATAGAGCACTAGACTGGGACCCAAAAGACCTGGGTTCTGTTTCTGGTTCTGCCACTGACCTGCTGGGTGATCTTGAGGAAATCATGTCAGCTCTCTGAGCCTTGATTTCCCCATCTGTAAAATGGTGATATTTATACCGATCTCCTTTGTAAAGCACTTTGAAACCTATGGCTGTAAAGCACTATATAAGAGCTAGGCATAATCATCAGAGATGGGCCAAGCTCCCAAACTCCACTCAGAGCTAGAAAAAAGTTGAGTCCAGATTTGCACTTTGCAGCTAAGATCCATCTTTGCTATTTACAGATGGACCCAGCAGCCTGCAATTGGTAAAGCAATGTGACCCAGTGACAGAAGTCAATGGAGTCACACTGATTCGCACCAGCTGGGAATCTGGCCCGCAGATTTTATAGTCTAGACTCCATAAAGCACTTGCTTCCCATGGACAGATGACGGTAATTGATAGATATACAAAATTAATGTGTAGTGTGGAAACGGTAAGCAACCCCAATATCTGTTGGCACAGTGCAATGTTCATCGCAAATATCTGCATCCTTCCACCATAGCACTGAGAGACATGATTGAAGAGTTAGACTAGCTAATCATGTTAAAGAGGGAATTTATACAAATTATGTATAATCAACTGAAGAGGGGTCATCTACAGAACAGTTGCAACTCAGGTGATAGTGCATGTCATTGGGCAAATAGTCTAGGGAAACCTAGGGTAGGTCCATACTTACCCGCCGGGTCGACGCGGAGAGTTCAACTTCTCGGAGTTCGAACTATCGCGTCTAATCTAGACGCGATAGTTCGAACTCCAAACGCGCTCCCGTCAACTCCGGAACTTCACCACCGCAAACGGCGGTGACGGAGTCGACGGGGGAGCCGCGGAGTTCGATCCCGCGGCGTCTGGACAGGTAGGAAATTCGAACTAAGGTAGTTCGACTTCAGCTACGCTATTCGCGTAGCTGAAGTCGTGTACCTTAGTTCGATCCCTCCCTGCCCCCCCGTAGACCAGGCCCTAGATAATAGGTTCATCTGGATTAAAGTGTTGAAGATTATAGTAGGAACAGTGAGGATATAAAAAGGCCACCTATTTGCTCAATAGTTCTGCCCCCATTGTGGCTTTCAAGCACATCTGCCCACTTTAGTGAGAAAAACAAGTTTTTATTCCTACTGGCAGGACAATGCAGAGGCAATACAGTTACAGAAAGCCAGATGGTTTATATTCTGCTCCATGCACCAGCAACAAAACTGTCAGCTAAGTTCTAAAGACTCAGTGCTACTTCTACTGAGGTCAATGGCATTCTGTGTCATTTACTTGAGTGGAAGATGAAGCAGGCCATAAACACAGAACATTAGTTAATAGCTGCTTATGATGAGGCTAGGAGCAGAAAGAACCCAGACCGACTTTCGTATCCCAAGTTGAGGCCCCAACCAATTCAGCAGAGAAATGTCACATGTGCCTAACTTTTAGCACATAAGGAATTCCATTGAAAATCAAAGTTCTCACATGCCTAAGGCTAGTCATGAGCGTAGGTACTTCACTGAATTGGGGCCTGAGCTTGCAGGGTTGGCCATTAGCTTGTAAACTGAGCACGTGATATGGAAATGACAGAGAGAGAATAAAATTACAGCCCTGCAATCCCTTTTCTAGTGAGGACAGTACTTTAAAGCTCAGAGCACTACTCTTTCAGCCTTTAAAGATGCAGCTGTTTGTTCAGAAGCCAAAAACCTAAGATGTTGGTCAGAAGAGTGACCGTTTAGTTACTTTAACTTATACAGTGCCGCACAGCAATCTGGAAAGGGGGCAGCTACATGGAACTAAATCAAGGCTGTGAGTCAAAGCCCAAGGAAGTCAATGGGATCAGGCCCCAGTAGCTAGCTGATAACAAGTATTCATTTTTATGAGAGTCTCAATAATGATTTGTGATGTGACAAGCCTTGGAGAGTCTTTACAAGTATGTGCTGTTTCAGATCACAGTGAAATACTGAAACATTCCTCTTGCCTTTGTCAGATGGCAAACACCTCAAGTTTTCTTTTCCACAATCACCTGTCATTGGCAAGCTCGGAAGATCACTTTTAAAAAACAAAGTTTTTGTTTTATATTTTTGTAACTGTGCTGTACAGCCACATATAGTGTGACTCAGGGACAGGGAGTAACAAAGATGCCAGCTGGCAGAGGGCACAAGGGTTACATAGGGTTTTACAGGGACCCCTTGGGTCATATTTATCCATCACAGTTCATCAAAGGATGGCATGTGTTATCTCTACCAAGAGCCAGTAGCCCACTGGTCATCACAGTCATTGGAAAATGTATGTATGGACAATATTTAAGGAGTTATGTGTCTATAACTAAAATTATGTTCTTAAGGTCTTGGTGTTAAGGCAGGTCACCAGAAGGTGACATATCTCAGAAATGTTCCTTTCAGGCAGCAGATAGCAGACACCTATCTCCCTGTCTGGTCATACGTGTTCTGTGTACTGTATGCTTCAGAATGTAGGTCTATTTGCATACTTAGCCAGGGGCTAAATAATAGATGGCAAAATCTACAAGAGAGGAAATTTACAAGATGAAACTAACAGCAGGGGCAGGGGGCATTATGTTTATGAACAACAAATAAAGAATTGTTCTGACATATCTTGGGGTGCAAGGAAACACAAAATCCTTTGCATAGGAGGAAATCTAACAGCATGTGTCTCTCATGAAAGGAGGGCCAAAGCTAAGCCTGGCTGTAAAACACTGCAAGGATCTGGGTGAGCAATACTCTGCAAAGCAGGAGAGTATCTTGTGAATTACGGCTAGCCTGTAAAATACATATAAAATAAAATCATAACATGCAATCATTTGTTTCCAGTAATTCTACTTGCTACAACTTAAATCTCTGTCCTATGCCAAATAAATGTATATTTGATTTCACTATAAACATCTCAGTGCTGTGTGTTAAGCTGACTGATGATCTGGGGTAGAACTGGTAAGGTGCCCTCAACTGGTAAGCTTTGGAAGCAGCAAATCTGTGAACACGATGAGTGTCCAGCAGACCAGGGGCTGGACACTCCAGGGAGACTCTTGGAGGGCTCAAGAGTTGGAGTGTGCTTGTTGCTAAGCTGTAGAGAGACAGCAGGGTCTGTGATGCCTTGAAGGAAGTGTGTGTGTTGCCCATGGCTGGAGGAGTTGGGGAGATGATCCATGGCAGGCACACACAGGACTTTGTCACACTATGGGCAGGTGGTAGCAAGGTGTCTCACAATCTTGGTTACCCCAGGAAACATCATACCTACTATTTGTGCTTATATTATCATTACCTTCTGCACTGCATTCAGGCAGGCCATCAAGCCCTATTACCAACATGCCCTCCTCATCATACTTAGCATCAGTGCCTGGGGGACATGTAGGTAGTGGTTTCTCTGTCGGAAGCTCAGTAGTCGTTGGTTCAGGAGTGGTGGTTGTGATGGTAGTTGTGGTTGTTGTGGGAATTGTGGTCGTAGTTGTTGAAGAAGTTGTTGTCTTTTTAATCATTTCAAGACCAATCAGTGGTTTCCCTCCAAGGCTTACTACTGGTTTATCTTGTGCACTTGCTAGAGGTTTACTAAATCGCCCATGTCCAAACAAAGGTAATCCATCAGGACTCACTACTGGAGCACCACCAGCATCTACAAGAGAAGAACAAAACAAAAATATCTAATTGCAGATTCTCTGTGTTTTTAAATCATGGTATTTAGCATCAGCAGATTTCCATTTAGGAACCCAAAAGTCCCATACCTAAGGAAATAGAGAAATGATTCAGGAGGACCTCATACAAACCACAGTGTCATCTATTTTTATTAGCTGTTCTCTGAAGAGCTGGATTCCCAAGAGTGTATCAGAACTAGTGAAGGGAGGTAGAAAATCCTGACTTAAAATAGGTAAACCCTGCTGGCTGGAATGCTGAGGATACAGCCCTTTCCGTGACTGATTCAGCAGCACATAACAGCACACAGAAGGGGTTTCATATATCTATTTAACTCATGTGCAAAGATTACACCTACTTTTCATCTCACATAGGTAGGTGAAAACATATATGGACAATTGTAAAAGGATTCATACTCTGATCCCTAATGTTATACACCAGATGCAAGGTTAAAAAAAAAAAGGATACTCTGATAGGATGCTGCAATGAGAGAGAAAAGGCCTGTCTGCAGTTATGGATACAACAGATGTTCTCTGTAACTGTGTTTCATCTGTGTGTACTACACATGAGTCCATGGGACTTATTTAGATGGATTCATATGTAATCACCAGTGATTTCACATATATCCCACAGTTATTTTTTATTATTTCCTATTAGTTTTAAAAAGAAAGCCACAAACTATGCTGTGGATAAATTGAGGGGAAATAGTTATTTATATCTATGTACATAAACAGCAAGATATCCACATATACCATTCATTGTACTGGCTCATTCACACAGTCCACATAGACGTGACTGAACTGACTTCATGCACATTTGGACTGCATAGGAAAGCAGGATTAGTTTCTAAGGGCCAGATCCTCAAAGGTTGCTTTCAATGGGAGTTAGGTCCTAAATACCTTTAAGAATCTGGGCCTAAGTGCATATGGGCCTGATTCCATGAGATGTTAAATGCTTCCTGGTGGTGCCAGATGCCCTCAACTTCTAATTACTTCATGGTCATTGAGGATCCAGAAGCATTCAGCGTCTCAAAGAACTGGACTCCATGTAAGAAGTATGCCTTGTCTTTCTGTAAATACATGTGTTGGTACAGATGCTGTGGATACCCCCTTCAAAGATCTGGGTACTTCCACACATGTCACCTCATGAGGAGGGCATGTTTTTTTTCTACTCACCCTCCTGATTTCCCTAAGGAGATGCCATGTCCCTCTATCTGTTCTGATTGCCATTTCCAGCAATACCACCTGCTCAGATGCCATATTAACAGAAATGACATTTCAGCATGGAGGATCTGTGAGTAAAAGGGGAGAATACCTGCTGACACACAGATTTGGATCCAGCCTCTCATTTCAAACTATAATCCAAAAGCAAATCCAAATCCAAGATAGGATCCTACTGATAAGATTTTCTTCCCCCCGATTTCTAACAACAAACCATACCATGGAATCCTTCTCAAGTGTGAAAATCAACCATGTGAGCAAACTGGAGAGTAGAGGAGGGAGAATACTGCAGAATAGTATTCAAAGTGATTCATGCAGATTCCAAGTAGCTTGCTTAGTTTGAAGATATATAGCCATATGCTAGAGATTTACTGATGAAAAGTGCAAGATGAGGGTTACGTATTATTATTAGATTTTGCTGCTCCATGAACATTTGAGCAACGGAGTTTCTGGTCACCTGAACATTTTGGGAAAGTTGTTCACCAAGGATGATAGCCACCCCTGTACAGAGAGGTCAGCACAATACATTGCATTACTTAAGGCCTCCTTGTGAACTTCACTCCATGTGAACCCCAGTATTCATATTCATATACTGGAAGGCTCACCCTTCATGTAGAAAGTCCTCACATCCGTCATAATACAATGTGACTTAAAGGACCAATCACTCATCACGAATATCAAATAGTAAACAACCAAGAGCCAAAGACATAGACAAAGCAACGCATGGGATGGAATATACACCTCTACCCCGATATAACGCTGTCCTCGGGAGCCAAAAAATCTTACTGTGTTATAGGTGAAACCGCGTTATATCGAACTTGCTTTGATCTGCCGGAGCGTGCAGCCCTGCCCCCCCGGAGCGCTGCTTTACTGCATTATATCGGAATTCGTGTTATATCGGATCGTGTTATATTGGGGTAGAGGTGTATTTGCAAAAAGTCTTCATCAAACAGTTAGGAATAATAACTACATTAGCTAAAATCAAAATCTATTCATGGATAATTCCCAAACAAATAGGGCTAAACTCCCTGGATAAACTGTTCACTACAAATAGTTTGTCCAGATCTACTGAAGAGAACTACAAAAACTGAAGAGACCCACATTTTTACAGAGCTTCTAGTTCTGAGCAAAAGTTAAAACAATATTTTTAAAAATTACACAAAAATGACAAGTTGAAGCCTTTTAAGGAAACACCCTTAAAATAGTGAACATCCCAGTGAACAGGTTTTTGGTTTTAAAAAGAACCACTACGGCCACAGGGGAGTATATTTGAGGAGTCTGAACTGTGGAACTCATTGCCACATGAAGTTGTTGAGACCAAACATCTTAATAAGATGCAAAAAAGGATTGGACATTTGTATGTATAACAAGAACATCCAGAGTTGTCATAGTTAATGGGATCAAAAATTAAATATATTAAACCTTGTGTTTCAGGGTTTAAACTGATCTCCAACTATTAGAGATCAGGATGAGAGCTAATTGGGGGTGGAGCAGATTATCCCACATTTATCTTTGAAGTGTCTGGTGCTGATTGCTGTCAAAGACAGGATACTGGACTAGATGCACCTTTGGGTCTTATCCAATATTGCAAACCTCTACATTTCTTTGTTTTATTCTCAACTCTGTTCAAAGGGGATGCTGTCATGACTGATGTATTTTTAAGAATCCACCCATTATTACTGGCAGAAAGCTGGGATTTTTCTTCCCCCAGTAAATCTCAGCCACAGGAAGACTAAGTGTCCCTTTAGCAAATGACCTACCACTTTAAAATAGCCACTTCATGGAAAAAGTCAGCAGTCATTTCAAATTTCCATCTCGGAGTTAGTTTTGTGGCTAGATCATAAGCTGATGCATTTCATGGGCCAAATTTTGTCTGGCAACGTGAAGCCAGAGAGCTAAATCCTCTGCTGCTGTGGCTGGCAACCAATCAGGGAAGCAGAAGGGATGGGTTTAGGGTGATTGGATGTCCCGATATTTGGGGCTTTTTCTTATATAGGCTCCTATTACCCCCCACCCCCTTCCCGATTTTTCACACTTGCTGTCTGGTCACCCTAGATGGGTTGTCAAGTAGTGAGTCATGGCTCTCTGATTCTCTGCCTCAGGCCCAGGAGCAGAGATGCAGATTCCACTCATTTTGTATCCAATTTTGCCTCCTCCAGGATGTCACAGAACCCCATTCTGTTGCACATTTACAGGTGCAATTACAAAGAGATAAAGGGGGATGTGGCCACAGGGAAAGCAGCCTTGGTTTGCTGTACAGTCATGAGTGACAGTCGCCAACGAGCAATTGTTCATATACCAAACCACCCATGCAAATTATCCCTGTTCCCAGCAGGAACAGCTGTGCGGGAGGTTGCTCTCCGGCTGAATAGAGGAGCAGGTTAACACTGTTTGTACAGTATATTTCATACCCATCCCTATTTATAGATTGACAAGGATATAATTGTAAGCTCTTCAGGGCAAGGACTGCACCTACCTTTGTGTTTGTCCAGCATCTGTTAAAACAGGGCCCTAACCCTGGTCAAAGTCCCTGGGAATGATTATAATATAAATATTAAGGACCTCATTGAATCTTTGTTCAATGCCCTGTATAAGGAAGGAGTGGTGTGTAGCTGAGCTCCTCCTGGAAGAGTCTGGACTAGGAATTATCATCTTCCTTGCTTGCTCCATGTAGGAATTAACTTAATGCAGCCCTTTTCTGGGCTCAGGTTACTACCTCTCATACTGGCTCACCTCTGATCAGGTTGAGAGTCAAACTCTCCCTGCCCACCTACTTGGGGGAGGAAGACACCACTGGGTGTAATACCACGGCCATGCAGGATGTATCCCTTCACACTCATGCAGTGAAGAGGATATTCCCCTTATTGCCTTGTGCTGCCATATTAAACTGGGCTACAATCCATCCCTAAATAAAATCAATATGCCACTTCTGCCATATTTGCTAGAATTTTGCACCATGGATATGAAAACTATCTTTTCTTTAGGAAGAAAGTCTGTCCTTACCAACAATAGTGCGTCCATCTCCTCCTAGTTTCACTCGGAGGGGGTTTCCTTGGGAATCTTGGAGGTATCTTCCTTCAGCATTCAACACTACCCCTCGGTCGAGATCTACAATCTAAAAAGCAGCGATAGAAATACTGAAACTCACCTGACATAAAAGAATGTAAATTTAAATTATAACATATTAGTAACAGCAGGAAAGAGAGAAGTTTGGAGTTACATTTTCAGAAGTGCCTGAATCACTTAGGGAGAGATTTTCAAAAGAACAAATGGCAGTTAAGTCCCTAACTATTAATTGTGCCTTTGAAAATCACCTCGTTAGGAGCCAAAGTCCATAGGACTTCAAAATTACTTAAGGACTTTTGAAAATGGTATTTAGGCTTGTAATTGACTTAGGCCCAAGTTTATAAAGGTATTTAGGTGTTGCTTAGCTCAGCATTGTAATGCCTAAATAATTTAGGAGCCTAAATCGCATTTTCAAAGAGACTTTAGGCCCTTTGAAGCCAAAAACCCATTGACAATCAATGGTAGTTAGGCTCCTAGGTGCCTAAATCACCTTTGGAAACAAGTGTTAGGCTTCTAAATCAGTTAGACATTGAAACGCTGAGTGCAGCAATGCCCTAAAGACCTTTAAAAACCCAGGCTGTAGGCACTTTTGAAAATTTTACTCATCCTTTAATTTTGTTTCCAAAAATGATTTCATATGTTTACAAAAGGAAACCAAAAGGTTTAGATGTGACAAGCCAGACATTATGGAAGACAGGTGCTAAGTGTCAGATCAAAATAGTTTAAATTTTTTAAATGCCCGTGTGCATGTTTTTCACACTATCTTGAAAACATCTTCCTCAACAGGCATTTGAATATGTTCATCTAATACACACTAAGAACCCTAAAATGCCATATGATATTTATCTATTCTATGCTGTTATTCAGGCTGCAGGGTACCTTACTCTGTGAGTACCCCCATTGATTGCAATCGGACTATTTGAGGAGTGAGGCACAAATCAGTGTGCGCCAGAAATAAAAATTCCTTCCATACATAGGCTGGTTATCAACATGGTAGGTGAGATTTGCCCTGACCGGCAGATTTTAGAAGGCATTTAGGCACCTAAAGATGACTAACAGTATATTGGGAACTATGAGGAAAGGGATCGAAAGCAAGACAGAAAATATTATAATGTCCACCCTTTCAATACTGTGTCCAGTTCTGGTTGCCCCCATCTCAAAAAGGATATAGAGGAACTGGAAATGGTTCAGAGAAGGGCAACAAAGATGTCAAGGCTATGGAATGGCTTCCATATGAGGAGAGACTAAAGGGTTAGGGCTATTCAGCTTGGGAAAGAGATGACTGGGAGGTGGGAAGGGAAGGGGAATATAATAGAGGTTATAAAATCATGAATGGTGTGGAAGTAGTGACTAGAGAAGTGTTATTTACCTTTTCACACAGTACAAAAACCAGGGGCCACCTGATGAAATTAATAGGCAGCATGCTTAATACAAATAAGTACTTTTTCGTAAAATACGTAACTAACCGGTGGAGCTTATTTTCATGGGATGGTGTGAAGACCAAAACTAGAACTGGGTTCAAAAAAGAACTGGATAAGTTCCTGGAGGATAGGTCCATCAATTATCAGAGGGGTAGCCGTGTTAGTCTGGATCTGTAAAAAGCGACAGAGAGTCCTGTGACACCTTATAGACGAACAGAAGTATTGGAGCATGCTATAGGGTGCTACAGGACTCTGTCACTTTTTACAGGTCCATCAACGGCTATTGGCCAAGATGGTATGGAAGGCAACCCCAAGCTTGGGGCGATCCTAAACCTCCTACTACCGGAAGCTGGGAATGGAAGACGGGATGGATCACTCGATAATTGCTCTGTACTGCACACTCCTCTTGAAGCTCTAGTTCAGGCCACTGTCGGAGACAGAATACTGAGCAAGATGGACCATGGTCTGACCCAGTATGGCAGCTCTTATGTTCTTACATTGAAAGAAACACCTAGTGGAATTTTCAAAAATGCCTAGGCACTTAACTCCCATTGAAATCAATGGAAATTAAACACCTAAGTGCTTCTTAAAAAGCTACAAGATGTCTATCTGTATGTGCCTAAACACCTTTAAAAATCTGGTGCTGAGGGCTTGTCTGCGTAGGGATGCTATTCCACAATAAGATAGGGTTTGAGTTTAAAGCACTATAGCAGCTATTCTGGAGTAACTGCCTGTGTGGATACTCTTATTCTGGAATAAGAATGTCCATATAGGCAGCTATAATGGAATAGCTGTTATGGAACAGTTATTTCAGAATAGCTGTGCTGGTCAATTTCCCCATGTAAAGAAGAGCTAAGTTTGACATAACTGAAAAGCACTTAATTGAAGTCAGTGGGGTTTATGCTGCTAAACTACGTAAGTGCTTTTGAAAATCCAACTCCTTAAGCCCTAAATCAGCTATTTAAATCACACTACAATAAATACATTTTTTTTTCATAGAGTCATCCATTTTAAGGCCAGAAGGGACCCTCAGTCTGATCTCATTTTATATTCTTTTTGGTGAAGAGCGCCATCCCTTTTTAAAAAAAAATAAGTCAAAGCATCTTGAATTTGCAAAGAAGGTCACCCTACCCACTTTGTTCCTTGAGGACCATTGATTATTCTTTGTCCACTTTGTTTTCCATTATTACCAGGTAGTATTTTCCCATTTATATTTGTTTTTGTTGTAAGATTGGGCCTACCATTACTACCTGAAATAAAGAAAACAATATATTCAGTATTCTTAACAAGCATGTGCACAGAACCAAACCACACTTTACAACATGAACAAATACAATGGTCATTACAAACTGTGCTTAATTATTTACACATAAAGGGATATGTCCAGTACATAATCAATCATCATCATCACGTTCCTATTATGCCTCTGGCGATTACGGCAGTGACGAAGCTCCTCCACTCCTGTCTGTTTCTGGCAAGTCTTTCAATGTTTCCCCAGCTGTGCCCCAGGTTTTTCAGCTCGGCTTCCACAGCTCTTTGCCATGTTATTTTCGGTCAGCCTCGTTTTCACTTGCCTTCAGGTGTCCATCTTATTGCTATGCTGGTGATTGAATCAATTTATGTACCAATTCCAGTAAATAAAGCTGGGTTTAAAATAAACTAAATATAAAGGGTTTGATTCACCACTACACTCTGGCTACTGTGCGTTGCTCTGTTGATGCAAAGAAGATGTAAACCTGGCCTAATTGGCTGCTTAAACTGGATTTATGGCTGCTTTGTGTCACTGAAATGGTACAAAGCAGCCATAACATATCAATAAACCAGGCCCAGAGCCGATTAAAACTAAGAAATTCAAAATTAAAGCTGAAACTCAAACCATTATAACAATTACAGACATTTATAAGGCACCCATCACCATAGTGCTTGCATGCCTTTTCCATAATTTACAGTATCATGTAAAACAAAGAGCAGAAAAGCCTTAGATTAACAGATAAACAGATGTTTTGCAGCATGTGCTAGTATACCACTTCGGATGAAGATTGGAGAAGATTGAAAGAGAAGGAAATTCACATTCACGAAACAAAATGCAAAAAAACTAAAGTAGTCTATTAATATACCAGGATTCTTTGTTGCTTTTACATAATTTACAGTAGATCAAGAAATTACATAGCACCCAAATTAGAGAGCATATATCCTGAGTGAGACTACAGCACCCAGACCAATTTACCTGAAATGTTCAGAAGAAAGGGATTACCAGCCATGGAACTATCTGCTGAAGGATTCCAGTATCTATTGTTAGGGGATCTCATTTTGCATCACACTGTAAGAAAGGTCTAGCTTGGCTCTTGATGATTTTCTGGTGGGAGCAAATTCAAAAACCCTGAGAACACCTTGGCACCACACTTGCAATTTCTACCCTATGGACTGATAGCTAAAGCATTCCTGCCAAAAGCAAATGCTGTAATGGGGAAAGTGTCTCTGAAATAAATGGCAGCCGCATGCATGCAAACAGGAGCAGAATTTGGCCTTTTGTGAAGGCCCTGCTAAAGAAAGGACCAAATATGTTGCAATATGTCAGCTCAGTGGGTTTCACATTAAGAATGTACAGTATTTTCATTCTGGAGTTTTTAGCCTTCAGCTGGTTCAGACTAGAAAATTAGGGGTTTGTTTTAGATATACATAGTAGACCCAGTCTTGCTCCCATGGAAGTTAATGGGAGGTTTGCTATTGACTCAAGAAGCCTGGATCAAAACTTTAGTTTTCATATAAGTATAAGAAGTGGAAAGAACAAAGAACAACATACATAGTGTCTGGGCCTGATTCTCCTCTCAGTTATATCATAGTATATCAGGAGACAATCCACTGGAGAGTGACTTTTGATGTACAATCTGGCCCGTTATTTTTAAAAGTAGGCATTTACATTTCTGTTGGGATGCACTATTGGAGCACTTTCATATCTGTGCAGCTGAAAACAGCATTCCACACTGATTTGTTCAGAAGAGGACAAGCACTTGTTTTCTTTCTAACGTTTGGCCTGTCTGCTCTGATCCCTGTTGGATTTTAAACAAAACAGATGCAGAATTTCCAAATAGCTCTTTAGTCACTAAAAACATTCTTGAACTTCATAAGCATTTTTTAAAACTCCATCACCATGTGGAATCATTTTTTTTAATCCAACCCTATACTGACCTTTTGCAAAGAACCCAAAAGGGGGGCGGGGGTGGAAATGCCTCTATAACAGTTCTCCTCACCTCTAGAAGAAAACACTGAAAGAACAAACCTCATCTCACACAGCTTTGTATAATATAATTTAGCTCAGAGCTAGAACAGCATTAGCTTCATCTACAGGCACTCAACCATGGGATGGAGAGCAATTTTAGAATCGTGCCCCCACCAAACATATGTGATGCTCAGTCAGCGTACACTCCCTTTGCTGGTAGCTTTGTGTTCTGTTCTTGCTGAGGAGGTGGTATTCCAGCTCCACACAGACAGAAGTAACTGGCAGATCTAAAAATCTGAAGAGCTTGATTTTTAGATCACCCACAGGTACCATTTCAGTCTACTGGAGTTGTGGGTGCCCAGCACCTCTGAAAAATCAGACTCTAAACTTAATCTCTCATCCAGGATTGTCCTGGAGTCTCCAGGAATTAAAGATTAATCTTTAATTAAAGATTATGTCATGTGATGAAACCTCCGGGAATACATCCAACCAAAATTGGCAACCCTAGCATTGCCCAGTTTCCATACATAGTTCCTGACTCTGTCATCTGATCCCCTTGAGAAGACCCTGAGCCTCACCGATTTTGCAGGACACCCCAGAGGCATATGCATCAGGTAAGATTGTAGGATCAATCTTCTGACTGTGATCTCTTCCCATATCACCCTCTGTGTTTGTACCGTGCTCAGGACAATGGGGACCCAATTCTGTTGGGGCTTTCTGGATACTACCAAAATATGAATAATACTGTACACTGAATTATATACTTTAACTTGTATCCTGATGAAACAATGTAGCTTTCATCGAACAACTGATAAGTGGGGAGGAACATTCAAGACAGTAAAATTAATAAAGTAATTTAAAACATATTACCTTGTCTATATGGAGGTCTGACAAATTGCCGTTGAGAAAGGTTTCGTTGCCTTTGTAGTCGTTGATGGGGCACGAGAGGGGATGAAGATGAAGTAAGAGTTGGAGAAGCAGAGCGTGTGGGATACAGCTGAGAAGGCACAGATAAGGATGCAGAGGAGCGTGGCCAGGCCAATCTTGGCTTAGAAGATGTATGTGGTTTGTTAGGGGTCTGAGAAATTCTTGAGACTACAGAAGACGATGACCTGCCTTGTGAGGCAGGAAGAGATTGTTTTAAAGTGGGAGGCTCTTCCTCCTCTTTTTCTTCTGCAGAGTTTACTTTGTGTATTAGACGAGAGCCCATGGGTTTCTTTTTATCCCTGGCACCATTGCCATTCATATTTGTATTGCCTCTAGAATTGGAGGAAGATGACCATTTTGCAGCTGAAGATAATGTGGGTTTCTCCTCCACTTCTCCCTCCTCCTCCTCATCATCTTTTGAACCAGACTGGCGAGATTTAGATATAGAGGAGAAAGGAGCTTTTGGAGAAGGTTCCACTTTTGATGGTGGCGACTGGAATGGTCCATATTTCTTCTCACTTTTGAATGCTATTCTAGTAGGGACTCTGGAACCTGAATGGTAATTAGGAACTGAAGGATGAGTTCGTCTCAAAGAAGTGGAGGATGACTTTGAAGATAAAGAAGTATCCCTGCTATTCTGATTGTCCTTTGCTGTGTCAGTGATGGAGCTAGAGCTTGGCTGAGAGGGTTTTGATTGATAGGAAGATGAAGATTGTTTATACGAATCTGACACCTGTTCATTTGAAGTGGCTACCCTGGATCCAACATGTCTGCCTGCTGGCAAAGATGAACTTGATCCTCTGGAAGAAGTTGGAGAGTCATGACTACTTTTGTGTTTTTCATCAACTTTACTAATTTGAGAAACTGACTGCTGGAGCTTTGAAAGAGATGAGCTAGAACTTCCCTGAGACAAAGAGGTAGATATTCTCCTAGAAGAAGAGACATCTTTAGGGAATGCAGAATGGGTATTTATTTTGTCATCTGCTTCCTCCTCCTCAGCCACATCCTCATCCTCCTGTAATTTTTCATTACTTTTGTGGGAGATCTGAGCAGGACGCCAGCCTCTAGAATTTAATAAGGAGAATGGAAGTTGAGACTGACCCGCATGTGCCTTTTGAGAAGGGCTTGGTTCTGAATGGAGAGGTTTTTTAGATGAAAAATGAGAGCCTCCAGTTAATGTTTTTTTAGACAAAGGTATACTTTGTTTTGATTTTGCAAAGGTTTCCTTCACCTCCTTACTGTCCTGATCATCAGGCTGTTGTTTGGAAGTAGAAGACTGTACACGAGAATACTTTTCTGCAGTAGCCACTGATGAAGACCCAGTGGAAGATGATGAGCTTGATAAAGTTCTTGACCTTGAATCCTGACTATTTGTTACCTGGTGAGAAACACTAGGACTAGAGCGGTGGTTAGTTTTGGTAGATGAGGGAGATCTCCCAGATATTGAGGGCAATGAAGAAGATCGGCGGACTGTAAGCAAAGAGCCTGATTTTGTGGGAGTTTCCTCTATTTCTGTACTAAGAAGTTCATCTTCTGAACCAGGGAGCTGTGATTTTTCTTTGACTGGCTCTCTGCGGTGAACACTAGACTCTACTGAAGGACTTCTTCTTCTAGAATAGACTGCTGCTGAAGATGACAGTCTAGAAGAGGAAGGTGAATGGTCATGTGCAATAGTTGAGGGTAATGGTTTCTCATCTTCACCCTCCAGTTCTCTAGTATCTCTCTCGATATTGGAACTAGACCTAGTGGCACTAGTTGAGGTTAGGCGTGCATTAGTCTGAGGATGAACCTTTGAGGAGACAGCAGAATACGGGGGTTTAGATGGTGGTAGCTTAGATTCTTGACTACTACTGATCTTATTTGGAAAATTATTGATTGTATGAGATGACTTGTGCTTGGGCAAATTAAAACGTTCAGAGGCAGTCTGTCCTAAAAAAGACCTAGAATTAAACCTAGACAAGGAAGAGTCTTGTCTTTTCTCTTCCCCTTCTGTTTCTGTGTCCTTACTATAATTACCATCATCAGCATCCCTTCCCTCAGACTTGCGTTTAGCAGAAGATGGAATGCGTGAGTTAGTCAAAGTATGACTAGCAGAAGACGAAACAGCAGACTGTGATGATGCAGCGGCAGTGGCTAATTTTGGATCCTTCAACACGTGAGGATTAGAACCTGAGTGAAGTTTCGTTTGCAGTGATGGAAGTGAATCTCCATCATGAGAAGAACTGGAACTTGACCTATCATTTCTACTCTCTGCCTCTTTGCCATCATAATTGTCATAACTATCCAGGGTATCAGAGTGAACTAATTTAGAAGAGGGATAGCGTGAATGACTTTGAGAGTTTGTAACTGTTAATGATGTAGGTAATTTAACTGGCACAGAAGAGGTGTGTGGCTTAGTCTGATGGCTCTGGACCACCTTGCGAGACACAGAAGACTGCCGATTCAATGGTAAAGCCAAGTGAGTGTGTTCTGGAGTTTTAGGAGATACTTGACTGGACCCTGTTTTTTTTAATGGCACAGAATCTAGTCTTACTTGCTTTTCCTCCACACTATCTGCAATATCATGAGGTACATTTTCAGCAGGCAGATTATCTAAAGGGATTTTAGGGGAAGAAGGAATATTAGAGTTGCCTTGTCTCTGACGCTTTGTTTCATTATCTGTGTACTTAGAAATGGGAGAAGATGCAGAGGATGAGGAGCGTTGGGACAAGGAAGATGAAGAGGAGCCATGTTTGTCTGTGCTCATTTGTCTTGTCCTTACTGGAGTGCGTGGCCTAACTGGTGTTCTACCTGAAGAAAGGACAGAAGGAAATGGACGGCTAGGAGAGTAGGGTCCAATGTTTCTTCTCTGATCTTGGGTTTTAGGCAATGGTGTTGGCATTTCAATGGAGGAATCTTGATCATCTGTGACTTCAGTGACTTGGGGATCAGGTTCTCGCTCTGATGTCTTTTTAGAGAATAGCTGTGATTTATTCAGCACCCCACTACCAGCCAACAGTTTATTCTTAAACTCAGAAAGAGGACTTTTTGTATCTCCACCACTAGGAGAACTAGATGAATGAACAGCAGTATGCTTAGAGGAAGCTGATGGTTGGATTTTCCGAGAAGGAACAGGAAAGGTTCGAGATGGGGATGAAGGCACATCATCACCAGGTTTTTTAGACTCCATATTATCTTGAATGTTTGTTTGTTGATGAACCTTTGAATCATCCCTACTGGCTGCAAAAGAAAAAAATATATATTTTTTAAAAAATTCACAATGATATGTAAAAACAGCATAAAAACTTGCTAAGAAAAATGAATCAGCCAACAAGATCCAGATCATGCTTTAGAACATTGGACAATACTTAATTCAGTGTTAGTCAACCTACTGGGAAATACAAATATCACTACATGATCAATTGGGGAAAACTTAAAATAATAAAAATAAATAATAAGTCAGTTAAGAGTAGGCAATGCGATACAAATAATTGGAGCCAGATCTTCAGCATAGCTTTATTGATTTAACATATTAATAGATTCTAAGGCCAGAAGGGACCATTTTGATCTAGTCCAGCGTTTTTCAAAGTTTGGTAGGTCAGATACTGGGTCGCTCTAGTCAGCATCACTGACCAGGACGTTAAAAGTCCCATCGGCAGTGCTGCCCAGCTAAGGCAGGCTAATGCTTACCTGTTTCAACACCACACTGCACCCCGGAAGCGGCCAGCAACGGGTCCAGCCTCTAGGCAGGGGGGCCCTGGGGCTCTATACGCTGCCCCCACCCCAAGCACTGTCTCTGCACTCCCATTGGCCAGGAACCAGCCAATTGGGGTGGGGGGCGGTGACTGCAGGTGAGAGTCATGCAAAGCCATTTGTGCACCTCCACCTAGGAACCAGACCTGCTGCTGGATGCTTCGGGGGCGCAGTGCAGCCCGCAGTGCCAGGACAGGTGGGAAGCCTGCTTCTGCACTCCAGCTGCACCAGCTGACCCAACCTCGCACTCCAACCCCTGCCCCAGCCCTGATCCCTCCACAAACCCAGAACCCCTTCCTGCACCCCAAACTCCTCATCCCCGGCCCCAGTCCAGAGCCTGCATCCCCAGCCCAGAGCCCTGACCCACTCCTGCACCCCAACCCCCTGTCCCAGCCCAGAGCCTCCTCCAACATCCCAAACCCCTCATCCCCAGCTCCACTGGGTCATGGGCATCAACAATTTTCTTCCCCCAGAAAAAAACACTGATCTAGTGTGATCGCCTGTATAGCACAGGCCATAGAACTTCCCCAAAATAATTCCTAGAGCAGATCTTTTAGAAAACCACCCTGTCTTGGTTTAAACATTGTCAGTGCTGGAGAAGAAATCCATCATGACTCTTGGTAAATTGTTCCACTAGTTAATTACTTTCACCATTAAAAACATAAGCCTTATTTCCAGTCTGAATTTGTCTAGCTTCAGCTTTCAATGCAGCTATGCTCAAGTATACCAGCTGAGGATCTGACCCTTAATGCTACATTAATAATAGACAACAGATCATGTTTTTGTCTATATAACAATACACTCAAAGTAAAAAGCAAATATTTTGGAGTTTTGCCTAAGTAAGTTTTGCAGAACTTGGTGGATTAACATTTAAAATTTAGTTTGTATATGTTGCATATATTGTAAGGAAGAGTACAAGCAAACAAAATACAGTATAGATTTCACCAAAAATTGTAAAGCAAAAGGAATATATATTTTCATGCAGCAGGTCATGAAACAGCCAGATATATATGTTTACTTAAAATATTTGTTTCTCTTTATACTGTATGTGCTATGAAGGTGATGACTGACTGAATCAGTATTGCCATGACAGATCTAAGTTTTAAAGCTTATAACAAGCTGGCTATTAAAGAACCTCTGAAATGAAACAGTGTTATGAAACTCTGCAGTTTAGTGGAATAAAAAGCCAATGACTGCAATAAAAAGTTACACAAACAAGTCAATGGCAAGAATGTATAGACTGAGTCATAGGCACACAATACTTACCTGTTGGCATAATGACACTGAAGGCTTTAGACTGAGGACCTTGTCCCCTCCTGTTTGCTGCACGAATTTTGAAAATATAGCGTTCCCCAGGCTGCAGACCATCTATTATGGCAGAAGTAGTACCTCCACGGTAGGTGATGGACTTTGCTCCGAATGGTTTGAGAGCCGGGGCGTATGAAAGAATGTATTCTGAAATGATTTGGCAGACGGTTGGAAGGAGGAAACTGAAAACAGTCCTGTTTCCAGTGGACAGACTGTATGGGTAGGATGAATTAGAACGTGCATTACTAAAATTAATACATTAGCAATGCACGTCGAGTCAACAGCTGGAGTATAAAGACATGATATACAGTAAACTAAATAAACATTATTTCAACTTATTGGACAAGAATATATGTTTATATAGTAAATTAGCTGATTAAGCATACAGAATACAGGAGATAAATCCTACAGAATATTTAAGCAACAACCTTCATTATTGATGGTTATACCAACCAATAATTGTGGTGGGAGCTATGCATCCCAAATGGAAAGCAAGTGGAAAAAAATAATGGTTACAAAGTTAAATACTGGGTGGTTTAGCTATTGCTATCACAATTTTTGCTTATGAACACTGAAGAGTCAAAACATTCTACACTCAGCATTTATTCTAATACAAATGTAATGGATTGAATCTAATGATAGTTAGAAAAATTGTTGAACATAATGAAACACTAACATTCTAACCAGTTTTTAATTGCCTTATAGCTACTGGCAATAAAGTCTGATGCAACCAATAACTGTTCTGTTTTGCTATTACAGAGTTATTTATGTTAGTAAAATAGTGGTGGTACTGATTGTAAATACTCTGATAGTTAGTCAGCAAGTTCAAACCTTTTAATTCAAGTAGAAATTATAAAAATGTTTGATACAAAACAGTGTATGTACCCAACTAACCTTTAAGACATGCAATATTAAAAACAGGTAAAATATTTTGATTAGTGCTGCTTATTCTTTTATAATTTATTTGCTATAGAGTCCAGCATCAGGACTCTATAAACACTCTGTAATCACTTTGCACTTTAAGGCCCCAGTCCTGCAGAAGGATCCCCACTACCACATAGAGTCCAGTTAGCTTTTGTGGGACTCCACCAGATGCAGAGATCCTTGGCAATACTGGGACCTTAGGTTCCCTACTAACACAGCATTTAAGCAGGAGCTTAATTTGAAGCCCATGAATAGTCCCATTGCAGCCAGTGAGTCTACTCACGTGTTTAAAAGTTAAGCACATGCTTAAATGCTTTTGTGGATTAGGGCCTTAATTAGTATAGTTGTCCATATAGAGCAACTATATAGTATATTAAATGCTTGCCTTGATAAGTTGAGATCTTATCTAAAAGAAATACCTTAACCTAATGATGGACAGATGGTAGTAACAACACACATGCTCCGTCCAACACAGTTAAATACATATTTCCCCCTCACTGACACACAACATTCATTAACTGTAATGGGAGATGTTCACCCTGTGCAGGGGACCAGCACAAGATCTAGGCACTATTTAAGTCCCTCTGAAAACAGCACCTCTCAAAATAAGACTGAAGTGGTGCTGAGGCCTGACACTGGCCATCTGCACTTGGGTGAATTTCTCCCTAATGGGAATAATTTATGCATGAAGGGAAACATATAACCTATAGTTTTCCCCTTTACACTCTCACAAGGCCTTGATTCAGAGAGTAGCATTTTCTAGCAACCTGCAAGATGCCTTTTTCATCCCTCTATAATTTTAAAAATCTTATTATTAGTCATAAAACAGAACTTTGGAAACTCTTTTCTAGGACTACGGAGAAGTGCTCCAGTGCAGAGCCCAAGGAAAACTATAGCCCACAACACTCCATTAAAAAAATTAAGGAACTTATTTTACCCTCTAACAATTAATCTATAATGGTTGCAATAAGAAATGTGATGACTGTAAGACGTGGAACAACTCATAAAAACAGATTAAAAATGCATCATTCATACTGTCAGACATGAATGAATTTTACTGATCAGTGCAAAGGCTGCTAATCACTAGAAGGCCTGGGAAATATTCTTCCTTTCTGGTAGTAAAGAATATCCATACTGGAGGTAAGAAACATATGATATACAGGAATGACATAGTGGCACTGCCCAGGAAAACTCTACAACAATTGTTATTTCTGGCCCTTTTGTTTGGCTGCTAGAGGGCAACATCCTCCATTATTGAGATATGAAAGGTAATCAAAATGGAAAACAAACAAAAAAGCTTACAAGGTGTGTAAAATAAAGCTAGTGTTTGGAGTAGTCACGGGAGACCTATTCCATGATTTCATTTTCACTGTACCTGTGTAATTTAATCAGGTTCATAAAAAAGCCCTCTACTGTGGTACATCACATCAAAAAAAACCATTTTGGCCTTCATTTTCCTAAGTGATTTGGGGTGACCAATTTTTCAATCCCCAACTTGTGGCAGCTTAAAGGGGCCTGGTTTTCCACAGTTAAGCACTCAGCCTCTAAAAACCAAGCCCCTGTAAAAAGGGGCCTCAAGTTGAGCATTCAGAAATAGAGTCACCCAAATCACTGGCCATATTTGGAAATTTCAGCAAACGTGCGGATTCCTCAAAACTCAGCGCGTTTTTAAAATTTCACATCACATCCATGCATCACTGCGCAGGTTCTTTTGGGGTTTTTTTTAAGCTCTAGGGTGAAACCTTGCCTCCACTGAAATGCCTGGCAAAACTCCTGTTGATTTTAGTGGAGACAGATTTCACCCCTGGAGTGCACACTATGCAAGTCTTTTGTGCTGATATGATATATGCCCGCTCTTTCTCCCTCTGCCATTGGCTTGGTGACTCCTGTGACTCCACAGTTCTAATAAAACAGCTGTATAATGTTCCAAAGGGATGGAGAGAAAAGCTAGCGGTTCCTTCAGTCATGGGTGAACGGAAGTAGCCTGATTACCTGCATATGGAGTTTTGAGGGGAGATGGGGAGTGGGGAATACTGGAAGTTTGTTCAAATCCCATCCAATTAAATTACTACTGATTGGCATACACTCCTTCTGTGGTAACTGTTGCTTCTGTATGAAATATCCAGCCATCAATGTTTTATGCTTGTTTCTTCAAGAGGGACTTTCACATTACAGTAAACTTTAAAAAATCATGAAACATAATTCCACCCATTCTGATGATTATCCTACTACCCATGCTCCATTTTTTTAATCATCAAAAGGTCACTGTACTGCCTCCATAAACAACTTTCCCCCCTTCTTGGTACAGGAGTTAAATCATATGATTGTATTTGTGACATCACAATCATTTTGATGGCAAAGGCTTTGTGACATCCAGGCAAAGCACAATGGCTTCACTGAAGCACATGGCAAAAGCTGAAGCAGAGCTGGAAAGGAGAAAACTCTCCCGCATATGCAAGAACTGTTAATAAGAGAAGATTACTGGTATGGTCAGCTGCTCTTTGCATGAAATTTCCTTTATTTCAGCTCACCACAGAGTGGAAGTCCCTTCTTGAAGAGCTTGAGCTCCCTACAGTTGTACATTACATACAGCAGCAGTGTCAGTTTACCTTTATTACTATAGTGTGTTTTCTGCAGGTCACTTTGTCTTTATTTTCTCTCTCAATCTATTAAGTGGCAGAAATTACCTACCTTTTACTTTTCCTTCACTCTCTGCAAGAGGGTCCCAAGATGCAGTGACAGAGGTTGTTTTGCCTTTTATTGGCCAAACATCTAAATTTTCAGGTGCACTTGCAGGAGCTGTGAAATAATACACAAGAATGGAAATTAAGGTCAGAAGTCATGGTTATACACAATGGCATATTTTTTGCCCATGTTTGCATCCCAACACCTTCTGTGCAACTATTTCAAAGACAAAACATGAAAAGCATTGCTAAAATATAGATCCACCTGTAGCTGCAGTAGATCTAATTTTCAAAAGGTATGTCAAGTTGTAGATAATTTTGATACATACCAGCTTCTGGGGTTCGTTGGTAAACGGAAGCACTCCATTTGCCTTCCCTTTCTCCCTCTGAAATTCGCACTGCAAACTCATACATGGTGTCTGGTATCAGCTTGTCCACTAACACCCGTCTGTTAGGCACTTGTTTGTAATCCCACCTTGCTGATTCCCCTTTCTCTCGATAACGAACAGCGTATCGCCTGGGAATGGAAATGTGAGAGCCAAAAATTCAGCAACTGAAGTCATTAGAATCAAACACAGTTCAAGCCTTTTTCTACTAATGTGCTTGGCTAAAAAAGAAAATCAGTGATAGGGGAAGAGTGAGCAACCATGAGCTAAACAATCTCTTTTAGAACATGTCTACATGAGGAGCACGTCACCAGGATAGGTATAGAGGTAAATTATACCAGCAAAGCACTCCTCAAATGGACGCAGCTTACACTGGCAAAACTACTCTTTTATCAGTATAGCTTATTCCACTACCCTGGAATGAAACAAGCAACATGAATAAAAGTGCAGTTTTGCTGGTATAACTGCATCTACACAACAGATTTCTGCCAGCACAGCTCTTCACATGCCTGACCAATGTAGCTGTGCTGGCAGAACTCTGTAGTGTAGACATTGTGTCACCGTACTGATCACTGTAGTATCTAGGTTCCCCCCAATGCTAAGGTGAATGAGATGGAAGCTGATTGCGCCTTGGGAGGAACTCACTCTAGGGGAAATCAGGTAGCGTTTGCATGTCTGTCCTCCAACAGGGGCTGTGACGGAGAGGAGAGCCTTACTTTGGAGGCTGGGGTTACTGGGAGCTCTGCCAGTGGAGTCTGCCTGTGGGATGAGCTATATCAGCATATCCCAGGGTTGCACTCTCCTGAGCCAGGATCTTTTGGCTGTAGGTTCCCCCAGTGGATCAAGGATTCCAGGCACCATCCACCACCACAATCCCCATCCAAGTGGGATTTTACCTCACTAGGGGCCAAGCACCCTGAAGTTAATATATCCCGTTGTCATATACTTAGATTGCAAGCCTTTGAGGCAAGGGCCTTCTTTTCGTGACACATGTGTACAGCACAGAATGGTGCCTGATCTTGATCGGGGCCACTAGAAGCTACTGAAATACAAATGAAGAGTAATACTAAAAACGTTCCTTAGCATCTTTTAAGCACACATTTTTCTGTTTCTTTAGTTGAGTCAATCACATTAAGCCAGGTGCCTTTTTAGTCTTAATGGCTCCTTTCTTATAACAGGGTGGCTTGTCCTTGGGCTGGAGAGCCTGGGGCTAAGCCAACCCTGATTCCAAAATGAGCCTCATCTGAAGCGAATCAGGTTCTCTAATTTAAGGGCAGTAGGAAGCTGCAGAGGGGTGACTGGTTGAGAAATAGAGGGAAGATTGAGTTCCAGCCAGAAAGGGCTGAGAGCTGGTGGCTTCAGGTAGAGTTTATGATTTTCGATTTATCTGTGAGGTTGGACTCAATCAGTCATGATATTCTTGCTCAATAACTTTCTTCAGTCTTTTTAAACCCTGAAATGGGTCCTAAGCCCCAAAATTTGGATCTGAACTGTCCCCAAATTTAGATGTTTCTAGATATGGGATTTTGTCTTTCTATCAACTACTTTGGTTAAGAGGAGAAACTCTTATAAATCTTGGATTGAAAATTGACCAGCAGAGGTTTACGACCCTTCTAGTTTGAGGCCTTGTATCTCCCTGTCAGACGCTCTATCAGGCCAGGGAGAGCTTTCCCCATAAACTAAAAACTCCAGTTTATCTAGTATCTCACACACATAGTGGAGCAAATTAAGGCTGCCAGTACTGTTAAGGTAGAGGGGAAAGAGAGTGCAGTGAGACCTTTATACGGTTAACAAGAATATCCCAAGTTATAATAGCTAATGCTAACAAAATTTTGGAAGGGATATTAAATCTTCATGTTTCAGAATTTAAGCCAATCTCTAACTATTAGAGAACTAGATGAGCCCTGATGTGGGAACACATTTTCCTACATCTACCTACTTCAGGGTTCTTACTCTGTCCTCTAAAGCATCTGGTGCTGGCCACTGTCAGAGACAGGATATTGATGTATATAGACCCTTGATCCAATATGGCAATTCCTATGTTCATATTTTGCCTTCAATCAAGCTATGCCTGTAACTATACTTTATTATTTAAATGGAAAACAAAGCTGTAAACAATGAAATCTTTAGTATACATCTTGAAAACAACATCACCACAAAGTAAAGTACCTGGTTGGGTCAACCTTCTTCGGTTTTTCATATATGGGATCCATCCACGCAACAAGCACAGATTGAGAGGACATAACACGAACACTTATGTCTTTTGCCTCCTCTAGCTCATCCTCCTCTGAAATGACAAGGTAACACAGTGAGTCAGTAATGAGAACTTTGGAGATCTCAATGCAGCAGTAATTCTGCCGCAAGAACATTACCGTAAATATACTGTACTGATAAATGACTAACACAGATGATGGCACAGGATACACTGAGAACAGGGAGAACCCCACAGCAATATGATTCTCCCTGCTACATGTCTTTGTACAAGAATAAGGTGCGGTTCTGTTGTGCAGAATTCTATAAGCGTTTAGCCAATTCTAACCAGTTATTTATAGCAGACAAATTATTAAAATACTCCCATTCCTTGCCCACAGCAAACCCACCACGAGGGCTGTGCAGAGGATAGAAATTCCAATTCATGAATGATTTTGAAATTTGGTTTCATTGTGAATTGTAGGGAAACCTGAAAATTTAGAAATTATCTGTGAAGGAAATTTTTTTTAAAAAATTGCTTTGGATCAATCAAAAGGGTTTTTTCCTATAAAAATGAAATGTTTCATTTCAATTTCAACTTTTTTATTTTTAAATATAGAATATAAAATATTTTAAGAGTCACTTCAAAATGATAAATCAAAATGTTTCATTCTAAAAACGTCATGGGGGGGGAGTGGGAGAATAAAATTTCAGCTAAATCAACATAATTCCTCAAAGTATTCTGATTTGGGTGGATCTGCACATTTTCTGACAGGAAATGGTTCCATCAAAGTATTTCTGACCAGCTCTGCTCACCACCTTGTGAACAGGACAGTGTATGCCAGTGGTTCTCAAACTTTTGTACTGGTGATCCCTTTCACATAGCTAGCCTCTGAATGAGACTCCCCTTATAAATTAAAAACACCATTTTATATATTTAACACCATTATAAATGCCAGAGGCAAAGCAGGGTTTGGGGTGGAGACTGACAGCTTGTGACCCCCCATGTAGTAACCTCACGACCCCTTGAGGGGTCCCGACCCCCAGTTTCAGAACCCCTGGTCTATGCTTGCTGTTATTACAATAACAATCATTCTCCAGATATTCCCAGGGCACAGAACAAATGAAGCACAAGGTTCACGCCCCCAGGGCTCTGCAGAATGTAAAATTTGGAAATTGTTCAGGTCTGAGGAGGGCTGGGACCAGTAAATCTTTGACCATGCAGAGCCACAGTCACTCTGCAAAGGGGAAAGTGATCCAGCTCCAGGGCTTAGTGCAGTCCTGAGGTTGTAGTATTTGTCACAGAGGAGTTCTACTGCTGCTTCAGTCAAGGAGTGAAGGAAAAGGATTCCTCTCCAGGCCAGGCCCCACAGAAATCTCAACTGCACATTCCAGTGACTTTGGCTGTGAACTGGGACCAGGATTTAGTCCTTTATTAATATCAGCGTGAATACAAACATTAATGCGGTAAAATTGGATTTCTCCCCCACACTTCATATTTTACGGTGTACTTTTTCAATAACACTTCACTGCTACGCTGGTATTTCTGAATAGCTAGGCTGGTTGTGTGTTTGTTTGTTTAAATATCTTATCCAAGGACCAGCTAGATCTCAAGTTTGGTTATCCAAAATGAAAATATGATTATCCCAATATGATAGTATCTAGCTTTTATATAGCACTTTTCATCACTAGATCTCCAAGTGTTTTACAAAGGAGAGCAGTATCATCACCCACCATTATATAGATCGGGAAATTGAGGCATATGCAGGAGAAATAATTTGCCCAATGTCACCCAGCAGGGCAGCAACAGAGTAGGAACTGAACCCAGGTTTCCTGGCCCAGTGTGCTATCCACTAGAGCACACTGCCTCACTCTGTATAGCTTTGCAGCTAAAATGAGTTTGTTTTTTTTTTAATTCAACTGATCAACTGTTTCCTCCCTTATGGACAGGAAGGCCAATCTGTTCAGAACTGCCTTTATAATATCAGCCATCCTGAGGTCAGAACTGAAAAATGGCCATCAGCTTCAATTTCCTTGTAAATGCCACTGAGCAGCAGTTGTACTGCCCACTGTATTTCAGAGACTGGGCCTACTCATTTGCACTGTGCACTCTCCCTTAAGTTCAAGTAGGATACATCTGGCTGTCTTGTGTGTTCAGTTTCATTAACAACAAACCTGAAACAGGGAACCACTTTTCAGTCTCAGCTTGATGCGCCAATCAGTCAGTACAAATCATGGCTACATCTATACACACACACACCCCACTTTCCATGGGGATTGAACCTAGGCCCTTCAACACCAAAAGTATAAGCTCCTGCTTCTGAGCAGAAGGAGAACTCCTTGTATTGTGAGTAGAAGGGTATTACAGTTATTGAGGCTAGCCTCAGGGAGGAACGTGCACCAAGGGCCTGAGTCAAAGCCCATTGAAATCCACTGAAAAACTTCCAATACCTTCAACAGGCTTTGGATGAAACGTGAACCCTGTGTGTTATGGTTAACATGCTTAGTGCCAGTGTAAGACAATGGCTTGTCTGTAGACAATAAGTAATTATATTTTACTTGTCAAGAGCAAAATTTTGGTTGCCCAGGAAAACAGGGTTTTTCCAAGCCTAACAACCACTATTTAAAAGAAGTAAGAATTTTTTTTTCCCATTAGAAAGTGGATTTTCAGCCATCTCTGTTTAACGGAAGCATCATCTTGAAACAAGATACAGAATGACAAATGAAAACCATATAATTTCTCTACAAGGTGTGATTTTAAAATGGAAAAAATTAGCATGACAGATTGATGATGTGACCTTCCAAGGAGAAGTCTGAGCCATGACACCAATATAAAATAGTGCCCAGATCAGGAACAGTTAATTTAATCACCCAGTTAAAACATCTAAAATGGTCCTCTACCCCCAGCATACTCTAAACTGTACTATGATGTGGTGAGAAAAATGCCTGGCCATGTTGATGACTTAAAGCCACGAGTTCATGTCTAACCTCAGTTACAGTACACAGATGTGCACTACCTCATTTCCGGGAAAGACGAGGAAGCTGCTGATACCTACCCCCTCTGAAAATCAGGGAACTAGCACAGATGTTTACATTCAGGCACTCAAGCCTGAAAATGTGGGCCCGGATCCTCAATGGGCCCACCCCTCTTTCTCTTATAGTCACTAGGAGCTTTGCCACTGGCTGCAGTCCTTTAGGCACAAATCTATTGAGTCCATTATGAACAAATCTATTCTATTGTTATTTTTTACTAATTGAATTACAGGAGCAACCAGAGACATCAGCTAGGGTCAGTGCCCCAGTGTGTTAGGTACTGTACAAAAAATCTATTAAGAGACAGCTCCTGTCCCAGTCTATAGTCACAAAGCAGCATATATTTCACTTTTTATACATATGGCTCCACAACTTGCCTGCAAATATGAAAACAACATACCTGAGACCTTTCTCTTGGTTAAAGCTGCACTATAGACTGGCTGACTCTGTCCTTGGGAATTCCTTGACTGCAGTGAAACCACATAAACGGATTCAGATGCTACATGTGAGAAAAAGCACAGAGACTTTTCTATAATCTTTTCCACAGCAATGGTAAACAATGTTTCAATATTGTCAAGCAGACATCTTGTCACATTTTTATTAGGGAAATTCCATCTCTAGAGGAGGGGAAATCAGTTTCCTTGAGAGGTAACTTGGAAATCTAATGAGGTTTTCATATACATAGGTGTATATGACGGCATTTTAGAGGCAGGTACACTATCTATAACATGAAATAGTGTAGCATAAATCCCATAATCTGAAGTTTGTTTGTTTTTTACTTTCTCCTGAAAATTTTCCAATTACTTTAAAAACATTTGCTCATTTTCTCTCTCTCTCTCTTTTTCTCTCAGTGGCAGCTGACTTGTAAAATAAAGGCAGTGAAAGACAAATGCTGCAGTTTAAAACACTGCACAGTATTTTTCATCATTATTTACTGCCTGATCCAGTGCTCACTGAGTTAATGAAAAGAATCCCAACGACTTCAGCTGATATTGCCCCTGAACAATGCAGGATGATATTTACCCTTAGTTATATTGATGTGTGATAGAGACAGAGAGCACAGGGAGCTTCTCCCACACACATATCTCATCCCAGCAGCAGCACCACAGGGTTCCAAACCAGCTTGCTGGGCTGCAGGAGTGACTTGCACAGAACTTGGAGAGAGGAGCACAGGTTGCAGGAGGGAAGAGTTTGGAGGAAGCATAAGGAAGTCAGTGTGTGTGCACATGGCTAGAATGCTAGCTAGAATCGCAACACCCCTGCAAATAGTTCTCTTCATAAGGAGCCAGTTTAGTTTAGTGTTAGCAACTTGGAGTCCTCTGATGCAGTAAGCAGTAAAGTTTGCTGCGGCGTGTACTCCTTACCTTTCTGAATTATTTGGCCTATGACAGGAGGATGACTCAGGAAACTTCCACACATCCAGCCCTGCTCCACTCCCTTGTTGACTCAGTATAGTAAGAAGGATCTTGCCTTCCATGATAAATATTACCTGCTAATTAATGTCTTGATTCAGCAAGGTACTTGAGGCCATGCCTAACTTTAAGTCTGATTTCAGTGGGGTAATCACAGGCTTAAAGTTAGACACATTCTTAAGAATCTTGTTGAATCTGGACCTAAAACTCATCCCTGGATGTTTAAGCAGTTCTGTGCTACGATGTGGATCACTTGCCCCATGTTGAAAGTCAATAAGCGTGTCTTAGGGTTGCCAACTTTCTAATTGCACAAAACAGAATACCCTAGCCCCGACCCTTCCCCAAGGCCCTGCCCACTGACCTGCACCTTCCCCAAGGCCCCGCCCCCCACTCACTACATTCCCCCTTCCTAGGTGGCTTGTTCTCCCCCACCCTCACTCACTCTTACTGGGCTGGCTCTGGAGTGGGGCTGAGGACGAGGGGTTTGGGGTGTGGGAGGGGGCTCCAGGCTGGGGGGTGGGGCCAAGGGATTTGGAGTGCGGGAGGGGGCTGTGGGTTGAGGCAGGGAGTTGGGGTGTGTGGGGGGGTGAGGGTCTGGGCTGGGGGTGCTGGCTCTGGGGTGGGGCTGGGAATGGGGGGTTCAGGGTGTGGAAGGGGTTTCTGGCTGAGACAGGGGGTTGGGGTGCAGGAAGAGGTGAGGGTTCTGGGCTGGGGGTGCAGGCCCTGGGGTGGGGCCAGGGATGGGGAGTTTGGGGTGTGGGAGGGGGCTTCAGGTTTGGGGGGGCTCAGGGCTAGGACAGGGGGTTGGGGCTCGGGGTTGGGGTATGGGCTTACCTCATGATGCTCCTGGTCAGTGGCACAGCGGGCTACGGCAAGCTGCCTGCCTGTCCTAGCACACCACATTGCATGCGCCCCGGAAGCAGCCAGCAGGTCTGGTGCCTAGATGTGGGGGGAGCAGGAGGCTCCACTCTCTGCTCTCACCCGCAGGCACCGCCCCCAGCTCCCATTGGCTGGGAGTGAAGAGCTGATGCTGGGGGCAGGGGCAGCGCACGGAGCCCAATGGTCCTCCTGCGTAGGAGCCAGACCTGCTGGCCACTTCCGGGGTGCAGCGCAGTGCCAGCACAGGTAGGGACTAGCCTGCCTTAGCCTTGCAGCACCGCCGACCGGACTTTTAAAGGCCCGGTCAGGGGTGCTTACCGGAGCCACCAGGGTCCCTTTTCGACCGGGTGTTCTGGTCAAAAACCGGACACCTTGTCACCCCTAGCGTGTCTTAATAATTCATTTGTTGTTATATTAAATACAGAAGCTCTGAAATTAACAGCCTCCTCCTACTCCATTGATTCAAATGTTGTGCTCTAGTGCTGCCAGAAGTGAAGGCCATATGCGGGCTCAGCAACATTAGGCACTTGTCATAGTCACCTGCAATGGGGGGAAATATGTCTCATCCCCATTGAGCACCCACCCAGTTCCTCTGATGAGTATAGGGGTGTGAGCAGAGAATGAAGAGGTATGGGTTTAAGTGGGACCCTCAAAATGCAAAGGAGAGACTTATCTATGCACTCCCTTCTTTGGCCTTACTTTTACTAGGCAGGAATAACTTGGTGGCTACCTGCATGCACTGCTCTCTTTAATGCAGCATCGGGTTCTGCTGCATTTTCTGTCCTGGCCATCATCTTTTACCTTGTGCTTACATGTGCGCATTCCACATTGTGCAGCGTCAATCCCTAATAGTGTGCATCAGCATGTTTGGCATTGTCATTTAAACTACGAAGATATGGCCTCTGATCCTTGAGCACTGTTAAAAATATATACATTTCCAGTCTGAATTTGTCTAGCTTCATCTTCCAGCCACTGGATCTCATTATAGCTTTGCCTGCTAGATTGCAGAGCCCATTATCACCTTGTAGGTACTTATAGACTGTGATCAAGTGGCCCCTTAACCTTCTCTTTGTTAGCTAAATAGATTGATCTCCTTGAGTCTATCACTGTAAGGTACATCTGAACAGAACAGCACAGTGCAGTACTGTATATGCAACAAAAGGAACAGAAACCAAACTGAGGGGCTGATGCCCCAGGCTAGCCTTGCACCAACTAAGCTAGACCTGTAGCACGGAAATTCAGCTCACCTAGTTTCTTAGCTTCCTGGCTTCGTTCATGTTTTTGCAGAGGAACATAACTCATCTTCCGGCTGCTTTCCCCGTAACCCAAGAGGTAGCCGTGAGGTCTGCGCGGACTCCTGAGGCCTGAGGCCTGGGGTAGCTTCCATCGGCCAGATAACTTGTTGCCTGGAGATCGGACACGCACTCTCAAAGGTTTGTTTGGCACTTCCTTCTCTTCAAAAAACAAGCAAGAAAACACACAAAAACACCATATTACTATTGTGCATTTGTCGTATATGGCAGTAGTTGTTGTCTGTCTGCACGTTTAGCCATAAAATAACATTAAAATCTGTTTATAGCTCTTTTTAATTTTGTGATAAATCCAACCCCAATAAAAACATGTTTTCCAAGAGTGGAGTACAACACAATACGTTTTTCCCAGACACTTCAGACAAAATGGTGTAAGACATCCAAAATGAAAGTATATCATATTGCAAGTATTCCTGCCAGAAATCTTGGATTTCTTACAAATCTCGTTTCGTCTTTTCTCTTCCCCTCCCGCCCCACTACGGCTTCAGGCACATAAGTACATTATTTTCTGGCAAGTATTTCAGGTCAGTATAAAACATAGTACAGAAATATTACACTATTTATAACTTTCCTATAGAAAACTATGTACACTGAAAGAGGTTTCTGCTCTCCAGTACAATCAGTTGTAGTTCTGGTCACCTACAGCTTCTAAACCGTCCTTTCTTACATGTGCCTTAACTCTTGACTTCTAAAGTTCAAAATTACAAACTTACTTTATATGATCACTCATGCAGATAACACCACAACTGGTACTTTATAAAAATCATTTGTAGTTGATATTTCTAATAAATTAGAAACTTTCCTCTTAAGAAATCATATTTATAAGATTACTGCTTGAGCAACTAAGTCACTCATTCCAATGGCATTACCTTCTTTTTTTGTGCCAGTTCCCATTTTAAATATACATGGTATCATGCTAACAAGTACGCAATGGTTAAAGTAGATAGCTCCCCCTACTGTTTCTCTCACTGCACCGGCCAGGAAGGAGTGTTGCTTACCCAAACCAGGGAGACAAGCTGGATCTGTGTTCCCTCCCATTTCCCTTTATTTTAATCCCTGCTAGCACCTTCAGAGAGCAGGCACACTCATTAGATGGCACATTTCCTCTGTGAGATCAAGTTGCTCTAAAGGAAGTGCCACTGTCTACACAAAGTTTCAGAAAAGGATTAGATTGTCTTTTCTGGGCTCTGGGTCATCATGTTCCTGTGCTTTCAGCATTTTGTTAAAAGTTATAAAGTTGCAGAGTAAAAAAAAATACCAGAAGAAGAAAGACGTGTAAAACTTTAGCTGATGCGATTGCACCAGCACCATGGGGCTCCAGTTCTGATTCAGATGCTGATTGGGACTCCTTGATGCTACTGCAATGCAAAAACTAAATTTGAAAAATATCAATCAATCAATAAAGACTAGAGAGTATGTAAAGACACTCTGCAGATAAAGCAAGTTCTCTCCTTAATTTTGCTTTCACTCTAGGCCATAGGCGCAATTCTCCTTTCAGTTACACCTGCAAAACTTCACTGAGCTCAGGGTTGAGGCAACAGCAAAGAGAATTTGTCCTTCTGGATCCAAATGTCCCCAGTTGGAGGGACTGAGCGTGCCTACTTTTGGCACCACTTCAAGAAAATATCCCTATGCAGGGATGCATGTAAGCACATACTTAACTTTAAGCATGTACCTAAGTCACATTGGAACTAATAGGACTTAAATACTGCTTAAAGTAAAGTGCATGCTTAAATGCTTTCCTGAATCAGGGGGGCTACTCACATATCCAAGGGTCAACTATGAATGATTACTAACTGTAGTCTGTAACCTATCATTTAAATCAGCTTCTGTACCAAATGACTGGAGGATAGCTAATGTGATGCCAATTTTTTTAAAGGGCTCCAGAGGTGATCCCAGCAATTACAGGCCAGTAAGCCTGACTTCAGTACCTGACAAACTGGTTGAAACTATAGTAAAGAACAAAATTGTCAGACACATAGATTAGCATAATTTGTTGGGAAAGAGTCAACATGGTTTTTGTAAAGGGAAATCATGCCTCACCAATCTACTAGAATTCTTTGAGGGGGTCAACAAGCATGTGGACAAGGGGGATCCAGTGGATATAATGTACTTATATTTTCGGAAAGCCTTTGATAAGGTCCCTCACCAAAGCCTCTTAAGCAAAGTAAACTGTCATGGGATAAGAGGGAAGGTTCTCTCATGGATTGGTAACTGGTTAAAAGATAGGAAACAAAGGTTAGGAATAAATGGTCAGTTTTCAAAATGGAGAGAGATAAATAGTAGTGTCCCCCAGGGGTCTGTACTGGGACCAGTCCTATTCAACATATTCATAAATCATCTGGAAAAAGGTTTAAACAGAGAGGTGGTAAAATTTGCAGTTGATACAAAACTACTTAACATAGTTAAGTCCCAAGCAGACTGCGAAGAGCTACAAAAGGATCTCTCAAAATTGGGTGACCGGGCAACAAAATGACAGATGAAATTCAGTGTTGATAAATGCAAAGTAATACACATTGGAAAACATAATCCCAACTATACATATAAAACGATGGGGTTTAAATTAGCTGTTACCACTCAGGAAAGAGATCTTGGAGTCATTGTGAATAGTTCTCTGAAAACATCCACTCAATGTGCAGTGCCAGTCAAAAAAGTGAACAGAATGTTGGGAATCATTAAGAAAGGGATAGATAAGACAGAAAATATCATATTGCCTCTATATAAATCCATGGTACACCCAAATCTTGAATACTGCATGCAGATATGGTCGTCCTAGCTCAAAAAAGATATATTGGAATTGGAAAAGGTTCAGAAAAGGGCAACAAAAATGAGTAGGGGGATGGAACGACTTCCGTATGAAGAGAGATTAATAAGACTGGGACTTTTCAGCTTGGAAAAGAGACGACTAACGGAGGATATGATAGAGGTCTATAAAATCATGACTGGTGTGGAGAAAGTAAATAAGGAAGTGTTATTTATTCCTTCTCATAACACAAGAACTAGGGGTCACCAAAAGAAATTAATAGGCAGCAGGTTTAAAATAAACAAAAGGAAGTATTTTTTCGCACAACACACAGTCAGCCTGTGGAATTCTTTGCCAGAGGATGTTGTGAAGGCCAAGATTATAACAGGGTTCAAAAAAAAGAACTAGATAAATTCATGGAGGATAGAGCCATCAATGGCTATTAGTCAAGATGGGCAGGGATGGCATCCCCAACCTGTTTGCTAGAAGCTGGGAATGGGCGACAGGGGATGGGTCACTTGATGATTACCTGTTCTGTTCATTCCCTCTGGGGCACCTGGCATTGGACACTGCTGGAAGACATGATACTGGGCTAGATGGACCTTTGGTCTGAGCCAGTATCACCGTTCATATGTTCTTATGATAAGGTACAGCCAATAGTGCTGAAAATGTAAGTACTGTGACAATCTTTATTAAGCAATCATCTGCCCTAAGCAACCACCTAAGGTATCTCAATCATTTCCCGAAGTTAAATTATCACTTGCAAGGGATCACTTTTCCAGTGCAACCAGAGACTGCCTAGACCTGGTCACCGAGCTCTCCTAGCAGACCATCTGAAAAGGTTTGGATTTCAGTGCTCCTAAAGCACATGCTCCATGATGGACATGGCTTCGGGGCACAGGGCATTGTGCACTTTGCAGAGTTCTGTGTATTGCTTTTAGTTTTTATGCCGAAACACCTTTTGATTTGACTTAACTATTATATAACTGACCAACAGTTCAATGGTTCAGCCATATATGTACAGATGACATTTTAAACCTGTTTTCATTAAGTAT